>NC_140220.1:19972612-20285112 GCF_951802725.1 Rutilus rutilus | reverse complement strand
AATGAGATGCAGTGTCTCATTCCCCTTCTCAGGGAACCATGGTTACAGTTGTAACCTGAGACGTTCCCTTTCGAAGTGGAAGTCAACACTGCTTCTTGGATTGACGCTATGGGGAACAAATACCCACTACGCCATGCTGAGGGAATGCCTGCCTCATTAAGCTGTGAATATGCACAAACATATTAGGCATAGCATAAGTTGACTCAATGGATTACTTAACTGGAGTCAGAGCATCAAAAAGGGGCCCATCCATTACAACCTTCCTTCCTCCCTTGTGGGTCAGGCGTCAGCCTTATGAGGCCCCAAGAGTAGAGCTCTAAGGAATAAATGGCTCAGCTATGTCAGTCTCTTTTGCCTTGACACAGCCCTTAGGGAGTATCCACCAAAGGGAGAATATTTTCAGCAACGATCTTGGATATTACCACTACTTCCAGGGCGAGAATGCAACCCAAATTTTCATCAGAAGGGATGCTAATACGAGTGGCAAAATATAGTTGTCAAAGATTCTCGCCATGAAAATCAACCCCTAGGGAAACTGCAGGGGAGCTCCAGCTCTACTTAAATACCCTGGAATAATTAGGGGAGTGCGCTCACACCCTGCTTGTGAAACCCACCAAAGGGGAGCAAATAGACCCTAATTTAAGACCCAACAACAGGAGGGAGGGCATACAAATTGCTACTTCCACAGGGAAATTGCACTCTACCAAAGCCCTACTATAGCTAGCGCTTCATCTTTTTATTTTAGCACCAGACCATAGTATATGACAGATAACAAGGAGGGACACCGGCAGGCAAACTTCCTCTACTTGTTAGCATTGTCAAATCAGGGCCATAGTAGAGCCTTCCAAAGCGGAGCTATATCCCTACTTCAAGACCCAACAGTAGTTGGAAAGGGAGGTAAACAAAGTAGAGGGAAACTATACAGACCTATATAACTCCATTCGCCTTGCATCAACCCTTAGGGACATCCAAAAGGAAGATATGTCCCAGACAAGAGAAAGGCAGGCTGCAGTTTGCCAATAGTTATCATCCGCCATTCTCTAACCCCAAGGAGGCTGCAGGGAAGCTTATTCTCTACTTTAAAAATAAATAAATAAACATTACACTGGGGGAGAGCAGCTCAACCCTGACTTGAATTAAGGCACTTCTTCCAGGACCAGCTATAGTATTGAACATGGGCCATATTAGTGAGGCCTATGAAGCACCCATCCAAAAGGGGATCATACATTCCTACTTCAACACCCAACCGTAGTTGAAGTGTAGAAGGGAAAAGAAGGGAATCTATACTGCCCTAAATAACCCAGTTCGCCCTGCATCAACACTTAAGAGGGTAACTTATTAAGATACCCATTCACAGGGGAGCATAATTCTCCTTTAGACCATAAGATAGGAGAGAATATAGCTCAACCTTGGATGTCTTCCAGAGACAATTAACCAGTCTCACCCTGGGGGCCGGGTGAAAGTATCTTGCCAAAAACGTACCTGCATGCATAAGTAACCAAGCAATACTTTAGCGTACACTATGAAACAAGCGACAGAGAGAGCGGTTTCCGATTCCTGTTTTTCTTTTAACCAAAAACCTGCTCCATTCCTGTGCCACTTCAGCAATGGTTGCTTTTATATCAAGGCTCCAGAGGAGCACGCTGCCACAAAAGGCAGGCATGGAGCACTTGCAACATCTTTTTTTTCATGGTGAGCAAGGTCTCCCAGGCCTCCCGCCCTCAAAGCGGCACAAAACAGAGAGCACATTCCGCCCACTCCAGAGCTGAACACACTCGCTCTTTTGGCAAGGTGGGAGCCTTCACAGAGGATGCAACACCAGGAGAGATATAGCTCTGAAGCCTTCATCACCTCAATATGGAAAGTGCGGGGCAGCGGAGGAAGCAGATATTATTATTATTATTATTATTATTATCTTAATAACACTTACCTCAACTCTTTCTGCATCTAATCCCCGCCACATTATTATTAGACCCGCCACATTATCAAACTCAAGACTCTCATCCCTCGAGAGTCAAGCCAGGGTGGAGCTTCTTACGGCGAATGCATCACATTCCCTCGAAAGCTGAACACACTCCAAACATACGCTAGAATCTTATATTGTTTAGAGAGATTCAAACGATAACAGAGTTTCTTACCATGAATGCATCACCATGAGTGCAGCCTATTCTTTCTAGCCACACACACTCCATGCAAACGCTATATTCTCATCCCTCAGGAAAGAATAAAGCAAGAACAGATCTTACGGCAAATGCAACACAATGAGCACATCCAGCGTTTATCTTACACAAGTATACAAACAAGCAGCTCCTGAAGACAAAAAAGCTGATGACGTGTATTACAGGCACCCTCTTATACTTGCGGGCAGTCTGCTAGTGCCGTCATGGAATATCGTTGGACACTGATAGCATTCCCCATAGCATCGATCTACGACGCAGTGCTGAGTTCCACTTTGAAAAGGAAACTGTATTTCAATGCTTTTTGCAGGTGAACGCAAAGTTTTGGGGGAACGCAAAAGTTTTGCGAGAAAATGCAACATTTTTGTGAATGCATTGAAATCCAAATTTTCCATCTAATTTCCATCTAATGTCCCATTAGGGGCACCATAGAATGTCACTTAATTCATTATATGAGGAAAATAAATAAAAAGAAAGAGTCATTCAGTATGCAACACTGCAGGAATGATGAAAAAAGTACTTGAAATGTAATCTGACTCTTCAGGTACATTGCAAAATATTTTAATCTGATTTCAGATCTCATTTGGATGTACTGTAGTTTGGAAACATCGGATTCCAAAAAATATTTTTGCTACCTGTCTGAACAAAGCCTAGTGTAACCCTCAGCATAGGCACAGTTAACACTCCTTTCAGAATATGTATTCTATAGCACTGGCACAAAACGTCACAGCATAGTCACTTCATCAACAACATTATTCCCACAATCAAACATAAAATGACTCTAAACTTGACTTTATGTGGCGTTTAGATTTAAATAAGCAAAATTAAGATTAGTTTGCAAACTAAATTATAAAGTTTCTACTTCTTGAAAAGATGTACACAGCAGTTTTACTTCTTAAATTATCCACATTTGTATTTCCAACGGAAATGTTGATCTTGATCCTCGTGATGTTATCGCATTTGGGGATTTGCATGAAGGTATTGCTTCTAGACTTCAATTTAGGTTTAGCTTCAGGATTAACAGATTTAATCTTGTTCTGGACTAAACTGCACTGTCAAGAGATTTTTTTAAAGAAATCCTTTTATTCAATGACTAAGGTTTAAAGTTCATTCAGCCCAAAAAGGCCTTGATATCATTCAGTCATAAAGTAACAGCTTGACTTTCATTAACTGACCACCGGTTCTACACACAAAAAAAAACATTTACAGAGAAGTATTTACAACACCAATCTTCTTCAACATTCACCCTCAAGGTAGTCTGTGATATATAAAGGTGCAAAAGAAACTTTAATAATATTACTGTAAATGGTGCTGCTTTATACTCTAAAATGTAGAAGCCCCTCTCCTCTCCTTTCTGCACAGCACTATAAACCACCTGTGGACTTTTTTAAAGGGAGGTTTAACAGTGTCTCAATGCATCTCGGATTATCATATTTATGGTCACTGGTTTGTTGAAAAGAAATAAGATTTATTTTAGGTTAGACAGTTATGTTTTTTGTATATCACACTTTTCGGTCCAGCATTTGCACAAAGATGTGCCCATTTGCCTTGTCACCTTCGAGAACAGAAACCCGGATGTGCAATAGACAGAGGTCTCTATGATGAATTGTTGAATTTAAATACCTTTTTTTTGGAGGGGTGGCAACAATGCCCCCTTTTTATTTGTAAATTTGGCTTGAGGTTCTTTATTACATTAATTGTGGACTTCATAAAAACCAACAGCAGCATTAGAATCAATACCTTATACTTGTAAATACAACATTTACAGTTATTTTTCCCTTTACTGCCACAATTTTAACTGTGCATAAAATGATTCCGGGTTTTTTCCCCCCTGGTTCCAGGCCTAATTATCCCAGAGAGGGCTGCTTACTTACGTCACTAGCGGTAGTCTATCCTCTTAGCGTTACTGTTGCTTACATTCATAAGGCGTTATAAGGCAGCAAATAAATCCTGGCTTTTTAGCTATTTCCTTTACCTGGCAGCCTTACAACATCTTAAACAGAAAGCATTGTGAATGTACTGCCCTGCTCTTGCAAAAAAAAAAAAAAAAAAAAAGAAGAAGAAGAGAAGGAACTGCCAATAACGTTGCGCTCATTAAAAAATTTATTAAACTCTTATTTGTTGTATGGGGAAACCAGTGAATTTGGTAATAATTTGTTTACAGCTATGGTTAAAGGAAAGGGATAGTTCAACCAAAAATCTACTTATGATCATCTCCTCATCTTTACAATATGTCAATCAGAACCCTATTGGTTTTTGCTTCCCATTGAACACAAAATGTGTTATTTAGCTAATTTTTAGGCCGCTCATTTAAAAAGGATGGTGACCATTAACTGGGAAGATTTAAAAAAGGCAAAAAAGTAGGAGATATTTCCTCTTAATGGCATTTGCTTAAATGGTGCAGGACTACTGTTGGTCTTGCGTAGCCAGACTTTCCGACTGGCAGCAGAAGGTCTGGACTCCATAGCTCCTTTCATTGGCCAAGGACCGCCCGGAGGCCTTCTGATTGACATGCGAAGTCGATGTCTTCACAATTAAAGACCGGCATGCAATTCTGTGGAGACCCTCAAGGGACATGGTAATAAATAAATAAAAATAAGATAAAAAATGTGTTAATGCTTTTGCGTTCTCTCTCAAATGTGTTATCCTGAGAGACTTTGCGTTCACTAGCAAAATGTTTGCATTCCCCCGAGGAACATTTGAGTTCTTTGCAAGCGACGGCAAAGTTTCTCGAGGGAACGCAAAAGTTTTGTGAGGGAACGAAAAGGTTTTGTGAGTGAACACAAAAGCATTGAAAACTTTTTTTTTCCACCACCATGTCCATTAAGGGGCTCCAAATGAAATTAATTCAAGAACGTTGTGCAAGTTTACTGCAACAATGGCACATGCTTCTGTGAACTTCACATACTTTTGAAAATCCAGTGATCCTGATAAGCGCTAATTGTCACAGTTGTAAATACAATGGCTTTCTTTTTCCATAAGGGCTTTCTTTTGTCACAACGGCTTTGTTTCCAGGCAGACCATTAAAGAATGTGACAAATACATCTCCCAGAAATCCTGGAGAATTCAATCAATCAGATGACAAAAGCGTTTCCCATTTTGTGTGCCATATGCATCAGACGTTCAGCTACCAGCCCGTGGGCGTGACATCTAAGGCTGAGACTAGAACATTTGAAATCTGCCATTTTTTTTTATGGGAAGGTTTTAAGCAAAATTTTCTAAAACATAAACGCCATTTCACTTGAACCAACACAGCCCCAGTCACTAGCAACTATACTGGGGTGCATTCCCCAAAAGCATCAACTATGGTCGCAAGTTCCGTCATTATTAACACTTCAACGATTTACCATTTCCTGAAACCATATTTTTAATTGCAAACAGCACTGCAAACTTGTGTGGTTGGAACTACAGTTCTCGACTTGTAGTTAGAAGCATAGTTTATTGTTAGCATGACATGGACTTAAATAAATCAAGCTCTTGAGCACAATATCCAAGCTAACATGCAGTACATTCTATATCCTTCATTCCATTTAAATATCTTTACATTTCATTCTATATGTTTTTGCATGTCAACAATCAATGCCGTTTTTGAAGAGAACAACATATAAAGCCTACAGAACTAAAGGCCCGCCCACATCAGGGATCATAATGATAACGATAAAGATGTAAAAAATGTAAAAGAACAGCAGTGTCCACACCACAACTATAACAATAACGGCACAAACATACTACGGTGGTTAATGTTTTGCCGTTACGGCAAACACACACCTGATCTGTGATGTGAAAGTAAGCAGATGGAAAATATAATATCCTTTTCATGTTTAAGAGCATAAATATAGTGCATGAATATATTTTTGTCCTTTTTAGAGCTTGACAGTCTGGGTCACCATACCTCAATGCAAAGACAAAAGCAGCCAGGACATTCAGCAAAATAATTCCATTAAATGATATGATTATGATAGACTTTTCATTTTAGGGTGAACTATCCCTTTAAGAAACACAATGTTATTGAAGAATAAGGCTGAAGTGAGATATGATGAGTGTGTAATGCTGTGCTTTTACATACTGTAGTGGCTCTGTATTGCTGTCTCAATTCTTGTCTCAATGTATTGAAAGCACCACATACACAGAGAAACAATCAGCGCTTTCCAATTAGTCCAAATAGCTTGAGAGGAATTTCTCTGGGAAAGGTGGATTCAGAAATGTTGTGCTTGAGGTTCTTCTTTGCGGCTGTTGCGTTTCCCTTCGCGGCAACTGTAAGTCACCCAGAGGAAAGACATTGACATGCTACCAACTGCTGCTAAATATGTACATTGAGGTACAGTTATCATCTTGCACATTTTATATGAATAGACAACAGCTGAAATATGATAGTCCACTGGACAGGTGTTTTTCTCAATGATTTGCATCTTTTATTTAAACTTAAGAGTATATTACAACTAGGTCCCTTTTTCAAACACAAACATCCAGCCCTGTTTTAAAAGATATTGTAATGGAATAATGTGTTTAGGCAGTGCGGACAAGTTGTGGCATATATGTATCACTGCTTGTGTAAATGTAAATAGTTGTAGAGTGCCATCACCTGACACATGCCATGTGTCTGTTTTTTTTTTTTTTTTTTTTTAAAGTAGAGATCTAGCAGATATCGGTGATTATAAAAGGTGGAAACATCCATAGGTGCCTTATAATCAGTGTTGGAGACTTAAAATGATTTGCATGAGATATGACCTATGCAGAGGAAATGTCGCTTATGGTCAAAGACTGGCGAAACCCTGCAGTATTGTTTCTTTTCATGCATTTCAGATCATTTAGGGGCTCAAAGATGTTAAAACAGATGCATGATCGTTGGATCGTTGTCCAGCGGGTGACATTATGATGAGAATTTTTTGCTTCATCTCTTGGATTATCGTGTGGGTCTATCGTGGGTTCTATATTTGATCAGGACTGTGTGATAGTGATGTGTTCAGTATAAATAAATAAAAAAGTGATTAAGAGTATTAATATAGTGTATTATCAAAGTTTAAGTCTGAAGGTGCGGTCACATTACACTTTGTGTTCCACTCACTTGCATTCATATGAATGTGAATACAGGTGAGTGACTCATTCATTTAATGAAAAGTCTTCAGTTCCAAGAATGCAAACCTCAGACCTGTATGTTATAGAAAGGTGGAGTAGATAAAATATAACATTTAACATTTTAGCAACATATGCTCATTGAAAAAAATGTGCCTCTCCCTCTACCTATATTTGTGCAATATACATACTATTCACTGCAGATTGCAACTGCACTAGTGGATATAAAACACCAAAAACTTGTATTTCCTTTTCATGCAAATTATGATTAAAGGCACAGATTATCAGGTACTGTTCAAGTACTGTGAAACACGAATCACAACACTCAATAAAAGAGCTTAAAGACTTGTAGAAGCAAACAATAATATCAAGGCTTTAGCAAATGTGCTTTTATTTCACATTTGCTTTCATTAACACTATCGATTAGGTTTAAGTCCGAGTTTAGTGTAGGTGGTACGTTATTTTAGAATACGATAGAGCATTCACTTTTTAGCGCCATTCTCCGGAAATTTCATTTACGAATTGCGGCAATACAGTATGTAAAACAACCAATGTAATAAAACATTGCTAAAGTAACGTTCATCTGTTTCGGATAAAACTAAAAAAGCCTTTGGCACCACTCGCTGGATATTTCACTTTGAAAGTGTCCCAAAAATTATGTAATTTTGTCGCAACAGGCATATTTTTCCAATGAGCCCGAGTTGATTTTAAATGTAGGCTACGAGTTATTTGTGATTTATTATTTATTAACAACTACTGACATCATATCCGGTTGCCCATATTCATTGTGACGTCTGAAGTGTGACCGCACCTTATGACTGAGAAAAGTGTCAAATGCAGGAAACTTTAGTTTTGTTCTATATCTGTCCTCTGTTATGACGGACACATGAGGGCTTCACATTGTTCATCTCTATTAAACACAATACACAGTATTAGACTAAATGCCAGTGTCCTCCTCTTGCGTGCTTACACACTCTACCAGACTTGCCAGAATGTGCAATAGTGTATAAATACATGGCAGGCACATGGTGTCATTACCTCTTAGTGTGTGGTATTAATGGCAGGACACTACACTGGCACTTGTAGAGTCTCTCTGCGATCAGTTCAAGGCAAACAGAGCTATTTGTCATGCCTTTCTACTATGCAGCAGCTCTAGTCTGACTTTTTGAATTTCATAAGAGACACTTATTCACAGAAACTTTCTTTTACCCATTTTTGTGCATATATTTTATTGGGGAATAACAAAATAGGCCTTGTAACCCTGTTGAAAAGACAGAGTAGAGCTGGTATGATGCTGGTCTAGCTAGTGGACCAACATAGCTTTGCTGTTCACCAGTGACAAGTACTACAAACGTGAGACGTGTTGTGAAGCTGTTTGACGGTGAACGTGATTTCAACATGTTTCTGGATCACCATCTTTTTTGATCCTGGAATACCAATCAACATTGATTAATCAACCAATCAAATTTGAGGGACAAGTTTAGAATTTATGTCAAGTTTAGGCTTACAACCAGGGTTAGGTGCTTCTACATCAGTATTATTCAGCTATGATTCCCTCTGAGTTTAGGGATAACTTGTGGGTAGGGTTAGATTTAGGGGTAGGGTTAGGACTGTGGTTTTGGACAGGAATGTTGTTCCAGGATCAACGAAATATGTTGACCCAGAAACATAAAATATTGGCAAAATCACGGTGGTCCTACTTCTTTTTTTTTTTTCTTTTTTTTTTTTGAGTCTTTTAGACTCTGAACTGTCTGATTTGGCTCAACTATGCTCAAATTCAAAGAGAAAATGGATTTTAACTCTTTCCCCGCCAGCGTTTCTTTTTTTTCACAAAACATTGTGTTGTTGTATGAATATCTGAGCATGCAATATATCAAAAGAAACAACAGAGCCTCTGCTTTTAAACAAAACAAAAATATATTATTCTAGCTTCATGCATTCTTTTTTATCAACAGTTGAATGTTAGTTACAGTTAGAAGTTACAATTAGCAACAACATTGATTTAAAAAAACAAAAAAATACTACAACTTGCATAAGCAATGCTTTTATCGCTTGTTTCTTTTTTGTCTGTGATTTGAATCTCGAGATTCTGTACTCTTTCAGAAGTTGTCATAGCGCTCCCTACCATACTTACAGAAAATTCAATCGAGGGTGGGGAAAGAGTTCAAAAAAAGTCAAATAAATCAATCACGTCATTTATTGCCGTAGTTATTGCATTTGTAGGGCAGTAGGAAGTCCTGCTGGTTAAGCTAGTTAAGAAGGGACACTCACCGCATCTAAAACACAACATGCTGGTGACCAGCAACGCTGCTCTTTTCAACATGGTCGTGAGTTTATTTATTCACCACTTCCCCTGAGGACATTTCTCACCTATAAAACATTTTATAAAGTTGTGGCCAGTGTGTGCACAGATGTACAGTGTAGACGTATAGCAAATGCATTACATCATAAAAAAAAATAATAATAAAAAAAAACTGCGCTGCCACTTTCAGTTTACTGACGTACTGCAGGGAAGCCCTTTAATAGGTTTTGTTAGTTTCCGATTCTCCTCTTTGAGGGTCAGTTCCTCCATAATGCAAATACAGTTATTGTTCTATGAATAATGCTGTTATTTCTTTTACTGAAAATGTGAAACAATGTAAACAGCTGTTTAAAAATACATTGAGACATTTGAGAGATTAAAACTGGTGCTTTTGTCATAGAGGTGTGTTGGATTCATATAGGCACGGATTGGTTTTACCAGGACAATCAACATGAATACACTCGCTCTCACACAGAAACAATATGTTCAGTAGTGTATAGGCCTCACTGTCCACCCTCCAAACGGCACCATTATCTTTTTAAGATTGTACTTATGATTACAAAATTAAACATAAAAATCATACCTTTTAACAGTTGTTCTCTACTCCACCACACTCCACCTTTCCTTTTCATTTGTCAGTTATTCAAGGCTTTTCTGCTTAGAAATCACAATATCGTAGGCAGTCGAGTGAGTGTTCAGCTGTGTAGAACTTCAGTATAGATGTTTCGCTGCCTGTTCAGCAATAACCTGAATGGTTTCATTTAAAGATCGTGGCACAGACACAATTTAACATCCTCGCTTTGGTAGACTGTGAAAATAGTGATTCTTTCCATTTAACCCTTAAACAGGTCTTTAGTGACCCAGGACTTCATTCACTACCCTCCTCCTTGTTCATTTTTTAAAATCATCAGTCTTTGTGATATTCCTCAATATATTTGTTATAAAACACTATAACAAGAAAAAAATATAAAAGGATGCCTGTTTTCACAAACATTTTTTGTCAAAATTGAATGGGGTCGCTAATGACCCGAGATGTGTAACAGTGTAAGTATATATTTTTTTCTGCACTACAATAATTTAATCTTTGATGACTGAATAAGTTCAATTCACCTTTATTCCAGAAGGTGTCAATGTCTGATACACAATGATGAAGTGACGTTTCACTCATAGTTACTGCAGACAGAAAACAAAAGAATAGGAAATATCATCAGCAAATCTTGAAATGGCTCAGCGATTTACTGCAGATCAAGTACTGAACACAATCAAATATTAGTGTCACTGTCACTTGATGGTGGATCTGGTGAAAAAGCTGTCAGCGATCAAAATATTGACATGAAAATGATTGTTTTGAAAATATGTTTCAAATTGCGAATGTGAGCCAGATGCTAAATGTACTGCGAAATAAGCTCTGACGAGGACAGTGATGATGATATTAAACATCTGCTCAAAATTAACCAAAAGGTAACAAAATATGCTATATTTTATTCTTCTTTTATTGTTACTCTCATATCAGGAGAGTTTTATATTATCGTGACAGGTAGATATCCATCCGTGTTAGAGATCCGTAATCCTAAAGACCCGAATTCGTAATAATGATTGGCGAAACATTCATGCATTTAAGGGTTAAAATGCTCAGAATAATCAAAGTCTTGTACAAAGCAGGATGTTGAGATCTGTCTGTGGTGCTGTGATGACGTTTCTGAGTGTGAGGGGAGATTACAGGCAGTTTTGCTATGTATTTACAGTTTTTACTCTCAAAGGTTAACCATAACACTAATATGAAAATACTCTGGTCTTAGTTTTTCATAACCAATTCATCAGGGGGAGGGATGCACTCTTTTTTTTTCCAGCACATCTGATGTAATGTTGTTTGAATACATGAGACCTCTCATAAATGGGCTATAACAGAGAGTTTTGAGAATGGTTTAGCTTCAAACTTGTTTTGAATCATTAAATATATCAATAATGAGGATGAATCTAATGCCAAATATACATTATTTATATAAAAATACATAGCCTATATTGATAAATGAATATATGCCTAATTTAATTTAATTTTAATTTTTTTTTGCTCTAACCCATGATTATTTGAACTTTGTCAAGATTATTTTATAAAGCTATGACAGCATGCAGGATCGTAACAAAAACTGAATGTATGATTTGATGTTTCATTGCTGTTAGTTGTTTTGGCATTTTACAAATAGTTTGGTATTTGTACAATTAATTTGCCTTTTTATTTATAATTTATTGAGTCATATTCATATCTCTAAATATGAAAAGTTGGGGTTTTTGCAGATGAGGATTGTATGAAGGGTTTTGGTCCTTCTCTGCTTTAGTTTTGCTTCAGTATTCTGCCTAATTTCAGATTTGATCAATCTGCCTCTTTGAATAATTGAATATTAAATATGATAATTTGTTGTACATAGAACTCCTATTAAACTTTTTTGAAGAAAAGAAAGAATTGTGCTGCTTGTTTTCATTTCTTCTGTCATAATTTACTTGAAAATAAACATTCGCAACACAGGCTAATTGGAAAAACGTATCTGTGGCAACATTTTTGTAAAACACAAAATACGTACCAATACGTACATATCACTGCAGTTTATAACAGAAATGAACAGCACATGTACGTCTGTAAGATGTCTGCTAAAGATCTGGAGATCTGGAAAACACCTGCTGTGTAAATATATCTGATAAACATCTAAGAATGAGCAGTTTTACATACATTCTAAACCATAAACATCTTACAGACATCTTCTAGATGTCTATTTGACATCTGACAGGAAATGTCTCAGAGATGTATTGCAGATGAGCAAACACTAAAAAATACAGATAAAATAAGATGTTTGTGTGCTATAGAGGCAGTAAAACAGTTTTCACACACAATTATAATTACAGGGGCAAATTATGGATTAATAAAGACTTGTTTTCATGTGGCTCCTTGCACAATTATATTATGACCTCAAAACACTTTTACCATGGTGCATGATTTGTAAACTAATATTTTTTGGAGTTTGCATCATTAACCAGCTCCATATGTTTGGTTTTACTGACTTACTAAGCTAATTCGGTAGCTCAGTTGTACAGAATTGTACTTGCGATGCAGAGAGCTTGGATACGAATCCCGTGAAAGATAAGACAAGAGTTAAAAAAATAAAATACCATAGTTACGATTGCGTTATTATGTCACATTTGCTTTTGTTAACACTATAAGGTAGGTTTAGAGTTTAGTATAGGTGTACGTTATTTTAAAATGGAGCATGAGCTTTTAGAGCAATTCAGAACTGCGGTGATACGTATGAACTTCAAAGTAATAAAATGCTGTCATATTCACGTTCATCTGTTTCACGTTCATCACGTTCATCTCTCACTGGACATTTCACTTTGAAACTGTAGTAAAACGTGCAGGACGCAATGTATTTTGCATTTTGCAAAAATGTTGCCACAGGTAAGTTTTTCTAATGTGCCTGGGCTGGACGTTCTTCTGAGCAGATTCAGTCACTCTTATCACACCACACCACAGTAAAATCTGATTAAATATTCTGTAGAACCATCAAGATAATCGGGACTTTACCTAGGATTGTCAGAAGGGGAGAATTGGGCCCAAAATCAGCCCAATTATCTTGTACTGTGTGGGTGCCTTTCTAATTAATTTACTAGTCCCAAATATCTGGCATTGTTTTTAGAAACATGACGAAGTATTTGATCCCTAGATGTCGGATGGCTTTATTATTATTTTTTATTCATGTAAAGATTAATAGAGTGTCTATACAATATATAATGTACATAACAATGACTTTTCCTTAAATGTTTCTGAAGATTGCAAAAAGCAAGCCGGCCTTTCAACATTTTCACAGGGAATGGTTGACATTTTCCAATGGTTTAGCTTCTGAAAGGCACCTCCTAGGTGTATTTCTTTCAAAGTACTTAGAAAAGGTGTTCATGATGTTGGTGATGGGTAAAGAAACCATAAGTATCCCACAGAGAATGCAAAGTGTAGCTACAATTCTCCCAGCCACTGTCTGTGGATATACATCTCCGTATCCCACTGTTGTCATTGAAATAATGGCCCACCACCAACAAACAGGAATGGAAGAGAGTTTGGACAAAGCGTCTTCCTTTTCATTGTAGTAGATAAAAGTTGAGAAGAACGATATTCCAACAGTAATGAAAAGAATGAGGAGACCCACCTCACTGTGACAGTTCTTTAGAGTTTCCCCAAATGCTCTCACCCCCTCTGAATGTCTTGCCAGCTTTAAGACCCTGAAGACCCTCATTAACCGGAGAACCTGAACCACCTTGCCCATGTTGACCAGACTTTGGTTTTCCTCCCCATCATCTTCGTCCAAACTTTCAAAGACCAGCGTCACGTAGAAAGGCAAGATTGAAGCGATGTCAATCATGTTCAGAGGGTTTCCCAAAAACCTCCATGGGCGAGGAGCTGCTACGACCCGCAGGGCAAACTCCACTGAGAAGAAAAGGATACAGATGATCTCTAGAGAGTCTAGGACAGAATGCTCACTGTCAGTTGGGTGCTTGAATTCCGGCATACTGTGGATACACATGGCCACAATGGAGGTCAAAATGACCAGGACAGAAACCACAGCTACACCTTTGGAACATTTGGAGTGACTGGGATCTTCAAGAGTTTGCCACATGAGCTTACGCACTTCTGAACACCAGGTGCCCTCAAACCTCCACAGGTCACTGCTCACAACCGAGATATCTTCAGATGACGCGCCACTACTAGACCGGCCACAAGCGTTCTGCTTCCGTTCAAGGAACCAATCGAGACAGCAGGCTTCCAGATCCAGCTCACAAATGCCCCAGTATTCGATCTCCTGGCTGAAATAAAACACACACAGTTCCTCCAGAGCATGAAAGTGTCCTGTACGGTAGAAATTCAGAACACAGAGGAAGACTTGAGGGCTCCGGTCGAAATAGTATTCCCGTTCAGTGGGGCTGTAGTCGTCACAGAGTTCCAAGATGGCGGCATCGCTGCAGCACTGGATTAACTGACCCACACGTGTGTTGGGGAACCGGAGCAGAACGCAGCGCTCCACCTTGTGCTGGATGCCTCCAACGTTGAGGTTAATGAGATCTTCCTCCCTGCCTTCATGGTGGAGAATTTGTCCATACATCATGGTGGTATCTGGAAGTCTTGCCAATGATTTACTTGCATTTTCTCCTGAAAATACAGAAATGTGGATGTTGGCTAAATCAACAACACTAAAAACTGTTAAATCAATCAGCTAATGAACTCAGTTGATAAATTGGTCAATAACTAAACTCTTAGGGAAAAAAGTTAATGTGGGTTACATATAGAACCCTAGGGTTCTTGACTCAATTCTGGTGCTCTTGTTTTTTTTTACTTCATAGGAATGGTGTGAAACTTGGGTCTTTAGGTTTTGGCACTTGCTATGTGAACACACAAGAAATCATGGACATGATTTGAAAAGGTTAAATGGTCCTGAAAAAAATAGTCACACTTGTGCTCTTCGCAGTCAAAAATGACATGGGAGACAGAAATGAATGGAAATGAATGGAAATGAATGGAAATGAATGGAAATGAATGGAAATGAATGGGAGACAAATTTCATCTAGTAAAATCTTTTGGTATTGCCCGAAACAAAATCTTACTGAAAGCTCATTTTTGAGATATCAAGCTCACATTTGGAACACAACATGTTTAAATGTATGGCTTTGATTTTCTTGCAGTTTTAGAGTAAAACGTGTTTTTGAAAATATAGATTTCATATTAAAAAAATGAATAGTAATTTTGTGCTTTTTTCATAACAATAAACGTAAATACTGTAACTTTTTTTTAAGTTCACTTTTTAAAACTTTTTTCACTTCAGCAATAATCTGCCAAGTGTCGTCTTTAAAAATAGATAAAACTTAAGTCTGTGCTTTAAAGCATTCAATATTTACGACAGTTTAAGTTAGAAATTTAATTTTCAGGTCTATATGCTCAAAACGTAAAAAAAAATTATTATAATTACTGCGTAAATATAATCCCCTAAAAATACAAAATATTAAATAAATAAAAAAACATTACCAAACTAAAATATAGCACATTAATTTCATTGAAAATAAAAATTCTGTCATTTTTGACCGCCACGCCAAGAGTACCAGAGGGTGAGGGCACTTTGTCAAAAAGGTTCTATATAAGAAGAAATATCTTAAATGAATGCATAGTACTTTTATACTCATGACAGAATTTAATTTTTTGTTGGACTGCCATTTAAGCTTGCAAGAATGTTACAAATATTTTGTGTAATCTCTGACAGAGCATTTTCAGATAATTGTGCCATTTGTGTGCCATGACTTTTTGACGGAAGGATTGTTCATCAGTAACATTTTCAATCCATCAATCAAATAAATATATAATTTCTTGCACATATTTCTTGAAGAGCTCTGTCAGAAAAAAAGTCCACAAAGTGTGGACTTATTAATTAGAACACAATATTTAAACTCATGGTTTCCTTGACCTCAACTCACCTGCTGTAAACAGATCCTCTCGTACACTGTAAAAAAATCTTTTGTTGACTTAACTCATTATTTTTTGTTATCTTTTTGCATGGGTTTTTTTTAAGTTAAACTAACTTATTTGTAAAAGTGTACCTGACAAATTTGGAAAAGTTTACCTGACAAGTTATAAAGTACAATGAACTGATTTAATTTAGTTAAGTAAACTTCGAATTTAAGTTCAGCCAACTAAAGTTAAGTTTAGCCAACTAAAGTTAAGTTTTCTAAACTACATCCAATAAGTTCAGCAAACTAAAGATTAGTTTTCTAAACTACATCCAATAAGTTCAGCCAACTAAAGTGGTGTTTTGAAACCTGCAGCAGTACAAAATAATTAATTACTATTAGAACATTCATTTGTCAAATAAATTTGATTAAAAAAAATATGGAAAATTAACAATCACTGATACAATTTACAATAGTTAAATCACCTTTATTTATATAGCACTTTTTACAATACAGATTGTATCAAAGCAGCTTCAAAGTGATAACATGAAAATAATACAACAAAGTTTGTTTCTAGAAGAAAATTGCATCATTTCCACCTTAAGTAAGGCAGATCAATAATATTGTTGAATATTAAATGTCCCCAACTAAGCAAGCCAAAAGCCAAGGCAACATTGGCAAGGAACAGAAACTCCATCAGGTGACAGAATGGAGAAAAAAAACAGGCTCAGTCGGGGCCAGTTCTCCTCTGGTCAAAGAACGAACAGTGTATGATTATGATTCAATTCAGGCAGCATATCAGATCAGAAGTCAGACTGGATCAGAACATTCAGAATATTTATCCAGTTCCACCTGATTGGAAGTCGGAGTCACGCCGGTATGTAGACGAGTTTGTTGAGGATCAGTGTTGATGGCTGTCGTGTCGATGAGGCCTTCACAGGGCTGATGAGGCTGGCACTTCAGGGATGCGTTGTGGATGGGCCCAGGCACAGGTCCACCACCTGATCTGGATATGGCCCGGATCCGGCTGACTTCAGTAAACCTTGGAATAAACAAAAAAGACTAACATTAGCGTAGATGCCATTCTTCTTATGATGTAACAAGTACATCAGGTGTTATATACAATACAAATTTTTTTTGCAATGAAATTGCAGAAAACAACCTCATGTAAAGGTGTTTTACACCTGTCTCAATGCATGTCTTGTGGATTAATCTGTTACATAACATTAAACAAGATCACCCCACAGCATTCAATATAGAAACATCCTTTGTTCCAAAAGAAACCGTTTAAACATTGTTTAACACATTAAAGACCTATGAATTGGCTTAAATGCCATTTTAATATCAACTAAGTTACCAATTATTTATGCTCTCAAGCTTCAACAAATTCATCAATTAAACTAAACACTCTAAAATGCCACTCCCACAACATACCAACAAATGAAACATCCTGTTCACAACATCCCTTTCAAAAAGAAACTATGAAAAGCATTAAAAGTGTTGTTCCAACCCTGTAAGACTTTCGTTCATCTTCGGAACACAAATTAGTCAAAAAGTCAAAGTGCTTTCTTGCCGTTTCATTAACTAAATAAAATACAAGATAACTTGGGAAACTGAATGGTATTCAAACAAAAACTCTTTCTGTGTGTTACCTGATGGATGACTGTTCTTTGAAGAGCAGCAGTATTTGAGAAGAATGGCAGCTTTACCAACTGGCCTGAAAACAATCATATATATATACACAGTACATTACATCATACATCAAAACTAAGTACATGGTAGATTTCTACACTTACTAGAACATTAAAACAAACAAAATGAGTGAAATGTACACAGCACTTCAACAAATATGATATATTTTTAAGTACGTAGCTTAAACACCTTTTCTACCTTGTCTGCCTCACATCAATCAAAAGTCAGCTTCCTTCAGTGCTGTTTCTGAAGACTCTGAGGACAGTTGAGAAGAAAGTGTCTACTAATTTGTCAAAGGAGAATACGTTAACAACTCAAGCACACTGGCTATCATTAATTAATAAACGTGAATATTTAACTAATGACTAACTTCTTAGAAATGTGTGTAGTTGGCAGTTGCTAAGTAACATACCAGTTAGCAGTTACCTAACTAGCTAAGATAGCTAGACTTATTTTACAACATAAACGCACTCAATTTAAATCAACAACACCAAATCTTATGTTTTGGTAAATACTCTATTTAAAAAGGATTTATGAATTTGCACTTACCCTCGTCTGATATAAATGTCCGAAACACTGGACGATGTCAGCGCACGCAGTAACTGAAGGCAGTGGGCTAGAAAATACGGTTCAGATCAAATATGACATTGAAAAACGTTGCCGTTGTTTTGTGGTAAACATGTTATTTACAATGATTTTATGAATTCAAACTTACCTTCGTCTGATGTAAATCTCACGGAAAATACCGGACGTTACCAGCGCGCAAGATTTGAATGGAGCAGGAGCGGGAGTAAACAACGGCTCGAAAACAACGTCGGTCTCGAAAATACAGTTAAAAAAACTGTTAGAACATTGAACAAATGTTGACGTTATGTTCTGGCAAACATGTTATTTAAAATAGTTGTATGAATTCACACTTACCATACGTTTTCTCAGCCTCAGAAAATACCGGCATCAGCAAATTCACGATTAACAAACACAAAAAAATACTGCCTTGTGTATCGACCAATCAGCGTGTTGTCAAGGCAGAATTTCAGGCACAATCATATTAAACAGACACATAGGGAATCATTTAAATAACTTGACATTTTGAGTTCATAACACTAAAAATCTTAATCTGAAATATTTTTGCTGCCAAATCAGTACATTAAACTCAACTGTTGTTTTTGATGCAAATACTTGCTATTGTAAGTAATGTTAAGTTATGATAACTTGATTTCTTTATTAACGACAACATTGGGGTTTACAGTGTAATGTTTTTAATGTACACACTAATAAAATTGAAGTTTAGGTTTTAATGCAGTCTACCATAGCAAGATATAGATAAATTAAGTTTAGTTTACTAAGTTTAGTTTACAAAGTAAATTTACTTCTAATAAAGCATTAGAGTAGTGAAGTAAAATTTAGTGCAGTTGTTTCAACTTACATTTATAAGTTAAAATAACAATTATACTTGTTAATTCAACAGAAAATCTAGTGCAGTTGTTTAAACATACATTTTTGAGTAAAAATGACAATTTAAGTTGTTCATTCAACTTTCAGTCTAGTTGAGGATAAGAAAACTTAAATTTTTTGGTTGTCTGGACAATCTAGTTATCTCTACTCACGAAAATAAGTTGAAGTAACTAAATTGCAAAAATATTTTTTACAGTGTAGAGACCGAAACTTGAAGAGACCGACACGTCTCGTTTAGTCTATTTATTCTGTTGGTCAACATATTTAAAGGGTGACATCACTGCAACAGAATACATCACTGCATTTAACATAATGACAGATGAGTAATATGCACCGATTATGTTTTAATGTTCTGAGTTTTTGACATTTTATTGACACTGATTTGAGAATAGGCTAGCTTTTTATATATATATATATATATATATATATATATTAGCCTAAATCTTATCAAAGGTAAATAAATACAGGCAACTTAACTTAAATAATCTGTAAATTGCTTTCAGCAGCTAAACAGCAAAACAATTGATGAAACGGCAATGTAAGAGTAAAAATGACAACACGAAGAACACATATGAAAACATGATATTTACATAAAAAAATAAAAATAAAAAAAGGAATATAGGCCTACTTAAAATAGAAAAACAGAAAATAACATGTCCTGAGAAAACAGTTGCCAAATTAATTGACTCTTGAATCACGTTTATATTGCGTTCACTTGTACCACCATCTATAGCAAAATACTGGGATGTTTGAAACATAAAAATATATATATATATATATATATATATATATATATATATATATATATATATATATATATATATATATACATATATATATATATAGGTATAGTAGCCTACTGCTAGAGAATCCAAGCATTTATTATTCAAAAGCATTTAGTTACTGAGAAACAGACCTTTAACGGTGAAACTTACCATCTAGACCCAGTGCTCCCTATGAGTCATACCTAGAATAAGACATCAAACAAAACTGGCAAAAGAGACAATGCTTACTGTTAATAAAAAAATGTATAACAAAAATCAACGACTTTTTGCTATACCTACCCACGTGGCTTCAAATCATTTGTGCCTTTCCGCACTGACGTCTGAAAAAGCGCAAAACTCAAAAGAAACGTTCACTTAATAATACATGATCACTATGGTTACAAAGAGCCAACAGTTTCCCGTTAACCTTCAAATCCACGTTCACACCTTTGGGCGGAGAGTTCTGTGATAGGTGTTTGAGTTCCTCACCTGGGCGCAATACTGTGCAATCAGACAAAACGCGCTCCAGACACCGTTCATTAATCACCTTCCAGTGAGGTCACTCGTTTGTGTAGAAAACACAGTTGATGGTTTGTACAATACATGAACAAAGATTTCAAAGAATGGGATGCTTTGAAATAGGGTATGTTCTAGCTATGGAAATAAGTGTGTTTGAATTCATCAAGAAATGTGCTGATTTATTTATAATGCTTTTAGGGCTTTCTGGCTTATAGTCAATATAATAAGCATTGATGCAGACACCTCTGCAGGTAAGCCATGCTAACCATTTAAACTTTTTGTGTGTCAAGTCATGTAATTCATTACTTAATTGATTTTTTTTTTTGCAGGTGGAATACGAGCGGAGTGTCTTGGAAATAGGGTGCAGTTTACTCTTCCTAGTTCTCTGAGTGAAGGAAGTCCTTTAGAGGTTTATGCAGTCAGTAAGTTGATTATCCCTTTGTTCGTGTGCCAATGAGTTTAATACCTCCAGGAATCAATTCAGAGCTTTTCTGGGCGTTTCAGATAACGCACAGACCGTCTTTCTCACACCTCACCTGGCGGCACAGTGTGGCTACACACAGAAATTGGATCCTTGGGGGAATACAAGAGTGTCAGCTTCCCTAAAGAGTTGTTTTGCAGAGAAACAGGTTTGTGTCTTAAATAAATTAAGCGTTCCTTTAACCAGCTCTAATACTGGAACTATTATTTATCATAGAAAATGTGAAGAAGAAAGGTTGGTGCTTTTCCACCATATGTTTGAGAAGGAAAAGAAAAGAAAAAAACGGGGAAAAAAAAAATAGACCCAACCATGTTTATTTTTTTTTATTATTTTTTTTAGGGAGACAAGGAATTTAAAGTAGCTATACAGGTTAAACTCTATGAATTCCCCATGCTATCTGCAAAAGTCCTTGAAGCGTCCAAGTCCTGCAGTCACACTGTGGCTTCACGTGAGATTTTGTGTGAGACAAACTTCATGGAGGCAAGTAACTTAATTTTCTTATATAGAAAATATTTTGTCATTTTGGCAAATATTGTTTGTATGTATCAAGTTTGACCAATGGCAGCTGGATAGTTTATGGGATTGATGGCTGCTTAATTTGAGGTGGATCACCTTACTTGCATTTGACTCAAATATCATGCCTTGTACTGAAATAAAGAACTTGTTTTAAATACTTAAAATATAAATTAGTAAATTTAATCTCTCCTTGACTCCAGAGGCCTGTTGCATGAAGCTGGTTTATGTTGCTGCCAGGTAAGTTTGAGATCAGTTTGAGCAAACTCTGGGTTTTATTTGCTTTATTTCCATGGTAACGTGCTCCACACAAACCAAAACTGGACCAATCAGCTGTGAGCAAAGTGACATGTGTGTGTATATATATCTGATGCAATAAAGCCACTTCCCCTGTATCTCCCACTCCAAATTAAGGGGCTGTTTACATGACACTGTTTTCAACTTTTTATGTGTTTTGGCTGTTCTTTTACAACGGCCTGAAAACACAAATGGGATTCAAAGTAAAATGTTTTTTGAAAACGATGCCGCTATTGTCTCTGTGTAAACTACAAAAATGCACATTTGTAAAAATGGAGACATAATGCACATGCGTATTATGTGTTCAGTCTATAGGTGCGTAGTGTTTCTTTACAAAGTAACATCGCCAACTACTGGCCTGGCAAGAATAATCAACGCTATCTCACGACCAATTCGTACGAATGATAAAAAGTTGGCTAATTCGTACGACCTCACTCGTACGAATTTGTACGATTTGTCTAAACCCACGTGATGGGTAGGTTTAGGGGCGGGGTCAGGGGTAGGTCATTCGTAGGAATTCATACGAATTGGCCAATTCGTAAAATATGTAAGATTTTGCAAAAATGAGTCAGGTTGTATGAATTCGTACGAATAAGCCACCTCGTAGAATTTGTACGTTTTCCCGTGAGATCGGGCTGGAATAATACAGTGTCTTTGGTGGTTTTCACTGCTTTGTGTGAACTGGGATCGTTTTGACAATGTTGTCATCTGTATGCAAAAGGAAAAACTTTTCCGTTTTTAGTACATTGTTGTCATGTAAACGTACCCTAAATTTAGAGACATTACATGTTCCGTCTGATTGGCTGTTTGCAGCACGTGTCACACTTTCAGGTACACACGGTTCAGAGTTAATCACAAACTCTGGATCAAACCCTGAGTTGACAGAACGTTTATATAGAGTGTTGTGAGCCTCCTGAACTGTCAACTCTAAACCTACCCTGAACTGAAACCTGGAGTTTGTTCAACTAGCATCATGCAACAGGCCTCAAGTAGGCCAAGATTACCACTGCTGCAACTCAATGCAATCAGTAACTCATTGAAAGGGTTTGTGTTACCTGCTATGGCTAGCTCTCCACAAAATAATATTTGAATGCTCTTTTATTTTTAAACCAATTAGAGAATCTTGAACAATGAGTGTTCTAATGTGCCAATGGAAATTCAGTGTTATTGCTACCACAGCCTGTGCATGCCTGTTTATGTTCTGTCAGGTATCTGTAAGGATTGCAATACCAGAATTCAAGGGAGCATCAGTGAAAGGGGGGGTATGTACCCTTTATTTTATTTTCACTTTTTTTAAAGTGGTGCTTCAGTAAGCGACACTAAAATTTGTTCATACTTTGGGTACAAATGGTGAACTGAACACCACTTACACCACACGAATAGTGTTAGCAATTGCATGTTTTAAGGACATTGTAAAAAATGCCCAAATGGCAGGTATCTTGCATCCATTCATACTATATTGAATGTACTACTTTTTTCTAATCATGAAGTTCTTTATCAAATTTGGTACCAACTCCGTATGCGATTATGGACACTGCTATGCTAGCAGTCCTAATGGGTAATAAAATACCATAGAGACTTGGGGGTGGGATATTAATTTGATATGCCAACAACTAAAAACTTCTAGCAACTGCATAACAATGCACTAAAAATACCTTGGTAACCGCATAGCAACGTCCTGGCAACTGCCATAGCCTTTTGGTTGCGAGTTTTGTGTGTGCAAGCACCACTCACACTGTGTTTTGTCTTTGATCAAAATGGTGATTTTGGTGACTTTGATTCAGATTCTTACATTTGTCCTATTGTAACAGCCCACAGTTATACCTAACTTGCAACTCTGGAACATCTTACTCTACACCCCTGGAGAGAAGGCTTTTGATAGAGAGACCCTCCAAGGGATGGGCTACAGTGTTTACAGTTCTCCAACACGGCTGGTCATGCGAAGCCCATACAACATGGCCGAGAACTTTGTCCTAAATGTATGAAATGTTTCATATGCCAGTGGATAACACATTCATTTCCCTACAGTGCCTGAAGTATTTTTCCTTGTCAGGTTGACGATGTTGATATGATTGTGTTCAAATCAGTGGTCCTTTTCAGAGATCGCTGGATGATGGCTATTGTGGAGTCGACAGCTGCCTGTCCAACCAGTGAGACTTCATTCTCACACACTTATTTTGCCACTTTGGTGTCCCATGACTGTGTAGTCCTGAAGTCTGTACTCTGATTTAACTTCAGATGGAGCTTCTGTTGTGGGTCAGATGATTTCTTGGCGCTTTCCTCTGCACGTAACTCCTTTGATGTCCTCAGAAGTTGAAATCCTAGAGGTGCACATGGGTGTTGATGGTAGAAGGCTCACATCTGAAGAGATGAGTAACCATAACTACGGCATGATCTTCACAAAGTCCCATATAGTTGTTGAGATTCCTATTGGGGCTCCTGGTGGATACTACAAGGTTGGGATTTCTACAGACTTCATTAATGCGTCTAACTTGAATGAGTAACACCTTTTTATTTATTTTTATTAGAGTCATGCTGTTGAGAACCAGTACCATATAAGTTACACCATAGAACCCATGCTTGAGCTCATGTGGATGGAGGGTCAGGATAAGACCAGATATAAGGTCTTATTCCCCATCACCACCCCTTTGACACCATGCCCCCCCCATATCACAGACAGTGAGTGTTGAATTTAGGGCAGAACGGCTTATTGTACATAATCTTTTTTTTTTTTTTTTTTTTAAGAATTGTTTTTATGTGATCAGACACTCAACCCAAGCAGAAGGTGTTTGAAGCATTGCTGAGTTACTTTCTACCTGATGTGGTGCTGTTGAATATCACCTTTGGCTCAGAATTGCTCACTGTCTCTGAGGTCATTATTAAAGGCATCGGCCTGCAAGAGCAAAGCTTCCCCAATGGCACCAAAGCCTTTGCTCTCCAGGTTCCCTTCTCTCAACCTTATGTTCAAGAAAAGGTGCGCATTTCACTTCTTGTTTATGAAGCTGTTGTATTATTTGCCCTGTCTTAACATGGTTTCATCTGTAATGCAGACTCTTCGTCCTGATAGAAGAACCTACTTTCTTCCTCTCGTCTTTGGTTTCATCATCTTACCTGAACAGGCATCATTTTCATACTCCACAGTACTAGAAGCTTCTTTAAGTGACATTGGTAAGGCCTTTGTGTAAACTTTTCTATTTTGGCTACAAGAGTGCTCCTGGAGATCTCCCTTTGTGCCAAGGGGGGAAGGTTTATTGGTTAGCACAATCCAGGTAGTATATAGTAATGCCTTATGAATGGATAGTGGATTATTTCTAGTGAAGGGCTTTGAGACTGTGCCTTATTGATGTTTCATCAGCATGGTCAGACTCGGACTATCATTTTCCTGCAGCTCAAGAGTTGTTGTCCACATGGCATTTATGGCTCAATTAGGTGATTAGGCTCAAAGTAAATTGTCAAGAACTAAGTGGTCATGAGCATTGAGCAAATGGCAGTAAGATCATGTTCTTTGGTTCACTTTGCCACTGAGAATGATAATGGATACTTTTTTTATTTGAACTGCAGTAAAGGCAGATCACTAAGAGCAGAATTGTGCATAGCTGGACTTTGTGCTGATATTTAACTTGGTGTCCTTTTTCTTCTGCAGTCCGTCCAACTGCAGGGGGAATATGCAGTGAGGATATCTTCAGAATTCATGTCAAATATGGAAGCACCCCAAGATCCCAATTACAGATTAAACTGGGACAGGTGGAGCTGAGTGATGAAGTATTACAGGAGTATGAACACCATTCAAATGAAACCCATTTCATCATTATTGTGCCGTTCTTAGCCCCACTTGTGGCATTAGAGGTATTCTTCAGATTTCCTGTGTTGCACTGGTGATTAGTGTTGTTTCCATTGCACAGTTTACTAGTCATGAGTGGTAAACCTGTATTTAAACTGATATTCATCCAAATATTGACAACTCAGTCTATTTGACTAAAGCCTCATGTAGCTTCTAACCCATTGCTGACTGATTTCATACCTTCTCAAGTCTGTTCAGTTGACCGGAGTCCTGGGAAGAATTGATGTGGAACTTTATGATACCTTGAATAACCTGCAAGTCAAAGATTTCTCCCTTGCCTGCCCCTTTTTTGTAAAAATGTCAGGTTGGTTTATATTTGACATTACTTCTCTAATGATGTCTTGTTGCCATTTTATGATTTAGTTTCTTTGTTGTTGTGCCAGAGTGTTTTTCTAATGGAACGATTGGTGTGGTGGTTCCCAAATTGGAATCTGTACCACATCTGCTTCCCGGTGAACTATCTCTAAGAGACCCGGCCTGCAAACCCTACTACAATGAAGCCCACTTTGCTTTTTTCCGCTTTGATGTCACCACTTGTGGAACCACACGAACGGTACGATGAGGGCACTCACATCAAGCATTCACACTACTGCTGTTATGTGACCAAATGATTTACTCTTTTACTTGTTTAGTTTGTCGGGGACACCATGAAATATGAGAATGTAGTCACCTGGAAGAAAGATGAACCTTTGCCCCAGACCTCTGAATTTCACCCTGAGCCAGAATTCAGGTTATGGGCGAGCAGTTTCCCAGTGAAAATTTTATAGTTTATGCATCAGTAAGCTTTGCCCTTTGAAACAAGCAAGGTTGTGTTTAAACAGAATAAATCAACTATTTGGCAAAAAAATTAATTAATGCTAAACAATCCACAAAATGGTTGGTGTCCACTAAAATAAAAATGTGCTTTCATTGCTGCATTATCAGTGACTGTCACAATATTGTATATACAATACTAAGTCACTTCATTTATCATTGCAGAATTATGTAATTCACTTAACATTTAGTGGGCATATCAAGCATTTGGTAGATGTTTATTATTATGAACATTTGTAACCTTAAACTTTATTTTGTCCATTTAAATGGTTGAATTCACCTAATTTTTCAGTTTGCTATGTTAAAGTATCGGCATATGTTTAGTTCTTTATTAAAAGACGTCTTAGCTACCTCAGTGATTCCAGGTGTACATACTGAGCAACTGTATGGTGAAGTACAACAATCTCTGAAATGTTAGTAAAGTTACTTTTTCTCCTGAAACTGCTCATCTCAACCAGGATTTACGTTTCCTGCGTTTATAGCGCAAACTCCACCCAAAGCATGATCTTCCATTCCGTTTCACACTTTCATGAGCCGGAGGCTGATGTTGGGAAGGGTGAACTCACTGTTAGCTTGAGGCTCTCTCAAGGTATGTAAACTACTCCATTAGTTTTACTAATGGTTCCACTTAAAGTTGAATCCATTATATTTTGGCATTCATTTTGACACATTTTCATGTAAAATTGTATTAAATGAGATTGTAGAATGGGACTTCAATGTATCCATTTGGAATGTATTGGATCATAAGTGAATGTTACAAAACCGAACCAGAACCAGACAGCATGCAATTTTGCAAATACAATTCCTAAATGGCAAGTTATTAAATTATCAAAGATCACAAGTTTTTTTTTCTTCTTTGGAATTATATATATATATATATATATATATATATATATATATATATATATATATATATATATATATATATATATATATATATATATATATATATATATATATATATATATATATATATATATATATATATATAAAAAAAAAAAAATGAGCCTGTCAGTCTGAGCAATATATGGTCTAATTATTTTTTTTTTTCCAAGATATGGTCTACAGACTCTTCTATCATGATGGCGACTACCCTGTTTTAAAGTTTCTGAAACAGCCTTTGTATTTTGAGGTGGGTATGGATCACTCCAGGGACTCCAGGGTAGCAGTAGGCCTGGAAAACTGTTGGGCAACATTCACCAAGGACAGAGAATCCCAACCTAAATGGGATTTAATTGTTGATGGGTATGTTTGAAGCATGTATGTGTTTGAACATTTCTTGATGAGGGCTCTAATTCTTCATCTCTAATCAGATGTCCGAATCCTAAAGGCCCTGAACAGACCATCATCCATCCTGTAAGTGAAGATGACAGAGTGGACATCCCAGATCACTTCAAGAGATTTGAGGTTAAAGCACTTACTTTAAGAGAGGATGATGTGAGTTCTGAAAGTGAGGATGCCACCATGGCCAGACGGGTGAGCTGAAAAGTTTTCAGAATTTGCATTAAAAATTCTAAAAGTCTATTTTCTACTTTGTTCTTTTATATTTCTAGTAAATGTGGATTAAATTTACGTTCAAAATAGGTATTTGTCCACTGTGATGTTGTCATTTGTCATGCTGAAAACACTGCTGATGGACGGTGTTACAAACAGTGCCCGGCGAATCCGAATCAGATTGGGAGCAGCTCAAAACGGGGTAATGGTCTAAATCAGGGTTTCTCAAACTCGGTCCTGGAGGGCCACTGTCCTGCAAAGTTTAGCTCCAACCCTGATCAAACACACCTGAGCAAGCTAATCAATGTCTTCAGGATCACTAGAAACTCTAGAAACAGCTAGGTGTGTTTGATCAGGGTTGGAGCTAAACTGTGCAGGACAGTGGTCCTCCAGGACCGAGTTTGAGAAACCCTGGTCTAAATTCAATTAAGTAAAAGTACGGTTTCTCATCTGACCATTCACACTCTTCCACAGTTCGCAGAAGTTCAAGCTTTTCAGAGGAAGCCCTGCAGCATGTGTCTGCTGGCCCCATTCTGTTGATATGAACATGTAAGTGCATTTAGTTTTCCAATTTATCTCTGGAAATGCACTTTAATACTTCTGAAGGCATCAGTACAAGGAGACTCCTGTTTTGTTTTTGTTTTTTTTACACTGCTCGGTGCAACATTTAATTCTAAGTTGTAATGTAGCTGATGCAGATGATGCTGTGGACATGTTCTGTGATGAATGGCATATCTGCCCTGTGGAACTTCAAAAATCATTTCTCACAAATAAAATGTCTGGCATTTTTGCAAGGACAAATTACTGGCACTCACATTGCAATTACATAATGTAACTGTAGATGCTTTGTCCACAAGATGGTGTCTCAAGTTGAATAAATCATTTTAACCCAAACAAATGTTTTGTCATTTAAGACTTTTGAAGAAAAGCAGGCACTGTAGACTAAAAGTTCAAAAGCACAGTAATTGGGGAAATATTGGCCAAACCAGAATAATTCAAAGGTGACCAGGGAAGGTACTGGAATATTGAATGCATACCACACACGGCTATCTTGAGCCTCTTTGGTGCTCTGGGAAATGAATGGGAATGGGAAACGGATTTCATCTAGTGGAAACTTTTGGTACTGCACCTAATCAATCTTACTGAAACCTTTGAAAATCTTACTGAAATCTTACTGGAAGTTTCATTTTCAGATTGATGAATCTGGAAAAAAAAGTGAACAAATGGATTATAACTAGATTTTATTATATCAAAATAAAATCTAGTACATTTTACTGCAAAGAGGTGATTTTTGCCATGTGAAAAGCACCAGAGGGTTAAGTATGCAAAAATAATGGTTATTAAATATATAGCTGCCAAATTGTGTAGGCTGGGTTGAAAGCAATTGGTTTGAGCCAATTTCAGATGATTCACTGATTCAGAACAACCTGAAATGAATTAAACTCTTTAGAGAAAGTCTGTTAGGAACCGTAGTGATTATTGCTGTTACTCAAGATTAAACCTGAACAGCCAGGTAGTCGCACTTCATGTGTTTTGTATTGGGGTCACCTGTGTGCTAGCTAAACATAAGAATAATAGGCCTTGTCCCAAATGGCACACTTCATATTACGTTCTTGTGGAGTTACAATGGCCGCCTCATGCATATGATTGTGAAGTCAGTGTTGGTGGTAATGGCTATATTGCTTGCTGTGAATGGACTTAGACGTTAAATATTATTTCCGAGCATTCTGTTCCTCCAAGATAAACGGTAGGCCTATACAAATTCTATGTTGAATATATGTTCATATTTAATATTTCTAACATAATTACATACATTTTGTCAGTTGTTACCTGTGTCTGCAGAATACACACCCATCTTAACGATTGCTATAGGCTAGTGGTTCCCAAACCTGTCCTGGAGTACCCCCAACACTGCACGTTTTCTTTGTCTCCCTAATCAAACACACCTGATTCAACTCATCAGCTCATTATCACATGGGTTAATGAGCTGATGAGTTGAATCAGATGTGTTTGATACCTGTTGCCTAGATGGTGCAACAGGTATTATAATTCTACACAGGACTTAAAACACATTTTACATCCCGGGTGTGCTTCCAGCTGGTGCAACCGGCCCCTGAGACTCGCGCTTAAGACTGCACATGCATATTGTCTGGTCCAGCCTAAAAAATAAGCTTTAGAATTTAATTGTGAATTCACCATGCAGTTTGAAGTTTCAGGATTTGCCCATTCAAGTAAAAAGGATTTGTCTTGGGTACCTGAAATAGCTGGCTGGAGGTAAATATGTCCACCAAGTAAAAAGACTTTCCTTGAAAGGGACTTTGAAATGAGTCAATGGCTGCATCCGAAAGCGCATACTTCCCTATTATATAGTATGTGACAAAAGCATGTCCAAATTTGCAGTACTCATAAAACAGTAGGCAAAAAGTAGCCGGCACTATCCAAAAATATTCCAAGGTTTTTACATTGGAAAAGAGGACCTAGATGTTTTTGTAATTTTTTTGGGCCTCAGAGGGCCCAAATGCTATAATCTCCGACTTACTTTCATTTAAATGTAGAAATTTTACTGACATCCAGGCTTTCAAATCAGTAAGTCAAGCTAGTAAAGAATCTACACCATTTTTATCTTTGTTTTGGGGGGAGATAAATTTGATTGAAAATAGCATCTAAATGGAACCCTAGAAAAGACTGAAACCAATTCAAAGCTTTCCCTTGGATGCCTGCACATTTCTCTGAGCGAGACAACAGGACGGTATGGTCCACTGTGTCAAAGCCAGCGCTTAAATCTAAGAGCACAAGCACGACAGAGCTGCCAGTAGCACCAATTAATATTACGTAATGTATCACCCTAACACGTGCTGGTTCTGTAGAATGGCATTTATTAAATCCTGATCATTTATGGTTTTAAAAAGAGTTCTTGGATTAAGCCCGTTGGGCTTTATGCATATACTGCTTGCAAAAACTACTACTTTCAAATGGTCTTCAATACTGAAAGCCCCCAGAACGGTGTAGTTATTGCCTCTACCAGCAGGGGCTGGTGACTGGGCCACACAAACCAGCCAGACCTCGATGTTCTCGGCAGTGATCAAGACTGTAGACATGCACATTTTCCTCTGGGTTTCGATTCTGTCCTTGCAAAAAAGCACATATGCCATTCACACCAGTCAGACAATAGCAGGTGTTTAAATCATATTTACATTCAAACAACCCTCTGAAAAAAAAAAATATATATAATAATACTCACCCTCATGTCGTTCCAAACCCGTAAGACCTTCGTTCATATTCGGAAAACAAATGAAGATATTTTTGATAAAATCCGAGAGCTTTCTGACCCCCCTATAGACAGCAACGTCATTACCACTTTCAAGGCCCACAAAGGAAGTAAAGACATCATTAAAATAGTCCATGTGACTACAGTGGTTCAACCTTAATGTTATGAAGCAACGAGAATACTTTTTATGCACAAAAACAAATAAAAATAACGTCTTAATTCAACAATTTCTTCTCTTTCCTGTCAAATTTATAAATAAATTATTTGCAGACAGTCTGCTTTTTTTTTTTTTTTTTTTATCAGCTGGGTGTTTCTTTAACAGTTTATTAGAACAGGTTGATGCTTTTCAATATTTTATGCCTTTTATTTTATTGTTTTAACTTTGTCCCAAACCCAGAATTTCAATCCTAAAGGAAGGCTATACAAAAAGTAGCCTATAATCCATCATAAAAAATTCACCTATAGGCTAATATTTCAATATTTGTGTGAAAATAATTTGTCACTTTGTACAAAATGTACAAATATCAGTCAGTTGCGGTTCCTGTGTCTGACCAACAAACAAACAAGTGTGTTTTTTTGTTTTGTTTTTTAAATAAGAACGTAACGTTCACAGTCACCACAAGTGTCAAGACTCTCAAGAGTGATTGCACTGGTTACCTTTACATTAGCTTCTGCTGTGCCACTACTCACGCATCAGATGTGTTTACTGTGGACATAAACACTGGCCTTGTGTATAATAACTCACTGAGCGATTGCACTGTCTCCACTAGATGGCATTAATAATGTGCACACTGCACAGCTCTGTGTCCAAGTTTGGAAGAAGAGAATGAACTGTGCGTGAGAGCTATCTTTCCAAGCACAGCATAACTGCTGCCAGGAAACAGATAGGTCAACTTACAATAGCGTAAAACATACATATTTACAGTAGGCATATGTAATAGCCATGCAGTAGCAAAAAACATACATATTTACAGTAGGCTTGTAGGCTAAGTCCTAGGACCTTAATGGTGTTATAAATAACCTTTTCAACAATATTTCTTTTCATTAATATTAGTATTATCTTCATATTATTAATATTCATATTATTAATATTATTTGTATAAATTATTAATAATATTGTTTTGTTTTTTTAGTCCTCTATCTGCCTGGTCTTATATCTTGGTGCCTCTATTTGGGTTTTACTTTTTTTTTTTTTTTTTTTTTTTTTTACAGCATGTTGTGCCAATTAGGTAGTTTTTTTAAATTATTATTGACATGGCAGAGTGTAGCAGATTGTTAGCTGAATACATTAATAAATAACAATTGATACTGAACTCGATATAGATGTAATGAAGACCAAGTTCCAGTGAAATATCTTCACAATCCTTTAAAATGTTTTTACGTCCTTCATTATGTGTGTATTCTGAGTGCCAGTTTCTTGTTGCAGATGATGAGGTTATGATACGTGACATCATCTGAAATACACAATTGAGTTTAGAGTTACATTGTGTCTCTTCCATTTGATTATGTAAAAACAATTATTTTCATAAAGGCCAAAATAAGGAAAAATGGACAGTATGAGTGCTTTACCATGTTAAAAGGAAAAAGTTATTTAAAGTCATGGGATAGCTTTAATGTTTTTTTGTTTTTTTGTGTGTGTGTGTGACTTGGTATGTTTAGACATAACGTCATAATAAATAAAAAAATCAAACAATATGGATCATAAATTCCATATCTCTGTTACTTACTTTGTGGAGAAGAGAAGATGAGTATCCTTTACTGAACAAAGTTGCTCACACTTACATGTTCTGTTCATCTAAAAAGAGAAAAATACATGATTGTTAGGAAATGATTGTTACAAAAGCTAAAATTGATAGATATTGTAAGAAAGAAATAATTTACCTGTTGAAAACTGTGTAGTTGTATAGCTGAGCTCCAGAAAATCAGTAATGAGGTGGCTTTGACAGTTACAGATTTGAAAAACAAAAAGGCGGGAATAAAGAACCCTAAACTCTAACACAAAGAGGGTTCTTCAGGACAATACGGTTCTAAATAGAACTGTTACTGTAAAGAACCTTTAAAGAAATATCTTTTTTTTAGAGTCTATGTGATTATTCCGGTGAATGGTTGAATGGTTGAATGGAGGCAGACATAGACACTGAATTCAAGAAAATATTACAATATTATTGACTAATTCACACTTTTAAAAAAATGTGAAGAAGTACAAGTACCTGTAGACCTTATTCTGAGAAGTGCCATGACGAGGCTGTGAGGGATAGACTTACCGTGTTTTCAATGGCATCCGCTGTAAAAGCTGTATAAAGCTCCTATAGATCACTTATCATTTACCACACCTCATGGAGTTTTTTTTTGTGTGTGTGTGTATTGAAATTTCTTTAGATTTTTGTATTTCGTTAGCAGAACCAAAAATCTAACAGTACAACCTACGAGGGGTATCACAACACTACAAACTTTGATTTGAAGCAAAAAAATTCAGTTTTTGAAAATCGGACAAAAAGATTCAAGGTACAAGACTATGTACTTAACGGTTTTATTGAGGGAAAGAACTACAATCCCATGAAACATTGCGAACTGCATAATCGAATTAAAACCGATGGAGAAACATAAAACTACTCATTTACAAATGGTGATTATATATAAAAACAGCATATTTTAAGTTTATTGCAAAATATGCAAATATATAATACAAACATTTAAGTATTTTGAGAGGGTATGAGAGACCCTCTCGATTACATAATTCGCATCTTGAGAGTGGGCAGAGCTAACAAGATCTTTTTTTGGACTCTCTGATTGGTGTAATTTTCTGTAGAGCATCATGGGTAATGTGGTTTTTCAGCAGGAAATCAACTGTTAAACATGATTATTTTAAAAATAAGATTAAATAATGCAGGCAGGCTGATGTATTCAGCAGAATCCAATACCATGGATTTACAACCTCGTAGCTCATAGTCTAACTTTCTAGGTTTATAAGTTACCATTCAAAAAAAGTTTTTACTTCAAGAACCCGACTGTTGACCTCTATAGGCCTACAGAGGTCTTATGTAGCCCCGCCGCTGTCTTCCACTTTGTATTTCCAAGGTAAGATCCTATGGATTTATGAATGAACCACTCATTTTAAAATCTTCCCGGTCTACTGACTTGACATCCGCTTCAAACATTACAATGCCCATGATAACTTTCATTAACTCTACAATAAGTAAATCCAGTTCATCAGGTAATTACTCTTCGACAGCGATGCCATATAAATATACAGAGCTGCCGCAAGGCCCACTGTATAACTTCCCACTTATCTGCTGCCGTCTGTGTTTCTGTTCATATTGTGTTCCTGTTGTTCACAGAGAGTGCATGCGGTCAACGCTCTCATTATGTTTCCTACCCAGCAGCAGGAGTTTGTCTTACTGGCCATTCCGTGTCGTGCGGCAATGGAATTCAGGAAAATAATACTCCCTCAAGACCCCTGAGATTAAACATATGCTATTTATCACTTTGAGATATAATTTATCTTATTGTTTAAATAATTCTCTGATCTCAAGCCCTGTTGTGGCAGCTATCTGTGTATAATGCTCTAAGTAACCTTAATATGTCTACAATAGACCAATATGTATGTGTGTGTTAATTTATTTAAAGTTTATTCATAGTTATAGTTTATTAATATATATAGAGAGAGAGTAAAGTAAACATTTGTACATGGTGGAAACAAGATCCATAATCTTGCAACAGGCGGTGTAGATAGTCCCTCATAGGGTTGAACTGGGTAAAATAAGTGAATAACCCACAGAAGTCTGGAGTGTTTTTGCACAGTTGGAAAGATAGCGGTTGAAACGGCAAGAGGGAGTGAGAAGAGATGGGCATAAGTGCCTCTGTTTGATAACACTGGCTCTGCCATTCAGGGGTTCTTATCACAAACAAAAACATTCTTGCAGTTTTTCTTCAGATGAGAACTTTCCGTGGCGTGAAAAGGCTCTCGCTGAATTTGAAGGCTAAGTTTAATATAGTTCATCTGTCATAATCAGTAGTGAATATTAATCAATAAGCATTTCATATTCCCTTGCTATGTCCCCTCAGAGTGAATACTGGGTGAATGTTTAACTTATGACAACATTTTATTGAATGATAAAGTCTGGCCATGCATTTTCATAGCAGTAGTTGTATGATTATGCAATTGAATTTCTTTATTAAAAAAATAATACTTATACAAAAATCAATGCATAATAGGTCAAATTTTGTTCAGTTGCCCAAAGTAATTTTATCCAACACACAAATTAATCAAAATCATTTCAGATTGTGTGGTGCAATCAACAACAGTTTATTTATTAATATTGCAAACATCTGCGCATTCAGGGTTCGTGATGTGGAGATTTTCTGTAAACGGTCAAAAGTTTAGGAAACTTATTAAGGAATAATTACGATTTTCGTGATGAGATGTCTCTTCTGCTCACCAAGGCTGCATTTATTGGATCAAAAATACAGTAAACCAGTAACATTGTGAAATATCATTACAATTTAAAAGAAATGTTTTCTATTTGAATATCTTTTTTCCTGTGATGGCAAAGCTGAATTTCAAGCACCATTACTCAAGCATACATTGCTGCTTAACATTCTTTATTATAATCCATGTTGTAAGCAGTTGTGCTGCTTAATATTTTTCTGTGGATGATGCACTACCATTCAAAAGTTTAGGTTAGTAAGATAAAAAAAAGAGAGATTGATAGCCTACTTTTATATGGACACATTGCATGTATAATGTTACAAAAGATTTCCATTTAAAATAAAATTTCAGTGAGCTTTGTATTCATCAAAGAATACTCAAAAGAATTGCGTTGATAATAATCAGAATCATTATTAATAATTGGCACTGAAGATTGGAGTAATGGCTGCAGACAATTTAGCTTTGCATCACAGGAATAAGTTACATTTTAAAATATATTCACATGAAAGGTAAGTTTTTATCGTAATAACATTTTACAATATTACTGTTTTTTCTTGATCAAATAAATGCAGCTTTAGTGAACATAGAAGACTTCTTTAAAAACAGCAGCAGCAAAAACAACAACAAAACGTAATTATTCCACATCTTTGAACGGTAATGTGCGATCTATCTTGATAAATACTAGAAAGATTATATATTAAGTCATTTATTCCCCCAGCGTTTTTTGAGCTTCTATATATACATACAGACTTTATAGAGACTTTTTGTTTTCTATGCTTACACCCACTATCAAATGACTTTCTCTTCTCTGATATGTGCCTCATAAATTATGATGCTCTAGGGTCTTTACATCTGCCTCTCCGAATCGAACTGTAATTTGACACAGACGTTTTCCAGATTTCACAAGTCAATAGTGTGCGTCGAAATTCCTTCTCTCCATCCACCAGGATCTGTTTGCCATTATTTCACAAGGAGTCATCCATAATCTTCATGGAGAAAGGTCACATGCTGGTCACACACATGTAGTTTGCAGTGTTCTTGTCTACATTGTTCAGCCTCAGTACTAACAATTACTGCCAGCTGTTTACATCCAGAATAAGGGGTTTGCCACCGGCAGACATACGGTAAATGTTACAAATTCACATATATACACTACCAGTCAAAAGTTTTGGATCTGCAAGATTTTTAATGTTTTTAAAAGAAGTCTCTTCTGCTCACCAAGGCTGCATTTATTTATACACTTTATTTTTGCACATACACTGTTAGAAAAATCTGTAGAAATTACAGTATTACTGGCAGCTACTTGCCAGTAACTTACTGTAGATTTAAATTGATGTTATTTACTGGCAACAATTTGTTCAAAATTAAATGAACATTAAACATTAACAAGTCTTTATCTTTACAGAATAAAACTAAAATAACAGCCTCATGCAAAGCATTCTGGGAACCAAAATCTGAAGGAAAAAAACAGAAAAGGGTTGATGAAGATTTCTGGTTCCCAGAATGCTTTGCATTAGATTGTTATTTTATAATTTTATTCTGTAAAGACAAAGACTTGTTAATGTTTAATGTTCATTTAACTTTGAACAAACTGTTGCCAGTAAATAACATCAATTTAAATCTACAGTAAGTTACTGGCAAACAGCTGCATACCTACAGCAAATTGTTTACAGTGTAGCTAAATAGTATACTTGATTGAGATTATTTATAAAAGTATGATTTTAAATATTTCTAGTTTCAATCCTTTATTTTCAACTTACAATGCACCACTAATGTTTGACTTCCTGTTCATGCATCCTGTTTTCCTTTCTTTCTTTTTTCCGTTTTGTTTGTTCGGCAGGTTGGAGCCAATCATTTTGGTTTTCAAAGGCATCTTGATAATGGCAGGTTGATTAAAGCGCTAGAGGAAAGGGTGGATGGAGTCCACTTCAATTAAGTCCAGTTTAAGGAAACTAACATTGTGGAGTTCTCTAAGGCCCTAGACTCAGTTCTAGACTCCATTAAAGTTAACTGATTGTCTTTCAAGAGGCATTATAAATCAGTTTCACTGCAATCTTCTTGAAAAATTTAGTGCAGTGAAAAAACATTTATGTGCGGATGTTTTAAAGAAATGGATTATGTTAAAAGAGCTCTTTAAAGCTTAAAGATTATCGTACATTTCATGTTGGCAATAGACTGAGACCAACTTCTGCTTTTGTTATCTGCATAATTGAGGAAAAAGAATTTAAAGATACTATCGAATGCTTTACTATCTGAAGAAAAGAACTTTTGAATATGGCTGGTGCTTTGCTTTTGCGTTAGATCTGGTGCCAAGTTCTTTCAGCTTACTTTTTTTTTTTTAATTTAAATAATCTAGAATTAATGTATTATTAACCAATGTGCTTATTTTAGTACCATTTGCTCCACACAGACAAAAGTCCTGCAATCATTCCAGAATGGAGGAAGTCCAGCAGATAAACCAGGAAATGGGCAGAACGTAATTAGTATGATTTTTTTCTGTTTTTCTGGTCTCTCTCCCTTTAAATAGGATGCTGTTTAAAAATCACTTTTTGTGTTTTGATTTTATACATAATGCCTGTTTAGTTTCTCAATAGTAATTGAAATGTATATGCAAATTGTGTTGATTTTTAGCCTTGTATTAGCATCATTTCATTCTTTTCACATTCCATTAGAAAAACTAGCTGTGCTAGAAAAAAATCCCATTGCAACAGACTCTTACGTTCGTGACTTTATTTCATGATCTGAAGCGTTGCGTGTAAGTCAGGCAGTTTGCACTCACAGGCTGTACTCCTGTCCGCCATCAATAACACGCCTGTTGCACATACCACAGAACTCTCAAACCCAGCACTAAATCCAGAGCCTCCAGCTGTCAGACGGTCACAAATGATCTCAGGTGCTTTAGGCTGCTTTAGAAACAGATACTGATTCATGCATTCATATTCAGTCCAACAGGCAATAACATACAAAGAACCATTGTAATATATGCATGCAGTTGATCAGACACGAAGAATGTATTAAAGTGCCCCTGTTATGCTGTTTTAAAGTTTCTTGAATTTGTTTTGGAGGTTTACATGCATTCAAGGTAAAAAAAAAAAAAAAAAACTTATATTTTCTCATAATACACATTGCATTACATTTCTCACAGTGTCTGAATTAGTTCAATAAAGGATCCGGTCTCTCTAGTCTAAACCTTCCTTTCTGAGAGCCTGCTCTTATCTGATTGGTCAGATAGCTCAGTCTGTTGTGATTGGTCTACTCTCCTCTGATTGGCCAGATAGCTCAGTCTGTTGTGATTGGTCTACTCTGCTCTGATTGGTCAGATGGCCCAGTCTGTTGTGATTGGTCTACTCTGCTCTGATAGGTCAGACGGCCTACTCTGCTCCGATAGGTCAGATTGCTCAGTCTGTTGTGATTGGTCTACTCTCCTCCGATAGGTCAGATGGCTCAGTCTGTTGATATTGGTCTACTCTCCTCTGATTGGTCAGATGGCTCAGTCTGTTGTGATTGGTCTACCGCTTAAAGTGCTTGTTGGAAACAAAACGGCCATTACCATATCCGAATTTCAGGTCTGGATGCTTCCTCAGCACTTGTAAGCACTTGATACGAACAGTAACAGTTTTACCATATCAATTCCAGCATGAGTCCTCATCCTTTGGAAGTGCATGCAAAGTGGATTTGCTTTTGCAGCACTGTCTTCTCGACATGTCGACAACATGAACCAAACTCTTCCAGGCCTCAGCTACAACTACAGTGTTTAACGACAGGTCAAATTAGACGTTGTTCGCGAGCAGCCAGTGAGGATCATTATGCAAATTTGTTACAAAGCTACATAGGTTCATGCAGGAAGACTGGAATTACTGACGACTCGTTTCAGGCAGTTTAGAATTGGTTCTTTCTTTTGGGAGACAATAACTCCATTTATCGTGCATTTTGATCTTTGAAACTCTGCAGACCTTACATTCACAAACAGCTATATTGCATGAAAGGTAATATTCGAAAAAGCATAATAGGGGAACAAATAAGAATAAAAAAAAAAACCACTTAATTATTTTGGGTTACATAAATATGTTGTCAGCAGGGGGTCAACCGGAAACATAAGACAAGGTTATCAATATCAGTTTAACAGTTAATGTTACAGATACTAGCCTAATTTTGAACAAACAAAGTATAACTTTCTATTGTCATTTTTCTATAAGCATTACGGAATGCCTAGGTAGTGTATGGGACGCTAATGCTAAACAAACAAGATGCTGATTTGTGATTGTTCTTGATTACCAACATCCAACACACTGATTACTTGCCTGTCAGGGTTTCCCTTCTGGCCCCCTTATCACACGGCACAAGATTTCCCACAGCCCCTTACCACAGGATATGAGGGTGTGGTGGGATTTGGGAAGGGGTGCTTTTGCCATCTAGAATCCTCCAAATTTGACAGAGGTGCCACAACAGGATCTGTTGTCAACTCTAAAGTTGCTATAAAGACCCCAACACTCACTGTCCAATTATGTGTGATTGGTCAAGAGTTTGTAACTATGGTAAATATCATATTAATATAGGTATTTTCAGAGATAGAGGTGGCAGACATCATGAGTAGACCCAAGTGCAACTGTGAAATCTGAAGTCATAGTTTTGAGAGAAAAGGTCACGATTGCAAGACAATCACAATTGTGAAAAAAAGGCACGAGTGTGAGATCTGGAACAAGAGTTTTGATCCTGGAACAACATTCCAATCAACCAATCAGATTTGAGGGACAAGTTTACAGTTTATCTCAAGTTTAGGCTTTATAACCAGGGATAGGTTTTTCTACATCAGTGTTATTCACCTTTGATTTCCCTCTGATTGTAGGGTTAACTTATGGCTAGTGTTAGGTTTAGGGTCAGGGGTGTGGTTAGGATGAAATTTTCAGACTGGAATGTTGTTCCAGGATCAACATTCCTGAAGGAAAAATCGAAGTGGACAAAATCAGAACGTGCCTGGGACCAATACAATCGCAAGTCATGAGGTTAATATCAGATCATGTTTCAAACAATGAAGAAGCACATTGTCCATGTGGGACCATGTACAAAGACAATAATCACTTTTGTTAAAAACAATCATTAAACATTGACATTTACAAAAATTTGAATTCCATCCATCCACACCGATAGCAGAATCTTTCAACATTACTATAGCTTTTCTGGAAACTATTAGTGTTGAATGGGATGTTTTAAATTGAATCGTCACTGGGGGCTTCAGCATTCCAGAAGATAGAATCTAGTAGGACTTGGAAGCCCTCTACAAATAATTTCTGAAATGTTGTAACTATAATTCAGTACACCTAGCAATTCTTTGAGTATGTAGGGGCCCAGCAGGGTCCTGCTGACAGACCTGGGCCGGCGTATGTATTGATGCAGTCAAGCAGCTGTGGACTCCTTGGGGTGATGAATCGGTGGACAGCTGTTGTCTTTGAGCGCAGGTCAGACAGATTCACTTACACCGCTAGCCTCAAACTCAGAACATATGAGCTTTGGGATGAGCTTGTTTTTTTCCATGATAAATTTGCAATACACATTCTGAAGTTCTGACCGGCGAGAGTATTGAATGTAAAAGATTTGTCTAGAATGATCAATCTTTCATTGCTTTAGGGATCACTTGCTGTCTCCAAAAACCTGCTCCTTTAATCAAAGTGAAGAAATAGTTCAATCAAAAATGAAAAATTCTGCCATCATTTACTCACCCTCATGTTTGTCTAAAAAAAAAAAAAAAAAAGGAAATAGTTTAGAAATAGCATTATATTAAATACATTCACAGTATAAATGGGTCCTATATAAAACTTTTTGTGTATATACCTTTATATTTTAGGAAGGTGGTCCCTTGTAAAAACATCATATTTGGGGGTAAGTGGCGCCAATAAGGTTAAAAATTTAGCCATATTTCCTTTCCTAGGGGATTCTAACCAAATGAAAGTAAATGGTGACCAAGGCTGTCAAGGAAAAATGAGCAAATAAATGTGACTCTTTCCCACACAAAAGTACCATATGCCTTCAGAAGACTTGTAATATGCATGCTATAATACAAATATGACTATATGGTGCTTTTTTTAGCTTAACAGTCTACATTCACTGTCATTGTTTAGAAAGCAGCAGTTTGGACATTCTGATATATAACTTATTTTGTGTTCCACTAAAGATAGAAAGTCGATTTTGAACTACATGAGGGTGCGTAAATGATGACAAAATTTTCATAAAATATTCCTTTAACTATCTGAATGCATGAAAGTTTTGCCAATTATTATTACATATTTGGGTCTTTAGCGACTTCCTGTCAGTCCCATTGAGACTATGCTGTACCGGAAAGAGGAATGATTAGTTCACATCTCGAGTCTTCAGGTCTAATTCTTCTGAGTCTTTCGTTCTTTTCACACGTGACGAACGAATGACTCGAACCCGAAGACTCAAAAGATGAACTAATCAATTCTGTATCCGGTATACCGACTGCATAGCTCAGCTTATGTGGCTGTCACGTGATGAACAAATGACTCGAACCTGAAGTCGATAGACTCGAAACGTGAACTAATGAATTCTGTGTCCGGTACTACAGACTGCATAGCTCAGTTTATGAGGATGTCACGGGATGAACGAACAGCTTCGGTAGGTGACGTAAACTAACAGACTGCATAGCCTGAAGACCAAGAAAATTAATTAATCGTTTCTGTTTCTCATAATTTGGCCTTTTCCTTGCATTGCAATTTTTTTTTCTTATTCTAAATGGGAATTTGGCTAACATGTAACATTTTAAACACATTCTGCTGAAATGAAAGAAATGACTCGAAAAAAGATTCGTTCATTTTGATGAACGAGATTCAAAGATCTGAGTCAGTAAAAATGATCCGAACTTCCCACTACTAGTTTGAGCAGATGTTTTATACCATCATCACTGGCCTTGTCAGAGCTTATTTCACAGTACATTCAGCATCTGGCTCATTTTCACGATCTCAAACATATTCTCAAAAATATCATTTTCATCATCTTCAAAATCAACATTTTGATCGCTGACAGCTCCTTCATCAGATCCACAATCAAGTGACAGTGACAGTAATATTTGATTGCGTTTGATTTGAATCAATGATTCACTGAATCATTTCAGATTTTGCTGATGATACTTCCTATTCTTTTGTTTTCTGCCTGCGGTAACTATGAGTGAAACATCACTTCATCATGTGTATCAGACATTGACACCTTCTGGAATAAAGGTGAATTGCACTTGTTCAGTCTTCAAAGATTAAATTATTGTTGTGTAGAAACAATATACTTATACTGTCACACACATCGGGTCATCAGCAACAAATGAATGGGAAAAACAGGCATTCTTTTATATGTTTTTTTTTTTTTCTTGTTTTGTCTTGGTATATTGTTTATAATGAATTGATTTAGATATACTAAGAAGGCTGATGTCTGACTTAAAAAAATGACCGAGGAGGAAAGTAGTGAATGATGTCCCGGGTCACTAAAGACCCGAGGTATGCGTTTAAGGGTTAAAGGGACGCTGCAAAAACATGTCTATTTGGGTTGTTTTTTTTTATAATAATCGACACACCACCTATATACTTACACACCTACACCATAGATTAGAAAGTATTTTAAAACAAAACAAAACAGATATTTGCCAGTGTTTTTCAGTTGTTTGGATCTCTCCCATTCCTCAGCTCCTTGACACTGAACCGAATTTTTGAGTTGTCTTTAGGAAGTTTGGCAACTCCACCTTATGTTTACTCTAAGCGTTGTTTCGGAGTAATTTGTCTCTGTGACAAACACACAGGAATGTTTAAATTGTATATCTCTTTTTTTATGCATGCATTTCTTCCAGGAAGGATACAATAAATCAGAGGCGATCCAGTCTACTAGGAGATGCATGATGTGTGATATAGGAGAGCCGCTCATATAGACATACCATTCCCACACAGTGAACCAGTGCTGGGTTATATCACATACACCCAACTAATCTGCCGTCACAGCCCTGACTTCTCTCATCTAAAGTCTGAACTCTTTTACCGGTCAAATGTAGACCATTGATGAAGCAAACGTCAAAGATGATCACATTTTATGCTTCATGTTATAACATACAGAAATCCTAAGTATCTGATCTTCATCATCATGCAAAGTATGCGTGCAACTTCCTCGGAATTCTATAGGGAGGAATGTGTGTTAATTATTTCAAGCTCGTGACACGCCTGCAGTGCTGTGGTATATAACAGTCAACACTGGAGCAAGAGCTGTGATTTACTAAAGAGGTCAGGAAACCCTGAGACCTTTGCATGAGGGGGGTTCTGGGTAAGAAACAGAGACTGGAGAATCCTTTGAAAGGGGTGACTGGTTAATGATTCAGTGACCCACAATCTCTGTACAGACTCAGCTTGCTCATAGCTGCCATCATCCCTTCAGGTGCCACCGTGCCAAAATACGCACAGTTTTCTTTCAGTAGTTGAGTTGTACATCTACATAAATCCTTCAAAAATGATAATTGTTACATCATTACTTGCAGTAGAAGAATTATTATTGATTAAATGAATATCAATATCATGACTTGTTCACTGGCGAGAGGGCGGGACAACCTGTCACTCACATGAGATCGACCAATAGCAAACCACAACCATCCAATCACTTCCCAATGAACTAAATCAAGTCCCATTTTACACTTTTTCTTGTTCCAGAAGCCATTTCACTTGGATATACTGTACATAACAAAAGGGAAGAAAAGTCTATTGCAACTTCCTTTTCATGGCGACTTCACTCAACTTTATACTTCACATTTAGTTGTGATAACGTTTAAATACTGTAAGTGAGAGGAATTTCATTTATTTTTTTATTATTTTTTTTATTAAGATATAGTTAATTGGTCTTATATTTCACATTACAATTCTTTTGTATTTAGACTACTGCCATGTTATTTTTCTGACTTGAATGCCGGATTTGGAGGTACGTATTTCCCAGGTGCACATGAATGCATTAGTCTGTGATTTTTTTCATATTTTTTTTTTCATTCATGTTATGATGAGTTATCATTCGTGATTCAAACAATATTACAACTCATTGAAATTTTACAGCTAGCTGAGTTTTTACTTTATTCTCATGAAAGTGTTATGGATTAAAGAGTTTTTACTGTTTCATATTGTATTTTTCTTTTGGTCTATTTAAATCGGTTTTAAAATCATAGCAGAATGAGGTTTCACTAAGTACAACATGTTCCTGGATCAACATCTTTGTTGATCCAGGAACAACATTCCAATCAACCAATCAGATTTGAGGGACAAGTTTATGTCAAGTTTAGGCTTACAGTATAACCAGGTGCTTCTACATCAGTGTTATTCACCTATCATTTCCCTCTGATTTTAGGGATAACTTATAGGGATATGGTTAAGTGTAGGGGTAGGATAGGAATATAGTTAGGATGAAATTTTCAGACAGGAATGTTGTTCCAGGATCAACAAAATCTGTTGACCCAGGAACGCATCTAACTGCAAAATCAGGAAGTGCAAAATCATATGTCCCTGTTTGTTGCTCTACAGATGTTTTCACTGTTTACATTGTTGTGTACAAAAATGCATTTCTTTATTTAGGAAGTGAAAACCAAATGATATTATCAACAACACTTTCTTGCTCTACGCTCTACTACTCAACTCTCAAACTTCAGGGTGTGTTCAGCCTAAAAGAGGAACCAAAATACATAAATCCAAAGCAATATAAAAGAAAATTAGAGAGTAATTGTTGATGTTTCCATCCGCCTATTTTTATTTTGGGATATTGCATAAAAAGTGCTGGATGAAAACACCAAGATGAAATTCTAAAAATGCGCATAAAAAACCGTATGCGCTCAATTGAGGCCGATACATTTTTTATCCGATAACAAGAAATGCACATAAACTATGATGAAAACACATTTACTGAATAAATCCCTTGAAAACTCACAGTGGATGTGATAACTAACCAGTAGATACGTTTTATTGCACAACATCTCAAATGATCATTCTGAAATGCCTGTTTCATGTGATTGCATGATAACATGACGTTTATTGCGTTGTGCTGTGCGCTCTGAGTCAAGTAATTTATGATGTACGAAAAGAGAGCCACAGTTTCTTCACAAAAACTTGCATTTTTATTACAGATATTCTGAGACAATTTCCCAGTAAGTAATGATTTTATTCTCTTGAACACATGGGATGGAAACACTGCTTTATTCGCAAATGTTTTATGCAATATTCCAATTTTGTGCATAAGTTAAATTTGCAACTTTGGATGAAAACATAGGGTTCTGTTTAGTTTAATTGTCTGTTTGTTCATGTGTCTAGAGGTACGTTTACGTTTACGTTTACGTTTACGCTACGCAATGTACAAAAAACGGGGTAACACTTTATATTACGACCCGCAAACAACTGCGTAAGTAAACCGAAATTACGGTGTACGTTTCTGTAATTATAGTGTACTTCCGTGTAGGTACAAGGGAACAATATGTTAAGTTTTGGGTAATAAAGGGGTAACAAGCAAATATACAACCTGCAAAGAACATCGTAAGTAAACCGAAATTACGGTGTACGTTTCTGTAATTATAGTGTACCTCCGTGTAGGTATAAGGGAACAATATGTTAAGTTTTGGGTGATAAAGGGGTACAACCAGATATACAAGAAAATAATTTATAATGTAATTATTTTAAAAATGGTACCTATTCTGTTAATATATTCCAGGCAAAAATTGTACGTCTGTTGTATATAAAAGTTTTTTATCACATTTCTGGCAAAAAATTTTCTTGTGCAATGTAGTTACAGGGTAATTTTGACATCTGTGGGTTGTAAATTAAACTTTGTTGTTTGAGTATACTGTAGGAAAGACAATGCTTTATTAAGATGAAAAAGTGTTTTGATTTTTTTTTTTTTGTAAAATAAAAGTCAGAAATTAAATGGGATCCTTTATTGTATATTTACTGCACTTACCCTGTAACTACACAGAACAAGGGGGTAACAAGCGTCACTTTAATTTACAGCCCGCAGGAGTTACACTTACCCTGTAACTACACAGAACAAGGGGGTAACAAGCTCCACTTTAATTTACAGCCCCCAGGAGTTACACTTACCCTGCAGATACACAGTTGAAACGGGTAACAAACACTACTTACTATGTAACAATACGAAACAACACTATTTGCACAGTAATTACAGAGAAAGGTACTCTTATAAAATAAAAAATAAAAAAATAAAAAACTTTTAATTACACAGTATATTTGCCCTGACATTTAAGTGTCATTGCAATACTTACTTGGCTTAACGTTAAGTAGTTTAGTAAAAAAAAGCCAATAAATAGCATTGCCAATGTTTTTCGAAATCAGCTGTTTATAAAATTGTTTCAGATTCAATTTTTATCATACTGTGCTTACATACAGCCATATATATATATATATATATATATATATATATATATATATATATATATATATATATATATATATATATATATATATATATATATATATAGTTTAATTTACAACCCACAGATGTCAAAATTACCCTGTAACTACATTGTATAAGAACATATTTTGCCAGAAATGTGATTAAAACTTTTATATACAATAGACGTACAATTTTGGCCTGGAATATATTAACAGAATAGGTACCTGTTAGTTTTAAAATAATTACATTATAAATAATTTGCTTGTATATCTGGTTGTACCCCTTTATTACCCAAAACTTAATATTGTTCCCTTATACCTACACGGAGGTACACTATAATTACAGAAACGTACACCGTAATTTCGGTTTACTTACGAAGTTCTTTGCAGGTTGTATATTTGCTTGTTACCCCTTTATTACCCAAAACTTAACATATTGTTCCCTTATACCTACACGGAAGTACACTATAATTACAGAAACGTACACCGTAATTTCAGTTTACTTACGCAGTTGTTTGCGGGTCGTAATATAAAGTGTTACCAAAAACGGTTTTCATTTGTGTTTTTCGTTTACAGACGACAACGTTGTCAAAATGATCCCCGTTAACACGGATCCGTGAAAACAACTAAAATGCTGTAGTAGTCATGCCAGGCCAGTAGTTGGCGATGTCACTTTGTAAAGAAACTACACGCCTATAGACTGAACACATAATATGCATGCGCATGATGTCACCATTTTTACAAATTCGCATGTTTTGCAATTGACAAAGAGACAATAACGGTATCGGTTTCAAACTATTTTGAAATAGTATAAAAACTATAAACTATATTGCGTTTTCGGGCCTTAAAGGAAACTGAAAACTTTTTATGCGTTTTGGCCGTTCATTTACACAACAACAGCTTGATTACTCAGTCTCACCTGTGTCTCTTTTAGTTCTTTATGTAAATACTCCCTGTTTTGTTCAGTTCTTGGTTGGTTAATGTCTTTGATGTATGGTTTGAAAGAGCTCCTGTAATTCTCCTGCATGTTTTTAGACTGTTTAAAGATACTGTCTTCTCCGTGCATGTTGTTTACCACAACATTCATGACAGAAATATTGTAAATAATAAAATAACAAATTCATAATTTTAACTCATCATGATTTTTTACAGGATAACCCTATGAAACATTTTAAAATTAAGATGTGTAACCAGCCATGCGGTAAAATGTAGCCAAACAATAATTAAAGTGCTGCAAACCTTGCAATAGTTCCCATATTTATGGTTCTCTAAAGAGACATATAAGCTATATATGCTTTTATTTTTTTGCATTTACAACACTGCTCTTAATTGACATAAGTAGGAGGAGAGAGGAAACCCATTCAAGTACAGTGCAACAGGCGGTGACCGTCCCCACCTCAATTGTCTCTCTTTTCATTGGTCTTCCTAAAGCCTGCAGCCAATTCAAAACCACATGCCACTTTCTACACTCCCCCCACAAGTCACAGACAGCGTGGAGAGTGAGAGGGGTCGAAACAAGAGGGAGAATCACCAAAAGAGGAAGAACAACAGAGGCAGAGAAGTTGTTCAAACATGCCAGCGTACGCCACCAACATGAGGTTCAAGTTCCCCATTCTGGCCTTGATACTGGAAGCCGTGACCATTGTCTTGTACGCTGTCTTTGTGGTTTATGACACCGGTGATGCTCATGGTGGGGGTCATCATACAGAAGAGAATAACACTCATCCAGACAGTCCAATGACCCTTTATCCCAGTAAGTATCTGTCAGATTAATGTATATGTGTGCATATATCATGTCTTGTTGTGACATCTAAATTGATTGGTTTTAATTAAGTCTACAATTTGATTGGAATGTTATTTCACTGACGAAACCAGAACACATTAGGTTTCTCCAGTGAATACATTTTTAAGGGTCAGATATGGAAGATATAGTTGGAAATTGGTAGTGATTGGTGCAGAAATGTTGTTAATTGTCAGTCACCAGAAGCACAGTAAAAGTTGAATAAAACTTTGCTGGATGATTTGGTGTTGCCTCTCCTGCAAATGAATTCATCCTCTTTTAAGCTGTCAACTTTGCTATTGAGTTTCATGGTGCTACTCACTCATCAGTGTTCACTGACTGAAGGGTTTATTTCTGCGAAGGCTTTGGCGGCAATGTTTCACTAATGTTCATTCAGCACGCAAGTCTCTAAAAATACTCCCTCTGGAGAGGAGTCAATGCCATGGGCTCATGCATTCTCAGGAGAAAGACAAAGAGGAGAGGGTGATAAAGTTCAGCTTTAGTATTTCCATCAAGCTTTTCCATTGGTTCTGATTCAGGAGCCAGATCTTACACTGGACATTAACTGGTGACTCAATACAGTACAAAATTATTGAATGTCCAAACAAAATGTCTGTAGGACCAAACATTTAAAAATGTTAATGCTACTATGAACATTATCAGTTTAACTACATATAAAATTATTAACAAGACATAGGCTGGATAGAAAAACTGACCAGTTTGGATCTAATTGCATTGAATTTTGATTGGATGGTTTCATGCTCTCAACTGCCAATAACTGCACATTGGAAACATATAGCTTTAATGGTTTTCAGTGTTAAGGGCATGTCCATGTAGCCATTTGTGTAGATTTTACGCAACGGCAGATGAAGTAGAAAAAAATACTGTAGAGTTTGATTGGACGTACATAATTGTCAACAGCTAAAAGGAAAAGGAAACATTCTCCCCTCCCCTCGTTTATTTTGGATTGTGACCCTCTATAAGGACCACTGATATAGAGAATTTGTTCCCTTATGAAAGGAATTATTCCTTCAGTCTGTACATTTCCTTATAGATGTTTCCAACATCAATTGCATTCCTTTATTTTTCTCTGCATGCTATGCTCATTTGCAGAGATGACATGCATTGGCTGTAAAATACCCTTATTTCCTTTTATCTTCAAATTGCACTCGTATAGTTGCTTGCTTGGACACGGTTTGGACTGAAACCAGCTCTAGGGTGTGGAGAGGATGAACATGCAAGATTAGTCTCAATGTCACATGTGTCCTCAAAGTTTCCATTCAACCCTTCAAAATTTGTAACCTGCATAATTGTCTTAAAGTTACAAGTACATTGAACTTTAATGTTAATGTAATTGGTGAATTTATCTAGGACTTGACAAGAACAGTCATCTGTTTGTTAATTGCAGTTGTAGTTTGTTGTTCTTTGTGGTTTTCACAGTACCCTACAGAGACACGACTAGTCCAGCCCCCTTTATCCTTTAAACAACAATCTTCTCCAATAAACAAGAGTTTAATTGTGCAGTTAAATCTCCAGATTCAACTAAATATATTTACCCTTAACAATAACTCTTCTGCCTTTGATTTGCAATAGGTGTGTTCAGAGACAGTATGAGCCTGCATGTTAATGTTGTCAATCAGTCAGCATTCTTAATATCAGTTACTTTGCTTCTTCTTCTTTTTTTTTTTTTGGCATAGATATACTGAATAGATAAAACTTTTTAGTTTTCAAAGTGCTGGGCATGTGAAGTTGTATATATATTAGAGCAAGGGGTCTCAACTCTGGCCCTCAAAATCCACTTTCCTGCGGAGTTTAGCTCCAGCCTTGATCAAACTTGCCAAGTAACTTTCTAGTAATCCTGAAGACCTCGATTAGCTTGTTCAGGTGTGTTTGATTAGGCTTGGAGCAAAAATCAGCAGGAAAGTGGACCTCGAGGGCCAAAGTTCAGAACCCCTGTATTAGAGCATTCAAATTCTTTGCCACCCAATGACCTTGATGACCTTTAAAAACTATTAAAAGAAAACATGAAAATTAAATAAAAATAAAAAGCATATGTGTTGATAGACTGGGAAAACTAAGGCCATCTGTTACTTTTGTACAAACATGCAAAGCATTCCAAAAATGAATGAGAAAAGCTTCAAAGAAAATAAAATAAAGGGCACTTTAATCTTTGCAGCAGAGAAAACAGATATAGCAAAGTTATGTCACAGCACTCTAAATTAGCGCTGACAGAATGTAATTAAGTAGTTGAACATTTGCGAAGAGAGGAACATTTCCACCCATTAGGAAAATGGGACCTTTGAGATTTTATCAGCAAATCTGTTGCATGTGGGAAATACGAAAAATTTCACTGGGGAAAATAATTTTGTTTGTTGTAAGAGCCAATGGTTGGGAAAAATGGATTATGCACCTTTACTCAGCCGGCAAGTTTATCTGTATTCCTCTATGATGCTCTTCCAAAGTATGCATACATTAAATAGCCAGTGAAAAGTCCTTTAGCCAACTCTATCACTGTAAATATGTTTTCAACAGAAAGATCAGAGGAAAATACTTGGGCCGTACAACAGCTGATAAGGGTAGATAACCTCTGTTTCAGCTGTGTCAGAGGCCCACTTAAATGTTTTTTGGGGGGGGTTTCAGCAAGACAGCATTTTATTGCTCAACAACCATCAAAGACTAGTGACAATAAAGTAAACGATTGGTTGAATACAGAGTAAAAAAAAAAACACTACTGTGGTATCACAACTGGATTGGAAGTAAGAAGGATGGGAAGGGCTGTGGTGATATAACAGCTAGATCCTATCAAATTTTGGGGGATCCTTTGTTGAGAAAAATGACCAGTGAGAATAGAGTTTATGCAGTTATAGATCACATTCTCTTGTCTGTTTGTTTTTAGATGGATTGCATAGCAAGATAAGACTGAACTTTGCTGATTTTTAATCATTGCATATTTATCTGAAGTTTTCCTGTTTAGTCTGTTTGTACTGTATCATCGTATACAGACCTTTGTACAGTCTGCTGTCAGCATGGAATATGTTATAAAATGAGAATATGATCGTTTATAAAGAGAGCAAGCAATAAAAATATATTGCAAGCTATAAAAATATGCAGCTAGCAAATAAAAGTACCTCTATAAGCTTAGTTGGTAGTACTTCCAGGGTTCATCGGCTATCTTGATGAGCTTAGCAGATGTCAGACCATGAGCACTATGATTGATGACTATTTGGGTTTGTCCACTGGCAAGTTTAGATTTTGTGTGGATTACTGAATGGGTGGAGGGTTTCAGAGGCATTCCGAGGAAGCCTGAAGTAATGTTCGCCTATTCAAAGTCTGGTGCCGCACCTTGGAGGTTCACGCTTTGCAGTTCCACTCGTCTCTCTTGGGACTGACAATGAGACCCGTTTAAACTTCCTGACAATCGTTAATGTGTCTGATTATCATCAGTAGGGGGACAATGATATGGTTTGCATTGTGTAGTCTGAAAACGGGCCTTGCTGATGAATAAGGTGTTCTGGACCATATCCTATCTCTGTGTCCAGGGATGTTGACTGTACAGCTTCCTGAGCTGGACAGTGTAGAGCTCATTTCCTCTCTGCAGGAAAGATAGGCAAAGGCCAGCAGTGTTGGTGCTATGTGTTACTAAGACAATCAATGTGTGCATTTAAGTATTGTTAATTCATACCATTTTTTATACATATAATATATAGGCCTAAGTGAACCTATTTACTCTTAGCATTTCCTTGCTTCTCTTGAAAAGCAATCAGTTTGCTGCAATTTACTTACTACATTCATCCATATTTTGGCAGGGAAACACCCTGGGTGGATTGCCAGAAAGTATTTTAATTCAAAATGCAGCAATATAATATACATCATAGCAATGAAATTATTAATCCGTGGATCAGTGTCACTCAATTTCTGACATGGTTTCCATTCCCAATGGTCAGTATCATTCATGAAAACAAATGATTTCAGGTTGCTTTGTCACTGCAAATCTCTGGTTGTGTTTATGCTTTTTGTCAATCCAAATGAATCCAACTGAGTTTCAGATTCTGAAAGTTCTGTTCATATGTACTTAAAACTTTGCAATCAGGGTCACATATTTGTTTACATGTGCATTACATTAGTGCATGTGCAGTGCCCAGTCAACGCTTTCTTAAACATAGAAAGCCACTTCGAAAACATCTTATGGCTTGTCGTGTTGCAGCCAGTTAGGGCACTGAAATTGCTTGAATGTAACTAATCATGGAATAAGTACATTTTAACGCTCATTAGAGTCATGTGAAGTAAATAAAATTACACTCGCCAACAGGGTCACTTAGGGCACCTTATCCTGTCATTCATAGACTAATAGAAGAGCACACAAGACCTTTGTACCACATGGTTTTTGGCTGAAGAACATGAGCATTACAAATTTGCAAGGTTTACTCTAAAACAGACTTTTTTTGTGCTGAGCAGAATTGTGTTGCTGTGTAAAGATTCTTGGAGTACTTTACTGCTTAATATATTATGCATTTTCTCTTGTACTTTAAAAGAAACAGGTCACCTTGAAAATAAATTTCTGTCATCTGTCATTTACTCGCCCTTTTTTTTTTTGTTACACAAATCTTCATGCAGTACTGTCAAGCTCTACCAAGGAAAGGACAAAAATAGCAAAATATCATAAATGTTGTTCATATAATCTTAAGTCATAAAATAGCTTTGTGTGATGAACAGAAGTTGTAAATCACTGCTATAGTGCACCTTTTCATTGCTGACCTGTTCAAACTACTGATGGAGTAAATGTGGTTCTAGAATGCTGTGAATAACTTCAGGCTTTAGATGTGGAGGAACCACTCTCTCATCAACCTTTTATCCATGTGTCCAGTGTTTCAGGATGTACATGTGATGATCTTCATTGGGTTTGGTTTCTTGATGACCTTCCTAAAGAGATATGGCTTCAGCAGTGTGGGCGTCAACCTGTTGCTGGCTGCCTTTGGCTTGCAGTGGGGTCTTCTCCTGCAGAACATCTGGCACTTGCATGATGGAAAAATAAGAGTCAGCATTGATAGGTAAACTCATCCTTTTGGTGACCGTAGGATCTTAGGTGACTGACTTAATATAGCTGCTCCTTATTTTATTATCCAACAAAATAGTTAAATGCTAGATGTTCAGTTACATTTAACTCAATTTAACTTTAAATGTAATCAATGTAAAACAATAAAATGAAATAGATATCTGACTACATATGCCTATGAGTAAAACTCTGCATCTGTCCCATAACTCCTTCTCTACAGAATGATAAATGCTGACTTCAGTACAGCAACGGTTCTGATCTCGTTTGGAGCGGTTTTGGGGAAAACCAGCCCTGTCCAGCTTCTCATCATGACCTTGTTGGAGATCACCATCTTCTGCATCAATGAGCATGTGGTTGTGGAAATTCTTGGGGTTTGTAAAGGTTCATTCGTTCATTTACTTAATTCGTCATTTTAGTGTTCTTGGAGGAATCAACCATCTCTTCCATTCTTATTTGACCACTAACTTGATTTGCACCAGATCGAGGGTTTAGTGTAGGTTAAACATTATTCATAATTTTAGTATTTTTAGCAGAGTCCCAATGTTCATGCTGTCTGAGTTCCTGCAAAGTAAAAAAAAAAATTACAAAAGGAAGCTGGGTCAAAGATGAAGGAATAAGGCTATTTTCTATCTCCTTCCTAAAGTTGACAGGATAAACTTGATGAACACACCCAGTGTTCCAATAACAACTAAAACACATGGTATCATAAACACCCTCTTAGTCATGAAGAAGAGTGAGTGCCTGTTGAATGATGTGATGAATCTGATATTGAACAGTTGATGGCACCACTACAAAATAAACCTTACCTTAAAGCTGCAGTCAAACTTAAACTTTTAGGCTACTGAAAGTTTTTCATCTGTTCTTCATAACCATTCTTGTTTCTTAACAGGTTTCTGATGTTGGTGCCTCCATGACCATCCATGCTTTTGGGGCTTACTTTGGATTGTCTGTCGCTCGTGTTCTTTATCGCCCAGGTCTTCGGAATGGCCATGATAAAGATGGATCAAACTATCAGTCAGACTTGTTTGCAATGATCGGTATGTGTAGACCTTGGTGTTTAAAATATATATGCCTGCACAAAATATAGTGGACAAAACAAGTCTAGAAAATGGTGGTGACATTAAGCTTTTAACTTACTGTACTTATGTAGCTCACAACATAATTTATGTCAAATCAAATAATTAAAGTGCAGGGCAGTCTCCATTCTGCGATTTGGTAAGCATACCAACACTAAAAATGTGCTTAGAAAGGTGATCATACAAATGTAATTCATCAAGCATTGTGTATGTATAGGTACATTCACCATTCCACTTTTCCTGTGTCTGTAGGCACAGTCTTCCTGTGGATGTTCTGGCCCAGCTTTAATTCTGCTATTGCTGACCCTGGTGATGCTCAGCTAAGAGCTGTTATCAACACATATTTCTCTCTGGCTGCTTGTACTCTCGCTGCCTACGCTACCTCCAGTCTGGTGGAGAAGAAAGGGAAACTTGACATGGTGGGTCATCATACCAGTCTCTTGTTATTGTACCAGATCTCACATTTAGTAAGCCTTATGACTTAGCCTGTTGTAATTCTGTTGCACAGGTTCATATTCAGAACGCCACGCTGGCTGGAGGTGTTGCGGTGGGTACCTGCGCCGACATGGACATCCAGCCATTCGGAGCAATGCTGATCGGAACCACTGCAGGCATCATCTCCACCGTTGGCTTTAAGTTCCTCACTGTATGATTTTCTTTCACATCCCAGACTTTCTCTATACCATAAATCAATTGCATATTGATCCATCTTTGTGTCTATCACTCTCTTTCCTCAGCCCATACTCGCCTCCAAACTGGGAATTCAAGACACCTGTGGCGTGCATAACCTCCATGGCATGCCGGGCATCCTAGGCGGTCTTGCCGGCATTGTGGCGGCAGCACTGAATAAGAAAAAAGAGTAGCTGTCAGCTTTTACCATTTTGTTTTGGGATTTTTGCTATTATCAGTAGGGCAATAAATGGTTTTAATATCTCTGTGCTTGTTTGTCCCAGTGTTTCAGCAGCTCATCAGGCAGGGGGTTTGGCATCATCTCTAGGGTTTGCTTTGGTGGGTGGGTTGATCACAGGTGGGTACTGATACAAGCACCATAAAATCTGCAAGACATTGTATTTATGCATTTATTTTTATTCAGATCTAATTCATTTTATTCAGATTAAAAACATATGAATTCAAAGAGTACACTTTTTTAAGAACTTGGCACATGGATTTTATCTAGATTTTTGGACACACTTATTTGTCACTGACCCACTTAACATTACCTTATTACATTGCAAAAAAAAAATGTATAAAAATGTATTTAAAAAAAAAAACACAAAGTAAACAATTTTTCATACTTCCTCCAGGTCTGATTATGAAGATTCCATTTTGGGGACAGCCACCTGACCAAAACTGCTTCGATGACGCAATCTTCTGGGAGGTAAGTCAAGTAAAAGATTAATGTACATCCAGCCAGTCGTTACCGCAGAATAAACCCCGGCAGGGTGAAGAGGACCCCGACGCGAAGCTGGATGTACATCATCCCGCTTATTACACGGCTACTTGCCACAAAAGTAAATAATTAGACATGAAATATTGATCTGAGTTGAAACAATTTATTAGCTCTTTAAACTCAAACGTAAAAACGTTGCTAGCAAGCGGGTATGGTACTGTCATACCACTTATTACATGGCATTTCGCCACATAAATAATTATGGGGATAAGAGGTATTGAGCGATGGAGCGATTGACCAATCAGAATCAAGTATTCCAAAGAGAAACTACTAAATGCTATTTAGTAATACATGGTCATAAAAATTTTTACATTCATGAAAATGTCTTGTAGCTTATATAAGTTTGGTAATTGTGGATGCTTTTGATATGCAGGTACCGGAGGAAGAGGAAGAAACCGAAGAGCGTTTGACTCATGGCGATTTTTCCCAGAACAAAGCAGAGGCTTAAAGTTTTGCTTCAAACCAACTTCACAACACAAGAGCCAATAAGGTCCAATAAGCACCTCCGGAGCTTTTCAACCATCAGCATCTACACCACTAAAATCTTTAACAGCTGTTAAAGATTTTAGTTTTAGCTTTTAGCTGTTAAAGACACCAGTGAACACCATGAAGCATGGATTATTTTGTAAGTGGTGCTTTTCTAAATACATGTAGGTAAAATTTAAAAACATGCAATTCATATTATTAAACTGATAAGTGGTCTCTAAAATCTTCTAAGTGTAGGCATTATACACTGTAGCAAATGTGTTGTTTCAACTTAAGAAAATAAGCATTCATGCTGCCTTACATTTTTTTTAAGAAAAAGTCAACTCAAATATCCAAGTTGTCACTTAGAACTTCACATTTCAAGTTGATTAAACGTACAATTTTAAGGCAGCACTAACACTAACTTTTTAAGTTGAAACAACTATTTCTTTTTCACAGTGTATAGCCTAATGAAATGTAAGATGGTTAAAGTGTATTACCAAAAAGTTACTGAGTTAACTCAAAGTGCGGGTCAGTTATTGTTGTCATCTGCTGAATTGCACTTAACAGACACTGACTGACTAGTTGCTCACTGTAACATGCCAAAAATCTGAGCCAGTGTGAAACTTCTTTTTTAAGTGCCTTTTGATCATAGTTCATTTTGCTTTGAATGAGCTTTTTTAGTTTCTACAGACCCAGTTTTAATCATTGTTAGATATGCATTTTGAACAATGCTTTCATATATATATATATATATATATATATATATTTTTTTTTTTACAATCATGCCAATTAGTCCACATCCAAAGAGAGATCCTTCAACTTTCTTTCAACAATTATAGTTGCTTATTATTGTGATCAGTAACGACCCTTTATGCAATGATATAAGAAGTATTTAAAACCATTGTATCCTGAAAACTAACAAATATATTGTTGACTTTTATATTTTTCACACAATTTCTAATCATATAATATGAACTCAGGCAAACAGTGGCCCCAAAAAGTATTTCAAGTCCCATTTAAAATTGTATATAAAACATAAAAAATGTAATATCAAATAAAGTGACATGTATTTAAAACAAAGATAACCAAGCACACTTTCCTAGGTTGTTAGGTTTAAAAAATATGAAACAACAAGATATACACTCATAAAAAAGTCAACAATTTTGGACACTTTCTGGTTGTGAAGAAACTGCCCAAAGGACTAAAGGACACTGGGACCAACTGATTAAATGTAATGGCATAAATGGCTAAGAAATTTGAAGTTAATTCTGAGGAAAAGCTGTAGCGTCATTTGTCTTCAGTGTGATGTAGTGTCCAAATACATTTTGGGGCCACTGTACATTATATATTTGAAACTTTTTGTTAGGATTATTGTACAACTATGATGTCATACATAAAAGCTCTTTTACTGCATTGCTTGAACTTTCAGCTAGTAGTACAAATAAGCTGACGTGATCGGATAGTCACTGCTTGCACTTGGTAAGACTTCCAAATGCCATGTTGTTTTGAGATAAAGAGGCTATGGAAAAACTCCTTGCAAGCTGACTTACTGATTTAATTTTTGTCTTTGAATGTATGTGTTCCCACATGCCTCACTCCCAAACCTCATCAATTCATTGTATTTGAAAACTCTGTGAATGTATTAAACTTTTACTGTCATTTATAAAATCCGCCTATCTGATTTTATTATTATTATTATTATATTTAAGGCTGCTTGATTTTAGTAACAGAGATTGTGTTCTGTAAAAAGGTTTTAAGATATTTTTAATGCTGTGCTGTGGTATGGTATGTTATACTCCATCTAATAGAACTATTATAGCCTATATTTCATTATGCATGGTAAACAGATATACACTTTTCTTTATACATTTACTTAAACAGCCCAATCTCAAGGTTTATTTAAAAAAAAAAAAACATGCAGTTGACATCTACTATTTTATTTACGCCTATAACTACTTGTCTGTGCCTTTTATTGAAGTAGTTCATTTTCCTTTGAATAAGCTTTGTTTTTACAGACCCAATTTTTATCATCACTAGAGATGTATTTGACCTAATGCTTTCATTGTGAATGTTTTTATTTGTTTGTTTTGTTTTGCAATTTTGAAAATAGAGGGGTGACATATTTTTGTAGGCCAAAACATTTCAGGGTTTTTGTCGAGGGAACCAGAGGGTTGTTCCATAAAAGATGCTAAGAAAAGCGGGGATTAAACTCCAAAACCCGACTTGAATAAACCTAACAAATAAGTTGGTGCTAAAGCGGTTTCATAAAAGGTAATTCAAGTTACCACTCAATCCCACTAATTTGATCCAGGTTTATCTAGTCTAGATAACTGCGTGTGCACGTGTTTCTTAAGCAGCCCTAGAGGTCGATCATAGATCAAATCGATCCACCATCAAACAGCGTATATTGTGTGCTGTTTTATGCGTTTTGAGACATGGTGTTTGCAAAACTTACATTTCACAGGAATATTCTCCATCTGTAAATCTTAGAAAGTCGTGCAAATATTTCCATTTTGCTGCTAAACTTCACATTGAACGAGCGCTGCTGAGCGCATGCGCGCCAAGTAGGAGCGCAATAATTCTGACCAATATATAGGCATACATTTTGCTTGGAAAATTAATAGGCTATGCGATATTTTATAACACCAGAAATATCTTCTAATTATAATAATTTATCTTTAGGATAAGTTGCAGTGAACTTATAGCTCATTACACTCATATATTTTATACTTAAAATAATAATAAAAAAAATTAACAGAAGTAATTCAGGTAAGAATTTTTTAAGAAACCAAATATAATAAAGATACAAAATATAGTTTTGGGTTTAGGACCTATGCTACTTAACAAAGATGACTTATGCTTATTTAGAATGCTGAGAATTACAGCTTTTAAAGCAATACTTGTTTTTTTGGAGAAAGCAAGAATGTTTGGTTAGATTTAGTTTATACAGTGCATTATGGAGAGGATAACGTGAAATTAAGAGCAAAAGTATACATTTTGAAAAGATATGTGCAACTCTAAAATTAAAGAATATTACATAAAATAAAGGAATACATATTAGCCTACATTAACTAAATAACTATTTGTATAATTGTGTTAAATGTGTTTGAATTGAAAGACATAATAATAATATATATATATATGCTAAAATATTTGTTGTTGGACATTAGATGTGCCTTATTTAGAATTAGAACTTATTTAGCCAATTACTAAGCTCAGATTCATCTTACCAGTTAAAATGTAGTCTGTGCTTTTGTAATTATTTATTTTACATTTTGTGATGTTAACTTCTGCTTTGATAAGCTTTTTTTATTTTATTTTAGATTGTAAAGTTCTAATGTTCTTCTAATAACCATAAAAATGTACTACAGCTGCCAAATAAAACCAGAGAGAAATGTATTCATAAATCTTTAAAACTATCTAATTAAATCTTGAGCACAAAACAAAAACAAAACCTGGATAATATATATTGTGTCTATGTATATAATATATATATATATATATATATATATGCTACAATGATAAATGAGACACTATAGACCTACTATAAATTATATTGTATACTATCAATTGTTTATGTAAAAAAAAAAAGTATATATATAACGTTAACAAACATTTCATATACAATTTAACACGTTTGTAGGTCTATATTGTCTCATTTATCATTGTAGCCTTATTTAAGTTGATTTTCTTTATTGTATATTTATTTTTGGACTGATAATGGTTAATAAAGTCAAATAATGGTATGAGAGTGTCAGTCATTGTGTTCTTATTGGTCAGTGTTAGAGGATCTGTATAACAACTGAGGCTTAGCCTGACAGTCAGCCTGCCCTGGACCAGGCTAGTTTCCCAGCATAAGTTGCCAGAGAAACTGAGTTCAAACTATTTTAAGTTTGCTTTATGAAACAGAATCAACCGACAATAAGTCTGACTAACCAAAATAACCCTGGCTTGTATTCTAATCTTGTTTTATGGAACAACCCTCAGGGTGTGTAGTCTCGTGTAGCCAGACCTTTAGACCGACGGCAGAATTTCAACCAATCACAGTTAGCTTTGTTCCGCATCATGTTTAGGGCCGTGACAATGTAACGTCGCTATCCTTATAATAACAGACAGTGTTGAAAACTCTTGTATGCATTTGAAAGAATCTATGCTGCAAACTTTACATACTTTTGAAAATCCAGAGTTTAGTTGATCCTGATAAACATTCATTGTCACAGTTGTAAACATGACGGCTTGCTTCTTCCATCAGAGGGTTTGGCGTTACGGCATCTTTAGCCACTGAACGGTTCTAACAATGGTAAGGAACGGTTACAGTTATGTTTCCACTTGAGCTTGGTTTCGGCACGGCACGATAAAAAACCATTCTCGGCCCGGAAATCTCAGCATGTTTATGGCAGGCGATCGGGGTCAAAAGTCTTTAAACGAAACGCGTGAATTTTGATCGCGTCAACACGCACAGGCAGCCAATGAAATTGTTGTATTTGAGACTATATTTTCATATGTGACGTGATGGTACGTTGGTATTATGTATACAAACATCAGACGTCATTTTTTATTCATGAACGATGTCATAATGGTATACTGGTATGCATGTATGCAAACATCAGACGTTATATTTGTTCATGAGGGATAATGCATTGGTACATTGTGAGTTATATGTCATGATTTGTCATGCCTTTTTAAGTTGTTCGTTTAACGTTCTTTCATAGAAAAGTCAACAGCTTAAACGATGGCTTTTAGAAAAGCTCTTTTATTTTAGCAAACTGCCACAAAACCTTTTCAGAATGTGTGCAGCTGAACCAAGAAAAGCTTAAGATTGCATGGAGCTGATAAGAATGAATGGCAGAAGAAAAAGACTGCAATTAAAAAACAAAACAAGAGAAAATTATTTTAATGCAAGCAATAAAAAACTGCACACATCAGCTGTGGAATAAAAGAAAAGAAATGCACGATTAACTAGATTAAGGCATACTCCCTGTCTTAATGTAAACCCTGTCCACCACCCACAAAGGTTTCACAAAGTTATTCTTGCACTGTAACTTATGGCTTCCTAAAGACAGGTTTATGGGTAAATAAATGAATAATAATAAAAAATATATATCAGGGCTCAACATTTAAGCCTTTTCATTTGTCCTTCGGTCGGTCATTCACAACTGGATTTTTTTTGTGTGTGTTGTAAATATAATTTATTCCGAATCAGTATTCTCATCAGTTCAGTCAGCTTTAACATATATAAATCTGCATATTTATGATATTTTAACCTTTATAAAGGGCATTTTTCCCTAATCGTTTGCTTCATCTTTCATTTAAAATTCTTAAATTGGACCAATAAATTAAAATAGAATAATAAGATGCTAAAGGGCTGTTACCAATCAAATTAAACTGCATTAAATAATGCAATGAGATTATTTGAAATATTTTTTGAATATACAAATAAGAAATATTATTTGTACATAGAAATAATATTTATAAACCGCCAGTAGGAAGCGGCAGGCGACCGTCTTAATGAGTGAGTCATTGAGTCATTTATTCAAACGATTCATTCAAACGGCTGATTTATTCACGGATGAGGCGGTTGTAAATTAAAGGGTCAGTTCACCCAAAAATGAAAATTCTGTAATTACTCACCCTCATGTAGTTCCAACCCCGTAAGACCTTCGTTCATCTTCGGAATTTGTGTTCAGAAGATGAACGAAGGTCTTACGGGGTTGGAACAACATGAGGGTGAGTAATTACTGACAGAATTTTCATTTTGGGTCAACTAACATTTTAATAGGAATTCATTGAATCTTTGACTCAACTGATTCGTTCAAAACACTGAATCATTCGGTAATGAAAACATTTTGAATGTTTAATTTGTTTCCAAATTAGGCATGCAGAACCTTGTTATCGTCAGTAGCCTACATTATATAGCCTACTATATTAGGCTATTGTATTCACTATCAGTCGCCACTTACACTAAATTAATGCAGAATAGTAATTTTTTGTTATTGATGTTTTAAAGGTGCTGTATGTAACTTTTCTACTAAAATGAATACTTTTTTTATTGCCTGTGTGTGAAGGTGTTGTAATCTCACATTGATCCACTTTGCGGGTTTTGCTATTACCTCGGAAAGCAAGTAGGCCTATTCATATTTTTATGTGAAGGTGCCGGGTCGGATTTACCGCGAAATCCAGTGACTCGTCTAGCCTACTGACTTTGCACTCAACAGCGACGACACTGCAACTTATGACATGGACTTATGACTTATGCAACTTATGACATGTCTGATGATAACACTAAGAAACGACCTGCTCCCAGCACAACACAGACTCCAACACAAACTCCACATATTAATATGTGGAGTTTGTGTTGGAGTCTGTGTTGTGCTGGGAGCAGGTCGTTTCTTAGTGTTATCATCAGACATGTCATAAGTTGCTTCTTGCTGAAGCTCATAAGGCCAGACGTAAATCGCATGAACTTCGGGTGAAAAAACACGGCTCAACATCGGCAGGGCATTTGAATCATGGAGAAACCTTATCCACAAACCTAGAATGTACATTTCCTGAAGAAAATGTGAAGTGGTGCTTGCAGTGGCAAAATTCAGCACGGTTGATAGGGTTCCATACTTATCGAGCATGGAGCATTAGTTCAACGTCAAGCTGATAAAAGTAGTCTATTATTGTAAAGTTGCAGTGGGAATTTACCTTAGTTTCCAGCATGCTGTGTGATGCTTTTTCCGGTGTGTTGCGTCTCAGTCTGAAGGTACCCACAGTGCTCGCTCATAAATTCGAGCACGCGCAAGAGCACGCGCTTGTAAACTTATTGGTTGCAATCTGAAACATCACCGCTAGAGGTCGCTGAAAACTACATACAGCACCTTTAATCAGGCTATTTGTCCGGTCAGGCAAGTAAAATTCTCTTTCACTTGCCCCTTCAAAAAATCCACTTGTCCTGGACAAGCGTAAATGTCGAGCCTGTAATATTACATATTACATATTTGAAATATAATGTAGGCTACTAATTTCATTATAGCACTCATCAGCCTGCAGCATCCAAGACGATGTTTAGGCCTGTAAACAACACAGAGACAGAACAGCACAAACAAACTAGGCTCATAGCAGAACTCATGTCTCCATTTGTGTTTAAAATAGTTACAATTTATAGACTTTAAAAACATTTATCACCACTTGTGATTCACAAAGTGAAAAATAATTTTAAGAAGTGTGTTTCTATCCAGTTGGCTATTGGCTTTTACTGATAAAACAGACACTTTACTCTTGTTCTGAGGACATAGTTTAACCTGCTGTCTTATTTGACTTTTATTTTCATTTGTTTACACAACAGCTCTGAAAAAAAAAAGAGGATAATAAAAGGTTTTGGGTTGAACACCAAATTACAAAGTGAATAAAGTTCTGTGTGTGTGTGTGTGTGTGTGTGTTCAGTTAAAAATATAGCCTATATGCTGTGTAAGTTATATACTTGTGAAAATGATAGGCCAATAACTTAAACATTTAAGAACCCATATAAATAAATTATAATGTATAATATGGAATATAGCATTTACTTGATTTACAATGTTACATTTATTAATTTACTCTAGCAGTTAAGATATCAGTAAAACAAGGCCACAATGTGGTTAAATCTAAAAGTAAGTCTGCTTTAAAAAAATATTACAAGTTCGAACATGGCCAGAATGTGCGCGTTGAGAAACACGTTCAAATTGGTCGTCTTAACATGGTAAAACTGCGTCTTTACACGTATTAGAGTAACGCAATGACAACTGATGCCTTAACACGACCAGACACGCGTCTACAGAAAAAAAAGAAACACGTAAAAAAATGCCGCGTTAACGCGGACAAACAGTGCGTGTTGACACGGTCAATATTTAAAGACTTGGTTTAAAGACTTTAGGCCCGGCCCGTTCGCCTTCCATACATGTTTGTCTAACCGACTGTGCCGAACCATGCTGGTAGAATGCATATAGTGACGTCGCCACTTAAGATTGGTCAATTATCTTTTGCCTGGCTACCAGTTTCTCTGTGGCTTGGTCCTTGGATGTGACGTCTGAGACTAACCAGGGTGAGGCTAACTTCCAGGTTGACCTACAAAAAGTACACTACAGCACTCTATTAGTCAACAACCGAAAGAGAGATCCTTCAACTTTCTTGCAACAATTACTGTTGTTTATTATTGTGATCAGTAACAACCCGTTATGCAATGATATATGAAGTATTTAAAACTATATATCCTGAAAAACTAACAAACTGCAATAATGTTCTTTTTAGAGACAGTATGGGGGTGGCAACAATTTAGTTTCATTTACTCTATGGCGGCCCCTGTCGGAAAAGATATGTATGGCAGAAGAAACATACCCTCCTATTTAATTATGCATTTTTATCTATTGTATTATATTAAAAAACAATGAAATATGAATTACTTAATCTATAAACAAATGGTCCAGTTAATTTAGATATAAGCAAAGAAAAAAATTAGCTTGACACTATTGGGTTACAAACAGATAAGGGAGAGTTATGCTGTCATGCTTTCTGGCTTGACTTTTATGCTTTCTTAAGAATAAGACACAACATGTAGTGTACGTATCTTATCAGAAGAAACTGTTTATTAAAATGTAGTAGCGTTTCAATAAAAGAGATGTGAACATTGGTAGCATATCTTGTCTGGCAGTACCTATGGGCAGTTACTGATCCCTCCATATGTCCTCATTATGTCAAAAAGCGGCACATTTTATCCAGATGAAATGTTCGTGACAGCCCAGAAAGCCGAATCCTCCATCAAATCGCATTTAAATGTCAGGATGTGTTTTGCCTCATAAAAAAGGTTTTTTTTTTTTTTTTTTTTTTTTTTTTACTAAAACTACTCGTTTTAATATATTCCCCAACAAAATTTAAATTCTGCTAGAGCCATATAGCCTACATATTATTGTTTGTTAAATTGTCATTTAATGATCAATAATGACTGTAATCATAGACACACATATATATATATATATAGACACTGAGGTGTCAAAATAGCCAGGGATTTTTACTTCAGTACACGAATGAGAGTTATGGCAAGTTGCCCGGACCAATATGGCAGCGATGCCTGCTGTCAGCGCTTAGAAAAGTAACAGTTATCACCTGATAACGTCGTCTTCGTGCCGCTTCTAAACCGGACTGGACAAAACGTTTATGAATGAATAATGATGTAAAGAAACTTTATTAGCAAATGAATAGTAAATATACTACAGTACAACGACTATTTAATTGTATGCTCGTGTGGGTCGCGCGCCTGCGCTGCAAAGCAGTACCCGGATAATTTAGTTTGTATGACGTAAAATAAGATGGCCGCGCAGTTGTGTTTATCTTATTGATACTCACGTACTGATCACAGACATGAAAAACAGGCATTTAAATGCTCCGCAGTTTATTTTAAGCACGGATTATATTCATATTGTGCTATTCCTCTGATTTTCCTGATTTTTGTTGTGGGCGGAAGGACCGCATTTTGAGGATAGTTTAACATAAACATGGTAAACTGTTGAACCGCTTGCATTAAAGACAACAGTCTCGTTAATCTTCAGATAAAGCTGTAATTTTCTGGTTTAGGTTCACAAGCTTTTGTCTCTATTAATATAGATAAAGTGTAAATGGTTGTAGAATGATTAGTTTATTGTGCGAGAAGAACTTGTGTAAATTCTAGTCATGCCTGCGATTCACCGTCCATGTTTTGAACATTTGAAATTATCTGGATGTTCAGTTTTATTATCATGTTTTATTTGTTTCTTTTCAGTCTGCTAAAGTGGACCGCAGGGAGAGAAGTGAGTCGAGTAGTTCTCACAGCAGAGGTGAGTCTCAGGATCACTAACCCTGACTAGCCGAACATGCAGAAATCATTTTGCTTACAGTGTTTTAAATGTATTAACAGGAAGAGATAACCGGAAGCGGGCAAGGAGCCGAAGTAGGTCGTCCTCATCATCTTCCAGTTCATCTTCTTCCTCCTCTTCGTCATCATCCTCTTCTTCACGCTCTTCTTCCAGCAGTTCATCATCACATAGTAACTCCAGCTCCAGTAACTCAGGTAAGTTAAATTCAGAATGCTATATTAATAAAATTACTACAAGTCTTGCTTCACTCCAAAGTGTATAGTCCTTAAAGAGAATTTTTGCAGGTGTAAAACTTCACATACTTCATTAACAGGAAAGAGGAAACCATTTCAATTGATAAATAAAGATTTATGATGTGGCAGATCATGAGATGCAAGAAATGTCAATGTGTTTTGTGCTTCTGCTGCCAGATTCTTGCAAAAAGCAAAGCAAATCTTCAAAGAAAGGAAAAGAGAGACATGGCAAAAAGGTATGGTTGAATCTGTACATTTGTGTACTTCGGTCAAGAGCCAGTATTAAAGGACAGTTCTCACAAATGATAAAATTCTGTAATTATTTATTATCATTTATTCATCCTCGTTGTTACAAACCTGTATACTGTTTTTTTTTTTTTTTTTTTTTTTTTTGGAACACAAAAGCAAGCATTTTAATGTAATATTTATGCAGCTTGACATACAATATCAGTTAGTGACCACTGACCAAGGACTGTCAAGTTTCAAAATATTATTATTATTTTATTTTTATTTATTTTTTAGAAAGGAAGAAAAGAGAAGATACGCAAGCGAAAGAAGGAAAAGGGACACAAAGAGCAGGACGACAGCTCTGGACCAGTTCAGATTTCAAAGGTGCTCGACTCAAAACCTCATATTGGGCATCATATTTTAGCAATGTGTCTTTTTTTTCTTTTTCTTTTTTTCTGTAATTTAAAAAAAAAGTGATATAACAGAATTTCTGTCATCCCCAGTATCTTAAGGAAAAGAAGAAAAGTGGCAAGTACAGTATGATATCAGGAAAAAAGATTAAAATGAAAGTGAAAAAATCAAAGAAAGACAAGCAGGTGAGTTTTTTTGTTGTGCATATTACACACCATGAAAGAAAAGCATGTTTAAACATTAGATTTTTAAGAGGCCTGGCTGAGTTGTTTTAGTTGTGTGTTTAAAACTTATGGTTATGGTAAGGGGTGTGACATTTCCCAAACACGCTCAAAGCGGTTGACCAATCACAACACGCTGTCCAGCCGACCAATCAGAGCACACTGCGCTTTTCGGAAGGAGGGGCTTCATAGAGATGAACTAAACAGAGCGTCACTGTTTACAAGCATGAAAAACAACAGTCAGACCAAAATTTATTCATACACCTTCAAAATTTCTCACATTATCATAGTTTATTCGCTATATTTTCGAAAATGGTAATAAAATATGACAAGAACTCAGAGTTATCAGATCAGTTGATATTACATTGGTTTTGGCCATCCTTCTGTTAGACTGTCTCACAAATGAATTAGGTTGAATAGCTGTCATCTCTTTAAGTACACAATTAGAATAATACCAATTTAGGTCAACCAATTACTAAACAATGCTTAATTTTGTTCAGTGTGTGGTGTAAAGGTCACATTAGCAATTAAAGAAAAACACTTTAAACATGGTCTGAATAATATTTGGTCCCCAATTTTTTTTATAAATTTTACTGGTAGTCCACTATATGAAGAAGTTTTGGGTATAATATGTCACAGTTTACTTTATTTTGCTCTCCTCACTTACATACATGATCTATAGTGTCCTGCACCCACTAGAAAAAAATATATATCTGGTGTCTGAAGAATTTTTGGTTTGACTGTATTCTTGTAGACCCTAAAAACGAAATCAAGACTTTGTAAAAGGGCATAATATGGCCTCTTAATTAAAAGTGTGCATATATTTACTCTGCTTCTTTTATCTGGTTTTGTTCTCATTTCTGATTCAAATGTAAATCAGATGGACTATAGCCACGTTAACGGTTGTGCACAGATCTGTCATCCAGCTGTTTCTTTCCTTTAAAACAGAGGGACAAAAACAGAGCTGAACTGCTGGAGTTCTTAAACTCCACCTTCTGATTCAGTCCAGGCCTGGAACTACAGAACCAGTTTTTTTTTTTTTTTATTCACCTGACCACCACTCAGGGACAGACCATCTTCAACTATTAATGTTGTTGCCTGATGTTATACATTGACAATTCATTTCCATAAATTCTTCTTGTAGATAATTGTTGTCCTTTTTTAATTCCAGGCTGTGTCCTGCAGTACTTATGTTATGTGTCTGATAAACTGTACCCTATGAGAACTGTAGCTTGGGTGTGACATTGTTATATGTTACTGAAATTGTATAAAAAAATAAGTATTCTTGTATTCTCATTTTTAAATGCAAAGCTCAAGTAAATAATAATTGAATCAGTAAGGAAATGTTCTGAGAGATGCAGAAAGATGTTATGTGATTGATATATGAACAGTTTGGCCTGATTCACCAGGGAAATGAAGGTTGTATAATATGTCTCAAAGTGAAGCTTCACCCTTTAAAAATTATTTTTAATTTGAAACATCATTGTAATGGTGTTGTTCCAATGGTGTTTCCCTTGTTATCCTCTGATAATCTGTGCATTCACTGTGGTGATCCGCCGAATGCAAAGGCGCCACCAGCGGGTATTGAGAACAGCTTCTGATCTGCCATTGTGAATCATGTGCATCTGATCGTACTCATGACAATAGGTTATTGCTAAATAAATTGTGTCCTTTATTTTATAGTCTCTCAAAAAGGTGTTGATGCACATACATCATCAGCATTAGATTGGCATAGTTTCCAGTAGTTTTATTGGGTTACACTTTATTTTAAGGTGTCATTGTTACAGTGTAATTATATATTTAAGTACTGAGTAATATTAAGCAACTACATGTACTTACTATAGTGTAAGGATAGGATTAGGATTTAGTTGCATGTAAGTATGCATAAGTTACTGTTATTACTGTGGTAAGTATATGTAACAAGGACACTGTAAAATAAAGTGTTACCTTTTATAGCTGAGGAAGTGTTTGAAGATACATTTATTTGCCACAGGCTTTGTTGCTGCATGAATTAATACACATCAATCAGCATCCCAGCACTCTGTTACACACATTTCTTTGTCAACAGACAAGCTCATTATTTATGCAGACTTTAGCTATAATGTTATATTCATCAGTTATAGTATAGGTATTTAGTTTATAATGCATAGCATTTTCTCACTATTGTCATGTTTGGGGCACACATTCCTGAAGATATTTGAGGAAGTTTGGAGTTCAGTTCTGCAGTTACACTGTTATTTTGATGGTTCCCTTTAGATATTCTGTTGATTATAAGTAACGTTGCACCTACATGTCTACAAACTCAGAGTATTAGTAGAAGGTTAGGGTAGAATGCCTTTTGGGGGAGCATCACAATAAAGTATTACCAGTTCCTCTAATTGACAGCTCCCATAACAATGCATTTTAAAACCTCACGAAATTCCTTAAAATGTTCTTCAGGCTACTGTTTAATTGCTAATATATTTGCTATTGAAACAGGGCATTGGGGTGGGACAAATTAGAAGGCCCTTTTTTTATGTAACCAAACGTCTTTAGGTCCTTGTTATTGTTAGTCAAAGAGAGAGCATTTTATTTGGCAACATTTGGATATGCCTATGTGTCATCAATATTTTTTTGGGTCAGAAGAGAAAACCTGTCCATTTTAAATTATATATATCTAACTTTATTTTTTTTACTTTTAGAAGTACACCAGCATGATAGACATTAACTAATGTGCAACATCATTCTTTGAGCAAGGAAAGGTTGGTCTTTTACTCTATAGAAAGAACGTGAAAGGTATAATTGTCTTTTACAATAATCAAAAAATACAATAGAGGCATTTGTTAAAAATGTAGGGTATCGTCACTGTATCGCAGAATCATAAGCTCTTTATTTTTTTCAGCACAATAAAATGAAAACGTATTGTTTTATAGCGCAACATCCTAAATTAAACAGTTACACTGATTGTACTGTGACTCAAATTTAGATGTCTTGCTAACACCTCATTACTTACTCAATTGCACACATATTGTAAGACAACAAGAAATAATCTATCACAAGTATCTGAATGTTTTCGCACACTTACAGGCCCACTTGGTTTGAAAAAGGGGACGATGTTACTAAAAAGTAGACCTGCACTGGAATATATATATATAAATAAATGTGAAACAAAGGTCATACAAAAACTTTTTCAAGGGAAAATTTTTTATCATTTCAGATCATTTAATCTAATGGTGAGTGATATCTCTTATTCTATTTTAAGAATTTACTGCACAAATTCAAAAATAAACAGTCTGGGTTTATGATCTGTAATCCTTGTAAGATTTATTGATTTGTGATGCTTTGCTTATAAGACTTCAGTTTTATTTCCCAACGTGAACAAGCCTCTTGCCTCCATGCTTAGACCTCGTAATATAAACACACTGAAAGTGAAGGTGATGCTGGGAATATCAGCCAGTCGTTGATTTGGACCAGATCCCGCTGAATCCCACTCAAGCTTTACCATTGATTCCCTTGTGCCGGATCTCTGGCATGCTCCACACGCGCTGCGCTTTCTCCGCTGTCAGGCTAAGGCCCTTCTCGACATCCTCACACACAGTCTTGACGTCCATGCCATCTTCCTCTGAGCCGTAACTGCTTGATTTCAGTCCCAAGGTGCTGCCAAAAGGGTTGATCCGCACGCGAGACTTGAAGTTCATCAGCGACAGGCTTATGGAGCGTCTGTTGTTCCACTGGTGGGTCAGACGCTGAGCCTCCTGCTCCTCATGAACACGCTCAAGTGTTTCCACAAGCACAGAACGGAAGAGTCCGGAAACCTCTTGCACCTCAGGTTCATTCTCCATCAACACCTGCCGAAACCTGCGAAAAGAGGAAGGTTTTAACAGTTTTGTCCAAGGAGCTTATGTCATTGAAAACGTTTATTTCAAGATGTGTAGTATTACTAACCATGATGCTCAGTCCAACAAAGTGCATTTATTATAACTAAGCTGTTAAACATCTCTTTCTAAAATCTGTGCTTTGTAACCTGTGCTGAAGTAAATGTTGTTGCTTATTTTTGTGAGCGTAATACACCAAGATTTAGAATTAAGAATTAAGATAAATAATAAATAACTCCATAATGAAATTGCAAACATTGATAGATATAAAGTTGCAATTGGAAGACAAAAAGCTGCGAGATTTAAAGTCATGTTGAGAGATTGCAATTGGATAAACAGTATACTGGCAATATAAAGTCACAATTGCAATATATAAAGGGACATTATGAGGCACTCATAAATGCAATATTTAAAGATAAGGTAAAGTCACAAGTGTGAGGTATAATAAAGTCACAATTAAAGAGCTTCCATATGATCCCAATGTTAGAAGAGTGTGTGTATGTGTGTGTGTGACATCTCCACTGGTCATATTACACAGCACAAAGCATCAGCCTATCTTGCCCATGTTAATTGTCACCTGTGGTCCCAATGGGAGCAGAACAAAAGCCCTTGACTTAGAGTAAACACTGCCTCTCAAGACCTGCGCTCTCCTGCTCCACAGACTAAGGGGTTCTTTGGGAGTCTTAAAATAGGTTTCCAAGTAAGGTTCTTCTCTCCAACTAAATCGATGAATCAGTGTTTTCTTAATCTTCCTTCTCATTCTTTCATTAATCATTACAGTCTTCTAAAAACTCTCACATGACTAGATCATCCTTCTACGCTTCTTCAAAAAACAGTATTCTCTGACAAAGTTGTAGGAATAACTTAAAGGATTTCAAGGACAGTTTGCTTGAAACTGAAAATTCTGTCAATATTTACTCAACCTTACGTTGTTCCAAACCTGTATGCATTTATTTGCACACTACACTACAGTTCAGTGATCACATGCTGTCAAACTCCAAAAACTACTCACAAAAATTCACCATGAAAGTAGTCCAAACCTTCTAAAGCCATGCAATAATTTTCTGAGAGGAACAGTCAGTCAAGTCACTTTTATTTATATAGCATTTTATACAAGACTTTTTCACAGCTTTACAGTGATAAACAGGATATAATGAATCGATGCATTGAATGATGCATCATTGAATAATTCAATTCTGCTGTAAAGCAGCTCTGAAAAGACAATAATAAACAGTCATTATTCAGATGAAATCAGTTCAGTGTTGATTCAGTTTGGTTCAATAACTGTAAAGAAGATTTGGAATGAAGCGCACAATTCAGATGGTGCTTTCACAATGCTTTTTGTCCTTTTTAACCCTTAAATGCTTGAATGTTTCTCCAATCATTATTACATAGTCGGGTCTTTAGTGACCCAGATCTACAGTATATCTAACCCTGTCGCAATAATATAAAACTCTCCTGATATTAGAGTAACAATTACAGAAGAATAAAATAAAGCATGTTTTGTTACCTTATGGAGCTTTGAAGGGTTTGTCGTTCAAAACCTGTATGACCTTTCTTCCTCCGCAGAAAACAAATATATTTTGAAGAATGTTGGTAACTGAACCACTTTGGTTACAATGGACTTCCATTGTATGGACAAAAAAACATAAATCTCAAAATATCTTATGTTCCACAGAAGAAAGAACGTCATAAAGGTTTGGAGCGACAAAGGAAATGATGACAGAATTTTGTTTGTAAGTGAAGGGGGCTAAACAAAAAATGCATTGCCATGCTGTTGCCACCCCAACAGAAAGGAACAGCGTCAGTTGGGGCTTATCTGAATCTGTCAAGGTGTGTATCCTGTGAGGCCTGTGTGTGATTTACAATTATCACTTCAGCAGGTTAGAGCTTAGCTCACCTATAGAAAAAAAGCATAGCAGTCTTTGTGCACTTCCTAGAAGAGACATCACAAAGACGGCTCTTAGTAAACTAATTACCCAGATCAACCTCCCCTGAACCTGCAATGACGAACATCCTCATGTTGAAAACAAAAGGTGTAATATGGAGCGTTTAACCCATCTGTCTCACCTTTGTATTGCAGGTCCGCAGTATGCTGGTGGTACTTTGCTACACAGGTCTTCCAGGCCCAGTTTCTCTCCTTGGCTGATGTCGTATGAGGTGCGTGGGGCGCTCATGAGCCAGCTGTAGTCCACGCCGCTCTTCAGCCTCCGGTATTCATTGTCTCGCTCCCGCTGCAGCCTCTCGGCCTCCTTCATCTGCCAGCTCAGTTCCAGCATCAGCGTGTCCACAACTACTTCAGACGGCTCACGCCGCGGGCTCCGATTGTACGGCTCGTTCCAGCTGAACCACGACATGCTCGCTCGGTCACCGGCCCTCTGCTGCTCACTTTTACTGTTACCTGTAGGGGTGCAGTAAAAGTTTACCTGGTTGCATAAAACAAGAGTAATTTACCCTTGAATTGTGTTCTGGTTATTTTGACCCAGAGACAATTTTCCTTTTCCCCTGAAAATGCTGGTTAATGTTATTGCATTGAACTAAAAAAACGTATACAGACTTTGCTCACAATTTTAGTACTGTGTTACACTTTTGATGTTCCAGTTCAAAACTAGCCTGGCCTACGAAAAAAATATATAATAATTGCGGTAACACTTTAATTTAGGGTCCAATTCTCACAAAGTAATTGCTTATTAGCATGCATATTGTTAGGATATTGGCTGTTTATTAGTATATCTAAAGTACATATTAATGTCTTATGTATGACAATATTCTACATCCCTTAATATACCACTACATAAACTTAACTGTAAGAACCAAGTAGAACAAAGCTGTGAGGGTTGAATGAAGGAGAAGGTAGAGGACCCAGTTGCAGAAACGAGAACGCAGTCATGGAATACACTTAATATCTCATTTAATCAGTTCAGAAAGTAATACCAGAACAGAACCTCCAAATGTTCCAAGGAGTCAATACAAAAAAATCAAAAGAGGGTCTGCAAACAAAGGGTAAATGATATTTCCCAAAAGGTAAATCAAAAAACTTTATTGGGAAAAAATAAGAACAACAAAATGGAAAAAGTCAGATAATCAAACAGAGCAAATAAATCCAGAAAACAATCACAGGAGGGCTTTACCAAAATACTGGAGAGGTTGGTTTCAACATTACTTTGTCAACATTGGTCTCAGTGCCCCAACACTGAGTGAGGAACAGAGCAACTTAAATACACTCACAGGAAATGAGGCACAGGTGAGAACAATAGCACATGATAAAATGGCAGGGAACTGAAATGAAACACAATGAGGGCCTATAGTGGCCAAAACTAGTCCATAAACCTAACACTTAACTACCTTACTATCTATTAGTAAGTAGTAATTAGGAGTTTATTGAGGCAAAAGTCGTAGTTAATAGCTGGTAAATATAGTGAGAATTGGATCCTAATCTAAAGTGTGACCAAAATTATAAATCTCTCATTATGCTTTGTTACTGGCAAATATTGGATTCAATCTTTTTATCAACTTTTTTATTTGAGTTAGGACAGGTTTTGAACTGGTTGATCCGAGGTTTCATTGATCTGAGCTTATGCACCTCAGTGTTTGAGTGAAAGTTCACTCAAGCTTATTCACCAAAAAAAAAAAAAAAAAAAAAAAAATCAGATCAATGAGGCCTACGATCAATCAGTTCTAAAAAGAAATACAAAATATGTGTTAATTGAAAGAAAACAAGTTGACAAAAAGATTGAATCCAGTGTTTGGCGATAATGAGAGATTTACAAGCAATTTAAAAGCCAGTCATTTTTGACTGAAAATGTTGAAATGTTTTGTGTAAAATAGATGGTGGGACTCTGGGATTTGTGTTTTTGTAGACCTAATGCCTTTTCTTTTTCATTTCACCTTGAAATTTGTCCTGAAGTGGTTGAGAATGGAAAACTGTAGAAGAACAAAATGAGAAGAATCCTGAACTCTGCATGTTTCCATTCTCAAGCACAATAGGACAAATTTCCAACCATTCCAAATTTCCAATTTTCATCCACAGAATTTGATTTGATGTGAATTTGTAAAGGACGCTGACCCAGATTTGACCAGACATCAGGTGGTGACCAAACATGGTAGATATCTATTTGTTGTACAAAAGTAAACGTAAGTTCTTAAATTCAAAATTTGATTGATATTACCTTATCAAACTACATGCAAAATGGTAAACTTGATCAAGAAAACATTTAACAAGTGTCCCTTGAATTTCAATGTTTTCATGCTCTTAGCTCTTAGGATGAGGGCATGTCACATAACCATGGACAGGTTGCTCTAGGTAATTTGGCTAGCTTCTACCGAGTGATTATGGGCCAAAATATGAGACGCACAGAATGAGACGTCAACAACAAAAGATACAAAGAATGTTCTCCCTCCCTTTTAAACCTATATCTTTCTATTCTTACTTATTATTGTTACTATTAGTTGCATTTACTTTCAAATAATTTTCACTCAGAAATAGCTAACACATTTTCCACAAACAAATCCACAAACGCCAAGTAACACATTACATTAAATGTGACATTTTGAAGTAGAAAGACTGAAATAGTATTTTCTTGTAAATCGTACTCCAATTATCTTTTTTATGTATCTTATCTAAACATCATAAAATTATTATTATTATTTTATAGACCATTTGTGGATCATGGCCCCTCAGTTGAGAACCACTTTGCTAAAGAAGTACGGTTTCTTTTTACAAATACTAATTTGAATGACACATTTGCGGTTACTGTGCTGTTATAATGAGCATTTGGAATCAAGAGCATGTGGTTCACCCAGAAATGAAGATTCTGTCATCATTTACTCACTCTCACGTCCTTTCAAAACAGTATGACTTTATTTCTTTGTGGAATACAAAAGAAGATATTTTGAGAAATGTCTCAGTGTTTTGTCTATACAATGGAAGTCAATGGTAACCAAAACTGTTTGATAAGTAAAAACCATGTCATCTGTAAACCTGCATCAAATAGAAGACCAGATCAGAATACAAGTGCAAAACAGTTATAATTTTAGAGAATGCCAAAGCTTTCAGGTACATTAATGTGGGGACAATAGCCATATCCTCACTGACAATTTGATCAAAGCAGTAATTTTATAAGTAAATGTATTATGTGATCCATCAAAAAGAGACTATTGTGGCTTAAATGCTGAAATGAAAAACATTTTAAGCTTCTAAACTAAAAGTAATATCATCAATGTCCACCTGAGAACAGTAACATCACTGTAAATCACTGCCAATGATTCTCAAAATGCAAAGTTTGTCATCTCAAAACGTGTTGAATTCATTACTCTTGTGTTTTTCTTTCTCTTTGTCCACCCACCCACTCCTCCGCCATTCTCTTTTGCTATCTCCTCTTTATTAATTTCCCATTTGCTCGTTCTCCTTACCTTGATAAGTGATCCAGTTGTCTTGTAGAGCTTGTAGTTGTGCAATGGCCCAGGTCACATTTCCTCTTTGAGATTGCTCTGAAGTGCCTTTATGTTTTCGGTTGCTATAGCGATGCTCCCAAAGCCTATTCTGCCACAAGCATCATCAGCTGAAAGGCAGCAGACGGGATGGGAGGGCAGAAGAGAGGGGGAGGACGGGTCATGCGCTGCATAAACAGATTATGAGCGTATGTGGGCTAACCCATGTGACTAAGACGACTAATCTTGTTAAAAAGCTTTATTCTCTTTTTTTATTCATTGTGATCAGCATTTACAGAAAGCCAACCTCCTGTAAACAAGCTCATCTGAACCATTGTAGTGTTTTTATAGCTTAGTGAGAAATGACATTAAACCTGCAATTTTAAAAATCTGATGATCATGATATTCAGCATGATTTAAGAATGTTCCAAAAAATTATGAGCCTGAATGCAAGCCAGCAAGAGTTCACATGCTGCTAACAAAAATATGTTCTAAAAGAGTTGTCGCCTAAGGGGATAGTTCACCCCCAAATTAAAATGCTGTCATCGTTTACTCACCCTCATGTCATTCGAAACCAGTAAGACTTTCGTTCAATTTTTTTTTAATGAAATCTGAGAGCTTTGTGTTCCTCCATTGACAGTCTAAGCAACTACCTCTTTGATGCTTAAAAAAGTTCATAAAAAGATCGTAAAACGAATCCATATGAATTGAGCGGTTTACTCCAAATTTTCTGAAGAGACTTGGTTGCTTTATATGTTGAACAGATTTAATTTTAGGTTTTATTCACTTATAAACATTGATAAATGAAGAACCTCAACTGAATTTGCTTTCAGACGCACATGAACCAACCTCATTGGTTCTTGCTGAAGCTCAAACATGCTGCGTAACACGAGAATGAACCTCATTGGCTCTCACACATTAAGCAAAGATGCTTGAGCTTCCGTTTACTACAACTAATGTGTGTGGTAATCAATGTTTATATGTTAATAAAAGACTAAATTCAATCTGGTCATCATATGAAGCGATTGTGTCTCTTCAGAAAATGTTGGACTAAACCACTCAATTCATATGGATTAGTTTCACAATCTCTTTATAAACTTTAAACTTTTTTTTCTTTTTTTTCCTGAATGTTCTCTGTTTTATCATTTTACAAACATTAAGGGAATGACACTTTTGAATGAACATTTGGAAACAAGCTAGTCATTTTAACAAAACATTTGTCAAACGTTCATGAACTATGTATATATACATATATATTTGTTGCTAACTTTTGAGAACATTATAAAAGACTGAGTAACTCAGAACGAACATTCTATTAAAGTTACTGGAAGAATGTTTGTTCATAACTTGAGAACCTTACTAGAACATTCACTGATAGCTGATTTTGCTTATTTCATTAGAGGCCTAAAAATGGTGTTAGCCTATATTTCTTATAAATTTTACATACCAATTTTACAACTTTTCTTTGTCAACATTTTTTAAATCCGAAAAAAATATATGTTTTCAGGTTTAAATAATAATAATAATAAAATAAAAAGTCCCAGATTTTCAATATGGTGCTATTTTATTTGTTATTATCAGTGGTCATTAGTATATGATATGTTGGTATTTCTAATGTGTTTTCCACCATATAACAGATATTGGCACAGACGTGTTTTCAGTGAACTATCAGCTCGGTAGTGGAACAGATGGAAAGAGTTTAATCCAAGCAGATGTCTCAGCTTAGCAGTAAAACCATGACATGCTTAGCCTATGCTCAAACACTGTACGCTCACACAGCATGCCAATGGTCCATTATGTCTGCAAATATCTCATGCATTCATAACCAATTTGGTTGGCTCCATCAGCTTTTCAGTGGGAATTTTTAGTGACCTTTTCTGCAGGTTACACCGTTACGCCAGTAGGTGGCGACAATTAAGTGACTCTATAAATCATAATCAGTCACTCAAACAATTCGTTCGGAAACGAAATACTGTGTTGCTCAGAGACTCAACGGTGGATTATGTCGCTTAGTTTGTTAGTAATTTCGAAAGTAACAGTATACTGTTCAATATGAAAACTACTTTGAGCCGTTATTTAAAAGCAATGTTTCTGCCTGCACAAGCCGAATCATGGTTGTATTCGGATAAACAGCATGTAAGGCCTTGCTCAATTCACATAATTTTCAAATAAGACAAAGACTAACTCCAGTCTGGGTTTTGTTATTGATTCATTTCCTGTTTCCAACCTCAGACCCTTCACTAAATCAATAGTTCTCATATCACAACTTCAAATTACCTCTCCCTTCTAAATGACTGACAGTTTATCTCTCAGCAAAGTAAATTTGCAGTGAGCTTTCTAATCAAATACCCTTAATATAATTTATTCATAGTGTTTATTCATAAAAGCTTCCCCGTCTTCCCTTTACAATTTACTACCTCTTAAAGTGCTTATACTGTTATAACGTTTAACCGTAGGATTACCTGTCATTACAGCAAAGCCCACATGAGAAATGTTTTAAATTATTATTATTTTTATTTTTTTACTTTCTCACCACTAGAGGGAGACTTTGACCACTGTTATTACCACATCAGTTGCTGCTTGTGGTTCCAGACCTTTATAGGCTACTGTATGTTTTTAAGTGAGACAATAGATCAATATGTTGTGGAGTGACACAGGACGTCAGACACAGGGACTTCTAGGGACACACTTTTACAGTTTGTAAATGCAAATTATAAGGTGCCTTATTATAATTATTATAATTTTAACAATATTTACTGTAAAAGTGCATGTACTGTCATGTAAAAAAAAATTATATAAAAAAAAATATATATATATATATATAAACGTGCAAAAATGTTTGGTTGTCCTGTTAAATCTAATTGAAAAAAAAAATTGCCTTATGATAAGGTAACCAGTAACAGCTTTCAGTCAGAGAGAGAGAGAGCGCAAAAACTGATTAATTATTTGACATCATTAAAGATTTTCTCACTGCAAACTGCCAGTTAGTGATCAAACTGAACCACTTGTTACTGGGAACATTTCTATACGCGTGTGCGTCAACATATCTCACTACGGAAGAGTGCTTTCAGGGAATTTCCCCAGAAGAGGAACACAGACAGGAGGAGTCACATCACATGTTCGGTGTGAGTGTGACTATGATGATTCAGACGTATCAAGTGCCTGTATCAAATAGCAACAAAGTGACCTGCTGCGTCTACTTTACTCTTATGTCAAGATCTGAAAGTCATTTAAGAAATTTGCCTAGTCATCCTAGTGTTTTCTTGTTAATCAGTTCTGACGTATTGAAGTTATAATGAGCCTTTTCCTGACCTTTCTACAGTGAGGTTTAGAAGAAATCATTAGAGACACCAAGAGCTTTTCTCATTTGTAAACTTGAAATTGTTTAAGAAAACCAGTTTCATTGCCATAATGAAATAGCATAATAATTATTATAACATCATAATTATTCACATTAACAGCATGTAAATAAAAATAAGTATTGTATAAAATAATCCTGAATGACAAAAAGGAAGTGTCAGTACAGATCATGTGAGCGGTTTGTACCAATGATGGGGGTTTCCAGCATTTGCTTGCACAAGCTTTTTTTGATGGCCTTTGTTCAAGGGCCAATTTCATCTACAAACTAAACTATTTATGATCCTGGACTGGACATTTGAGCTTTACCACACTGCTTATTGATAAAGGGGAGTGATTAGGAACCCACACATTGATAAATGTTATTGATAATGTAAAGTTATCATAGGCCTCATTGGTAGCATCTTTCTCTGCTCTTTTAAAGAATTGTTTCCCCAAAGAGAAAAAATCACCCTTATTTAAGTAGCCCCATGTCCAGACATGTATGCCGTTATCTTTTTCATGGAACATAAAGGCAGAAATCTTCACATAGACCTATACACAGAGCTACCACTAAAAGGCTGTTTACACGACACGTTACACGTTACACGACACTGTTTACACGTTTTCAACAAAAAAACGGAAAACTTTTTATGTGTTTTGGCCGTTCATTTACATGACAACACTGTTTTGGGTGGCCTGAAACCACAAACTTTTGCAAACGGGTTTCAAACTGCAAGTTTTTGAAAATGATACTGTTATCGTCTTCTCCATGTAAACTACAAAAACGGCAGTCTGTGAAAACGGTGATGTCATGTGCATGTGTATTACGTGTTCAGTATATAGGTGCGTACTGTTTGTTTACAAAGTGACATTGTCACCTACTGGCCTGGCATGAATAATACAGCGTTTAATTTTGACAACGTTGTCGTCTGTACAAAGAACAAACCTTTCTGTTTTTAGTACATCGTTGTCGTGTAAACGTACCCTAAAACTAAATGACAGAATTTGTATTTGTGAGAGAACTCAAAGAATCAGTGGAGTGTTAAATGCCATCTGATGAGGTGAAAATTAATCCATTAAATTCCTCTCTTCCTTTTTTAATCTGTATTTCGCGTGGAAGAAAGAACACGGGGTTTATCAGTGAAATTGGGTTTTTATGGCCAATGCAACACTATGCTGATGCTGGCACTCTCAGATCTGTTTTCCACTGGGGTCTGAGGTTATAATGTTTCAAGTCAGCAAGTTCAGAGGCAATTGTTTTTATTTCCTTGATTTGGTCACATGTAGAAAGTCCCAGTGTGCAATGTCTTATCTCAGCAATTGTGTTGCAATAGACTAGTGTTTCCTAACCCTGTTCCTGGAAGCACACCCACAGTACACATTTTTGATGTTTCCTTTATTTGTCTCATTCATTTTAGGTCCAGGAGATTTTTCCCCCTAAACCAGTTAAGTGTAAACCCCGCCCCACAGCTGATTCTAAAGATTTCATTGGTCACTTAAAGGGTAACTCTTGCCAAATTGCTACCTAGGCTATTTGTTTGTGTACACAAAGTTTACTAAAAAGAAAGGTTTTGTACGACTCACTTTATCAGTTAGTGTTTCCGGTGGCTGGAATTTTGTCAGTCAAAAGTAGTCGATCTCTGAATGCTAACATGAGGAGAGTAAAGATCTTTCCATCTTTATCCTTTAATGTTGGAACAAATATTAACCCCAAACCCTAACCTACACCCTAACACTGTGTCTACAGACACGAGCGGTGTGGCGCGACGCAACAAAATCAAAGAAAACTCATTATAATCAGTGATGCTGTCTACACTGGATGCGGTGCGCCAAATTCCCGACAGTAAACTGATGCCATTTTATTTCTGACATACTTGAAGCGAATATGCTACTTCTGACCAAATGGATTTGCAATGACCGCTTTGCCGCATTCAGAGTAGACAGCCTCAATAAGCTGTATCAGATAGAAATGATGTGGAAATAAAAAAGACCCACTTGAATAAGTGTAAACACCATCTGAACCCTGGTGCCACCAAATGCCACTGCTGAAAAGATGGGTCTCGGTCCGCTTCCAAACGAACTCAGGTGCGTTTCGAATGATATATGAACGCAACACGGACCAAATAAATGAAATCGAACCATACATGATGATATCACAAGATGCGACCCTAAAAAGGACAGAATGCTCAAGCGTACCGTTTTTTCTTGTCATAGTCGTGATGTTGCCCATCACAGTTCAGTACAGGATCAGAACCGCATCTCCTCACAGCAGATCTTGGTTTGTGTGACGGAGGGATTCCTGTCGCTCTTTTGACTCCTTTACAGATTTTATAAGCTCTTCACAAGTTCTCAGCTGGTCAAAATACCAGCAAATGCAGGCTCATTTATCCCAGCATACAGCATTGTTGTGGGTTGTAAGTTCTGTCACAAAATATACGTTAATATACGAAATCTGGCCAATCAGATTGTGAACATATCCCTGTGCCTTTAGGTTTCTTTAGGTTCGGTGTTAAAATGCCAATGTGAATGCTAAGTGGACCAGGACTACTTTTTTTTTGGTCCGGACCAAAGGAACCAAGCGAACCGAGCTACAAGTGTGCTACAAGCTGATGAGTTGAGTCAGGTGTGTTTGATTGGAAGAGTTTGAAAATGAGTAGCCTACTGTTGCCGTTCCTGCAGGGTTGCGGAAACACTGCCATAGCGTTTTCACCCCTATAGATTGTTTGTTTTGTTCTGAAACAGGGACTTAATTTGTTACTTAATTTGGTTCATTTTCTTCTTGGATCGAGTTGTTTTCACAAGGCAACCTTTTAAAGCGTACCAAAATGTGTTTATGCAAGTCACATGCGAGGACAACTGTCCTCTTATTGGTCAGAGTTTCCTCTGCGTCATCCATCAAGATGATTGACAAGTTTGCTTCATGAGCTTATTGTGGCTTTAAGCTTTCCTGCTGTTTAATTATATACTAGGCTACATTCAAACACCCTGTCTCTGGATCTCCCAGCACTGTCTAGAGGTTAACAGTTTCAAGACACACACAAACACAAATGTTATAATGCAGCTAGAGCAGGAATCAAGGCTTCATCGAGACAGCATTCTCACACGGAGAAGCGTAATTACACAACATTTTATGATGAAGAGGTGCTCTTTTGGTTTTCAACTGTGATAACTAATGTGCAGAATCAGAATCAGACACTATTGCTATTTATATAGCACATTTCCCGTTATGAATTAAAAAAACATTTAGTTTGTTGGTCCGTTGGTTCGGATTGCTTTCACACCTCAATCGAACCGCCCCAGAGTTCATTTGCAATCAGGCCGAGACCACCTCGTTCAGGCGGTCTCGGAGTGATTGTTTTGTTGCGGATACGAGCGTGATTGCCGTGTTGTTCACAACTGCCTAAACGAACCGAACCGAGGGAGAAAAAACACCGGGTTCAGAAACAAACGCTCAGGTGTGAAAGCACCCAGACAGCTCTTCTAGGCTTCTGACAGAATGGCGATCAGTGGAGTAATACAGAGAGCAGCTGTCACTCATTCTTGCCTTGATGTGATTTGACGTGAAACCCCTCAGACATTCACAGCTGTTATTGTGCCACAAGCCTGCCTAAATAATTCCTGCTTAATCTGTTCACTAAGGAGAGATGCAAACTCATGGAGGGAATGAAACCAAGACAAGGATCCATGATCTATTTGGAATCTACAGAGTTGCTTCATGCTGCATTTACATGCTATAGGATTTGTCGTAAATACAAGTTTCCTTGTCAGAAATTGGACATGAACAGCATCTCAAGTCGTATTTACTACTGGGTAAATGGAAGATAATTTTGATACTCGAATATCTGAGTTGGGCGGGCCGCTAACTTGCAGAGGAGAAACCTTCTTAGTTATGTTTTATTAGTTTTCCCACAACATCTGCATTTCTGCATACATTCACCGCACTTAAGTTTCTGGAATTTCAGTCAAATAAATGCTATAATATATATATATATATATATATATATATATATATATATATATATATATATATATATATTATAGCATTTATTGAATGCTATAATTCCAGAAACGTAAGTGCGGTGAATGTATACAATAGAGAGGGAAATGTTTAAATGGTTGTCAACGAATGGGATGCCACATTTTATTCAAAATCCTTTGGATATTGATTAAATATCTTTAATACTTTTTGACTTTGAGATTTCCCCAAGAAATAGGCAAGAATTAACCTGATGTCCTCCATGATTCCCATTCTTTCTGACAACAAAGCACTTGAACTTGACAAACTCATAATCTTGACTTTGAGGATTTCAGAAGAGTGATGAAAAGCATGTGAAGGCAGCATTACTCCCAGGAACTTCTTCCGAAACGTTTGACTATCCAGATTCACACCCTTGTTTATGTTGTTTTTATGTGTGATCTGAGCACCACAAACTTTATCCTACTGTGATATTGGGCTGTTGTCTTAATCTCTATTTCTTGTATCAGCTGTGAGAGGAATGTGTGAGTTTTGGGTGAGGTTCTAACTGGATCTACGGTACACTAAGTTATGTGCACACTTAGCACATATGGTGCTTGAATTACCAAAAAGCCAGGACCAATAATTAGAGAAGGATAATGTGAAGAACATCAAATAAAACAGAAAAATTACAAATTCAGAAAGCCGCCACATACAAGTAATGACAATTACGTCAGAATAAAACCAAACATAAATGGATGGTGGTACGTCTTCAAATTTCATCCATCGCAATTATCGATTGCATTGTGAAAATCGTGCGTTGGAGATCTTAATGCGGTTGACCAGTTTTATGCATTCAAAAAATAAATATGGTCATTTGAAAAAAAAAAAAGTTTTTTAAACAAACACAAAGTCAGTTTGGGAATTTGAGTGGCATTTAATACATGATTAAATCTGAAATCTGACATTATGGCTTGTTACATCACCTGAAGTACAGTATTGACCTCGGTGTGTGATCAAAGTCTGCAGATGACTGAGGTTTGCAGCAGGCAGTGAAGTGTAATCTCTTCCCACATTATTACTCTCCTCTGATCTCGCCTTCTGCTGTAACAAGGCCACAGATCTACAGAATCGTAAAATTCATTTAAATTTAGATTTCTTATAAAGGGCTATATTCTGATCAAACTTTTATTCAGAAAAAAATACATACTCCATTCTCTAGATATCGGAATATTTATATGATTGCTACATAATCTGAATATGACCAAATACTTATTATTATTGGGATCCTTGTGTGCGTGTAAATCAACATCGATACGTGTTAAATAATGTGTATTCATAAAAAATACAAATAAAGTGTATTGTATTGAAATCGAAGATCTTTTATGGTGTGTATATGAATCTTTCGGCAGGGATTCAGGTGCTGGGTCATTATGAAAAGGAGGCTTTAGCTGAACCCCTCGGTTAGACATGTGACGGCTTTGAGTGCCGCTGTGTGGGATTAATGATCAAGGCTACATGTGGCTTTTGCGATGGAAATACATTTCTCTTTCCCTCTTCTGTTTCTTTTAAAGGTTGTATCAGCGATTTCAGGCCCAAACATAAAAATGATCACATTCATCTAATCTTTCCTAACGATCCGCTAGCTGCTCGCCCCATAAGCATGCCGTCAAAAAACCGCGTCTCTGTAGGCAGCCTAGGCTCTGAGATCTGCACACAAAAACAGTTAGTTTCACCAACCACTCAAAACCAAAATAAATAGTGTTCCAACCAATCACCGACAGGGGTGGGTGTTGTGAGGTTTTCCCCTGTCGGTGATTGGTTTTTTGAGGGCATGCTTATGGGGCGAGCAGCTAGCGGGTCGTTTGGAAAGATTAGATGAATGTGATCATATATGTTTGGGCCTGAAATCGCTGATACAACCTTTAATTGAGCTATAGCTAGTTTCCATCATGACTCAAGGTTTTGCAATAACAGGCTGAATGGTCTCTCTTTCAGTCACACTTCCTCAAAACAGCGCTTTGTTAAAGTCTGTTCAACCATAGACCTTAGACTTTATCAACTGTTTATCTTTAAAGTTATAACAAAATTAGGCAATACTATTTAGCAATACATTTCACAAGCTTTTCAAGGATATTAGATTGTTCAAAATACAGTGAATGTTAGTGGCCCACAGAAGCGCTATTGTAGAAACAAAACCATTTTTGTGAAGAAAGTGGAAGCTGGAAAGTAATGTCAGCAGGTCTGAGACAAAACGTTACCACAGATGTCTTTATAGAAATTGTTTTTGTAATATAATATTTTTTTGTAAATAGCTGTGGCCTAACAATTAGAGTGTTTAGCCAATCTTACACCATCCAACCGTCCAACGTGTGCAGGCCATTTAGTAAATAGATCATATAAAGGTTAAAGGGGTGGCAAGATTTTCGGAGAAGAGGTAGAGTTGTCAGCACTTACAGCAAACAATGACAGAATCAAGCCAGGTCTGTTAATATTGATATACATTTACCAACTGGAGTGTCAGAGTAAATGAGTCATAGTGCATCTGACAGCAATTGAGTTGAATTGTCAAGAGGATGATGTTAGAACTTTAAAATAAACAAATTCATTCTGTATTGCCAAATGCATTTGTATTTCATTTTACTTTAAATTATAATAAAATCATTTTGCTTGATATACTTAAAGGCGTAATTTTTTTATTTGTATCATTAATAGCTCACCTTCATGTCGTTCCAAACCCGTGAGACCTTCGTTCATCTTCGGAACACAAATGAAGATATTTTTGATGAAATCTGAGAGCTTTCTGTCCCTCCATAGACAGCAACGTCATAACCACTTTCAAGGCCCAGAAAGGAAGTAAAGACATCGTTAAAATAGTCCATGTGACTACCTTAATGTTATGAAGGGACGAGAATTATTTTTGTGTGCAAAAAATAAAAAATAAAGATTTTATTTAAAATGTCTTCTCTCTCCTTGTCAGTCTCTGACGCTGTACACGTGAGCCCTACGACGCAGGATCAAAAAGTATTCTCGTCACTTCAAAACATTAAGGTTGAACCACTGCACTTCCTTTCTGGGCCTTGAAAGTGGTTATGACGTTGCTGTCTATGGAGGGACAGAAAGCTCTTGGATTTCAATAAAAAATTCCTTAAATTGTGTTCTGAAGATGAACGGAGGTCTTACGGATTGGGAACGACATGAGGGTGAAATAAGGCTTTAAATAAGCCTAATCAAATAATAAGTGGACCCCATGTTAACTTCTAAATTCTCACATTCCAGTATGGTATATCTCTATAGGCTATGAAAAGAGTTGTGGAGGCAAACAAAACATATCATGGTTACATCACTACTAAACTGAGCTCTAAGCTGATAACCATAAATTCTGTTTACCAAAATGTGGTCAGCATTAGATATGTTTTTATCTCTGATTCCGGTCACTTTGTCACTTCTTGATGGCTTGAAGGCTGACATTGAAATCAAGTCTGATGCCCCCCAGGGATCAATACTGGGCCCACTGCTCTTTAACATTTACACGTTTCATCATGGACAGCTTTTAAAGTTCACTTGGCCTAAATTAAAATGTTCTATTCACTGTAAGATGTTTTAGTATCTTGTTCTATTTATTAAAAACAAATAAATACAACAGACATTTGAACCGTACCAAACAAGCATGTTTAATTCACAATGACACATTTGACAGTAATATATCAAAAAAAAATTCAGCTGGCATGGTACTTTTAAAATCCTCAGTGATACAAGCACTTCATCTGCACTTTTACACAGAGCTCATCTTTTCTCTACAGACTTCATAGAAAGTCACTAAACTAATAATAAAGACTAGTACATTTCTGGTTTCACAAATTGCATATTTTTACCAAATGCAAAAAATTGCAGATTTAAATAGTGTTGTGACGTGTTGATATTCTGTTTTTCCCTCCCAATGAAGGCCACTGAGTAGATTGTGCGGCATCCCAAATGATATGTTCAATCCAAACCTACGTGCCTATTCCCTCTGTATTTCAGACAGCAACCGCCTTGTCTTTTGGTTTACAATGTTGCTTGGTTTCTCAAAGCTTTCCACAATATTATTTGGTCATGCACAGTTGCCAAATGAGTGCTTTAAACAAATCTGAGGACTTCCCTTCAGTTTTATGACAGCACGGACAAAATATCAGTCCTCCTTTAGCAGTTCCACAACAATTTTTTTTTTTTTTTTTTTTACAGCATTTCCACCTCATGTTTAGATTGACAGAACACAACAAACAAGGCATCAGCTATATATATATATATAAAAAAATAAAAAAACGATAATAGAAGGTTGTCTAGTTCCTACACTGACTAGTTTCAGTGCTATTACACAGCAGTTTGAAATATAGGCATGGTGAAGTACAGTGGAAACATCTTCAGATCATCTAAATAGAGTGAAAGATTCAACAGCAATCTTTAAAAACACATCTAAAAATACTCTGGGTTAAAGCATAAATCATTTGTTTGAAAGAAGCAAAACTTTTCACTATTGTTTTCTTTTTTACCTCTCATATCATCAAATCTAAATCTTACAAAAAACTCTTTGAAAAAAAACACAAAAAAACTTAATTATCAATAACTTAAATACATAAATGATTACATCTTTCACAAAATTGAAAAGTTGACTAAGAAAACAAAACAATATAAAGTGTGAAATATAAAACAGAGAACAGATGGGTAAGAAAAAAAGAAAAGAAAAAACTGGTCCAGACATTTCTACTTGGTCCAGCAGCCGAACAGTAAAATTCCATGTTGTTGCATTACCTCCACAGGAAGGACACCAGTGTCTGACGTCCTGTACGAAGACTAACTTTGGCACGGACACACCAATCAGACGATGCGGTAAACACACATGCAGAGGAGGCCAGCCTTGCTCTCCAGCTTTTTTATATAGCCAGTATGTTGGTGTGGTGTATCAGAGCTGTGTGGTGTGTGTATTGTCATGAATGAGTGCATTGGGTTCAGTTCTTCTCACAGCATGGTATATATCAGTCAGCTGATCCAAAACACATTGGTACCCTTAACAGAACAGAATGTCCGTCTAACCTGCTGCTTGCTCACAACGACGATTCCACCTCCCTAGTGATGATCACAACGGATTCCGCTCCACTTGTGTCCTCCACAGACTCGCTGATGATCTCCAGAGATGTAGCAGAAGCACTAGGTATCGTTGGGGTCGTGGATTCGCACAATTTCTTTGGCTCTAATGCTCCGTCGGGAGGTTTCGCGGGATCAATGGCGCCACAGCAGAGCTTCGGGGCGCACTGTGTTCTGCAGGAGAGCTCGCAGAGCGAAGCGCGAGACTCAGAGTTCATCGTTACGAATTCCGGTTGAATGGTCGTGGCGTGGATGCCCTCATTGTGGAAAAAGTCCTTGATCCGCTTGGCCACGTCCATGTAGGATGTGGGGTCCTGGCATTTGATGTGCGCGGTGGCGATGATGCGACTGCCCGCCAACTGCCAGATGTGCAGCTCGTGCACCGCCAACACGCCGTCCAGCTCCCGCAGGCGAGAGTTGAGCTGATGCATGTCGATTTGCTTGGGGACGGTCTGTAGCAGGATGAGTGCAGACTCCTTCAGCAATGGGTACGTGGTGTAGAGGAGGATACCGACCATAATGATGCAGAGCGTGGGGTCGAGGTAGAGCACCCAGCAGGGTCCCGCGATGGACACCGTTTCGTTAGTTCCTGCACTGCTAATATTGAGCGAGTGGTCTGCACAAATTTGGCCCACGCAAGGGTTCTCGCAGACAGTGCCCTCCTTGCATGGCGTCCATACAAATATGAAGATGATGGCATTGATCACCACAATGACAGAGCCAAGAGCGTCTCCCAGGACATGCAGGAAAACTCCCCGCATGTTGAGCTGGGATGCGGAGTCGTGTTCGTTCTCGAGCTCGTCGTATGGAGCGCTGCCGTTAATCTGCAAATCCACGTTGTCGCTATGACACATCTCTACGGAAGAGAAAGAAAGAAAGCAAGTGTGAACATTCAACATTTGCACATAGGACAGGAGTTTGGTAGGTTTTGTTTGAAAATACAGCAGTTACGCTTTATTCAATTTAACTGAATTTACAACTTCCTGCAATTCCAACTTTTGCGGAATAAATTTGAGGAAGATGTGGGCGTTGACACCAACGCCTCTAATTTTAATGGCCTAACAGCATGCTGAAATAAAGTATAAAAGTACAGGAACGCATCTGTAGGCGCGTTTCCATTACAGATTTGCGCAAAACTTTTGCGATTTGTTCTAAATGTCGACTGTTGCGAAATGACGCCGTTTTCATTAACCGATGTTATGCGACTAAAACTTTTTCCTTTCGCGATAAGTAAAATCATTCCAAAAACCATGGCAACGGATGTTGGTAGGTTTATGTACTATATCCCAGCCACTGCACTAGACATTACTATTAATCGAAGGAGATGTATGTGTGTTTTCAAAGCATTAATGTTAAGGAACAACCCTTATTATATTTGTGAGCGGCTCATATGAGGTGTTTGTGGGTGTTTCTCCCTCATTTCTGCTTCGAGGTCTTGATTGTGGCATTTCTTTGAGGTTTAGAATCCAGTATTCCTGTAATTCTTCTGTCTTTCATGAATTTAATAAAGAACTCTGTCTCGTATTCTGTCCAAACTCACCGCGTCATCTACGTCAGGTGACCTGCAAATGCGCAAAAACTGTTTCCATTGCAGTTTTGCGAAATATTTATTTTTCGAATTGCCTGAAAAACCACCTCATGCGAGCGTAAAAACTTTTTGGCGATAAATGGAAGTTTTTGCGAAATTTACGTGTTTCCATTGGGCGTATTTTCAATTCTCAATTTCAATTTGCGCAATTTGTAGGGTAATGGAAACGCGGCTACTGTTTACACTACTCATTCGTTTGTGTTCACAGCATTCCAGACAACAGTGTTGGAGCAGTGTGGGGTGGAAGTGGAATGCAGTGTGGAGTTACGGGAGGGTTTTTTTTCCTGGAGCAAGGAGCATTTTTTTTTAAACACCGCATTTTCTCTCACTCAAAGTGTTTCTCTAACCAATAAGCATGGAACAAGCGGAGAAATGAAAAACTGAATGTGTAGCTAGAGCAGTGAACTGGACCCCATCGACATTCATTAAAGTGGTTAAAATGTTATTTTGTGTTCCATGGAAGAAAATAAACTGTACAAACTTAAATGAGTAACTGATGGCATAACTTCCATTTTTGGATGAACTATCCTTTCAAACAATATCACATTTTACTGAATATCAGCACAGATTAAAAAAACTGGTCAGGAGTAAGTGAGTGGAGCAACGGTAGTTTCCCTTCCTACTTTATGTGTTCTGTAATCACCCTTTCATTATAAGGACAAAAAGCAGTGTTCCACCGCAGAAAGTAAAGGCTCATTCAAGAATGAAAACTATAAAGATAACTATTAGCATCCACACCAATGCACAATAATATTTTGTTTATTATAGGCATGCAGTGAACTCATCTGTCTCATCTGCTTGAGCTCTTTAAAATTGTGTGGATTCCGATTGGCTGCCAATGTTTTTTTATCGTTTTACTCACAATTAAGTTATTTTTCGTTCTTCGTTTAGGGGTAAAAAGAAGTTCGAAATACCCTTGCAGATAATTTACATTTGCGTATTACATAATTTACCATCCGAAGCCAACATTTCCGGGAAGTTTGCTTTGGCAAGCTGTTTTGAACTCCTGAAACGAACTCAAAATGAGCTTCGTTGTGGCCTGGTTTTGTTCGAAATTACATCACACCAGTTCGTTCTTCGATTTTGCTTGAAATACAGTAGTCAACATTTGAAGTGGATCAAAAAAGTTCATCAAAGTTCATGTATAACTTTGATTGAAAGGTTTTGATCCACTTTAAATGTTGACTACTGTATATCGGGGCCGTTAGGCAGTGGTTCCCAACCCTGGACCTGAAGTACCCCATTCACTGCACATTTTTCATGCCTCTTATCAAACACATTTGAGGTCTTGGAGTCTTTACTGACAAGCCGATGAGTTGAATCAGGGGCCTATACCATGAAGCCGGTTTACGTGGCTAGCCCGATATGTTTCAGTTTAGTTTTCGGCAACCCTGGGTTTTAGGCACCATGAAAGCAGTGTGCATCACCATAGTAACTAACGCTCCACGGCTATCCTGGTCCGGGGCAGGTTTTGCTCCAGGTAAGAGGTTGCAAACCGAACTTGGACCAATCAGCTGTGAGCAAAGTGACACATGTCTGATGCGATAAAGTCACTCCCACCTGTTTCTTCTCCAAATCATCAATCATTTTTAAAGACAAAATCGTCTGGCTTTTAGTAATGCTTATTTATAATAATAATTTTGTATGATTTAGATATTTTAATGTAATTATTAATCGATCACACATGCACAATTTTAGTTGATCAATTATTATTACGCAGTTTAAAGGTAATATAAATACGCTTTAGAATCAATAGATAAAGCTATAAAATGACTACATGTGAGCTTAAATGTCCAATTCTCTCTATACCTTTATCAAATGTATAAACTAACTTCACAACTTTTACATGCACTTTTACATTACATGCACATGCACTACATTTGCAGTGAGCAAGACTTTTTCTTTTAGTTGTGCTCTTTCATAGACAGCTATTTTCTTCTTGCTGTGTAAATTTGTTTATTAAATTCTTAATATTTTTCAATCTCGTGATGTTCTGCAAAAGAGAGAAGTGAATCTCGCTGCTTCTCTCGTGAGAAATGAATCTCAGTTTCACTCTTACTCAGCATGTGATTGGCTGTTTGCTACTGACGGTCACACCTAAACTCCTAAACTCAGGATCAAAGCCTGAGTTGACAGAGAAAGTTGATGATCAGCATCATGGTACTAGCAAAGCCTGGTTGGATTGGTTTTGTTTTGTCAACTCAAAACTAATCCTGTAAACCCTGAGTTTGTTCAACTACCATCGTGGTACAGGCCCCAGGTGTGTCTGACTAGGGAGACGTCCAAAATGTGCAGTGCTGGGGCCCTGTGGGCACTCCAGGAGGCTTTAGTTCAGGACCTTCTGTTCATTAATATAACATATTTGCAGTGAGCTGATGATTCACCGAGGCCTGTGGGCGATGTAACCCATCTGTTCATCTCTCATCTGGGCTGTCTTAAACAAGCAAGCAGACATGGCCTTGGTTGAAATTCCTCCAAATAAGCAAAGTGACTGTTTCAACTTTGAAATAATTTGTTTTTCTAGAGGGAATCTGGTTCCAGTTCTGCTTATCTGATAAAAACAGATAAAAGCACAGAAAGAAAGTGTTTGCACATGATCTTTGGTGGGAGTGAGCTGACATACCATCCCATTGTTGTGAATCCATGGAAACAAGACATTTAACCTAATTATACAAAAGCTCAAGATTGATTGTTGCCCACAAAAATAGACTAATCATATAAATAAACAGAGAGTGATAAACAGTCAAGCAACAGAAAAAAAAAAGAAACACCTTCTAAGGCCTCCAAGACAATGGAGGGCTGTCGCTGAGTGTTTGTCTTCCCATGGTTTTGCGGTGTTCTGCACAGTTTGTCGGACCCCGTCTGCGGATTTTCGGTCGATTGAGTGTGTTGAATTGGCATTGGTGAGAAAGATCACTCTGATAGGATGTTTAGTGTAACGAACCAGTGCACAAGGAAAACAGAAGTGAAAATGTTTCTGATTATGTCTCCTTATATTTTGCCTCCAAATCTTGCTTTCTTCTAAGAAGACCGAGGACTGACAATGCCAGTGTCATTTGCAACTTATCAGATATATTTGAAGAAACAAATTTGTCTGTGAAGAGTGAGAAAATTGTGAAAACGGTAGCTGATGCTGCTTAAGGTTTCTTGTTTGTATATCCGCAGTCGTAATTCCAGTAATGACGAATGTTACAAGCAACGCAAGTTACGTAAAATCAGATTACTTTTTTCAAGTAACATTACTTTTAAATTTACAACAAAATATCTGAGTTCTTTTTTCAAATAAGTAATGCAAGTTACTTAGGCCCTGTCCACACGAACACGGGAATTTTCAAAACCGCAGCTTTTTCTATGCGGTTTGGCCATTCGTCCACACGCAAACGCAGTAGCCGGTCACTGAAACCAAACTTTTTTGAAAACTTCTGCCAGGGTGAAGATTTTTATAAACTCCGGTTGCAGTGTTGTCACGTAGACTGTGAAACCAGAGATTTTGGCTTGTGACTCAGAACCAAAACCAGTAATAACCTTTTTTCCAGGCTTCTGATTGGCCAACATGGCTTTACGGTTCGGGTTATATCGCCACCTGTTGGTTTGGTAAACGTGAGCATTTACTCATCTCACTTGAACAAAAACAGATTCAGTATTCCTGAAAATGAATAAAAACAGTGAAATGCAAACCTGCAATAATTAAATATGTTATACAGTGCAAATGTACTTTATGTATTTAACGGTACTGCGTACGGTACAACAGTAACAGTGAACAAATTCATAATCCGTGCACGCTTTTGCCATCGTTGTTTTGTAAATCATTCTTTCGCAATAGTTGTTTGTAATATTCAGTTCCTGTGAAAAATTGTGAAATACTGCTCCAATAGGTGAAGTTACACAACAATATGCTGATTGGTTAGATAACAATATTTGGATGTAATATTCAGTTCCAGTGAAAATCTGTTGCAGTTAATGGAGTAGGCTATAGAATGGTGATGTGATGTGTAATATCCAGTACCAGTAAACTCCACCCGCTGGAACAGTTTCTTACAGTAACTGAGTATTACACAACATCACCTGTTCAGTTTTGAAAACTGTAGCCTACTCACAGATTTGTGGCCTATACTTTATTTTAGACATCTGTTTTTCTGTATATTGATTTGTTGTGTATTGCTAAGATGAACACAACTGTCTTAACTGATTTTTTCTATGATTTGACGATGGGGTGTGTAATGTATAGATGACATGAAACCGCATGTGGTTGAACTGAACCCCCCCCCCCCAGGTCTCCCGTATTTTGGTACCCAAATTAACCTCACTTTATTAACCAATGACTTTGCTGCTGACCTGATATGATCCTATTTAATCATACTAATAAGCACAAATTTTAATTCTGTGATAAATTCTCATCAAATCATCTTCTCAGCTCCAGAGAAAAAATACAAACAAGTTTGGAAGGACATGAGGGCGAGTAAATAATGACAGTTTCCGTTTTGGGGTGAGCTATTCATCAATTTAACATATTGGGTTTGTTGCTAGTGGTTACATGCCCAATGAGAAACAAAAGCCCTAACAAGAAAGTTTTGCACACGTTTAGAATAGAAATGTTTAAAAAAAAAACGACTTTAATCCTAATGACATACTTGACCCTTTGTATAAAGGGTATCCAGAACACTATATATCTATACTATGAAGCAGTTTCAATGAGAACAAACCCGATTTACCAGCTATCCTCCGCTCCGGATTAACGCCATTCGGGCTGTTGTTGTGATTCCCGACCAGATTATTGGTCTCCTCCCCCGTGGACCGACTGTCCTCCAGCGTCTCACATCGACGGACCTTCCCGTTCTTGTGTTTTTTGTTTCCCCCGTGGCTGTGTCCGTGTCCCCCGTGCGAATGTCCGTGTCCGCCGCCTCCGGCGTGGCCGTGAAAGAGACAGAGCCCGAGCAGGTTGATCAGCAGCCCCGCAGCCCCCACCCCGATCACCACATCGGGTCTATCGATCTCATGGGGCTCCGTGAAGCGCTCGATGGCCTCCAGGATGATGGTGAAGCACAGCGCGGTGAGGAACACGGCGTTGACCAGCGCGCCCATCACCTCGGCCCGGATCCAGCCGAAGGTGTTCTTGTTGGTGGACTGGGTCTGCTCAGCGAAGCGCACCGCTACCAGCGCCACGACCAGCGCGATCACGTCCGACAGCATGTGGAAGGAGTCCGACAGCATCGCTAGAGAGGACGTGATCCGGCTCACCACCACCTCCACGATGAAGAAGCCGAAGGTGAGCAACAGCATGCACAGCAGGCGAAGCCGGTTCGGCGCGCAGGCCATGATTACACCGAGAGCAGAGCACAAAACAAAGCTTTAAACGAACACGGTCCTCTTTGGGTTTAATATCCCATAACTGAACTCGTTCCGACCGACAGACTGTAAGCGATGCGTTGTTCCGGGTGTACTGAGCGCTGGGGACCGGGGTTCGGTTCGGTTATACTGCCCGCCTTCTGTTGCTCGTCTGCAGACGGCTGAAACTTTGCACCCGGACCGGCGAACTTTCCACACGAAACACGCTCAGCGATAGGCTACGCCCACACTCGCCTGCTTATTGGCTGAGAGCACGGGGTCGAGGAAAATTTAAAGGGACAGTTCACCCAAAAAATGACAATTCTGTTATTTACTCACCATCAAGTTGTACCAAAACTGTACGAGTTTCTTTCTTTTGGTGAACGAACACACAAAAAAAAATATTTTGAAGAATGTTGGTAATCAGACAGTTGACGGTAGCCGCTGACTTCCATGGATTTTTTTTTCCTACTATGGAAATCAATGGCTACCATCAACTGTTTGGTTCCCAACATACTTTAAAATATCTTATTTTGTGTTCAAAAGAAGAAAGAAACTCATACATGGTTGGAACAACATGATGGTGAGTAAATAAAATAATTTGTTTGGTTTATATAACATTTAGATATGGTGAATAACATTTTTGGGTGAACTATCCATTTAATTCTTCTCAGGAAAAACGCAGAAAAACACTACTAAATTAAGCATATCCCTTACCTTATCAGAATGCCTTCCATCATTTTGGAACCCAAAACAATTTTGACGAATAAAAATATTAAATAAAAATGCTAATATTTTCACTTCTTTATTCTAAAGAAACAGCCATTCCAAATAAAAACACCAGTTCCACATCTATAAAATGGTAAGAATACAACATTATCATTCAATAAAAAAAATCCAGTGTTATGCCCATTAAAATAAGTGTTGTCCACTGTACTGTACAAATGCTGCAGCAAATAAATAAAATCAGTCTAGTGTATTTAATGTAATGTACACAATTAAAAAATAAAAAATAAAATATCCTCTTGACTTGATTGACCACACAAATGCACCACTTTCAGTAGTAAATTCTAGCGGATGCCCAGCATTTCTTTGGGCTTTGGTGGGTACACCTTTTCCTCTTCACCAAGAGCCTGGATGCGCATGTTTGCCCACTGGTGTCTCTTTACAAGACAATGTTCATTAGGTTTAGTGATCAGCTTTCTCTCAGGTCTGCCGTTCTCCTTGCCGTCTCCTGCAAAGTGAACCCTCTTCTTTCCCGGAGAGACATTCTCTTCATTCTCTGTTAAAAAAAAAAAAAGAAGAAAAAAAGAACAATAAATAAATAAAAAATACAAATACACACACACACACACACACACACACACACAATGAAAAACACACAAATGCATTAACAGAAAGCACTGAAATAAGAAAAAACAACATGCTCACTTAACTAAAAAGCATTAAATGATTTTACAAAATGGTTTTCTACCTGTGTCACTGGCACTGAGTAGAGACAACGCTCTCTGCTGGCGGATCAAATTATAGGCCTTCAACAAGCTCTCTGCTCTGTTAGAGACGAATTACAACGACATAATATCAGCAAAACATAGCATACGTGAACAAGTGTTCAATGGCTATAGCTAGTTATGCAGCCCACTACTAATGTTAGCTGCTAATATTTAATGCATTCACATGACCAGTTCAGCAAAGGCAGCAATATATTTACCTGGCCATCTTTTCATTTGATTGTTGTTCTCGAACACACAGCTCCTGTTCCCTTTCTGCAAAAAAAGTGAAAGGTCAGACACCAAAAGCTCACTGAATGAAATGTCTTGCCCGGTAGTGTTATATAAAGAGTTAGTTCACCTAAAGTGAAAATTATGTCATCAGTAACTCACCCAAACCCACTAGACTTTTGTTCGGAATTTAGAAACGCAAATTAAGATATTTTTACTTAAACCTAAAAGATTTCTGTTTCTCCATTGAAAGGCCATGCAACCAAAACTAAAGCTGATTTTCCACCGTCGGGCCGAACGGTTCTAAGAACGTTAAAGGAACGGTTCGACTTGAGCCTGGTATGGCACGGCACGACTACAAACCGTTCTTGGTTTCTAGCCAACGTGTATTACCAATACTTTGTATACCAAAGAACTCCGTTATCAGCCCTACAGTGGAAAATGAACCCATATCCTTACAGCATGGCCTGGATCGGCACAGAATGGAATGGTTAAGCAAAGAGAACGGTTTGGTCCAACAGTGGAAAAGCAGCATTTGATGCTTCAGAATTTCATAAAGATTTTAACAGGAAGCCACATGAATCCAGCAGTTTAATCCTAGTCTTCTGAATAGACACGATCCATTTATAACACGCGTCAAACTACAAGCTTCAACATGCCTCCTTTGAAAGTTATCACTAGTAATCCTGAAGACCTTGGCTGTGTTTACACTTGGCATTATTAGGGATGTCCCGATCCGATCCACGGCATCAGTATCGTGCCGATACTGGCCCAAAACGCTAGATCGGAAATCGGAGGGGAGAAAAATAATTATCCGATACCTATGATCGATACCTATTAGGGGTGGAATGGTACATGTATTCGTAATGAACGTACGTTCGGTGCATGGATTTACACGGAGAATACACGGCATAAAAATAAATAAAACTCGCGTGCACATTAATTAATGTGATACTGTTAGATACGCGCATAGACATATGTGGGAACGTGCGTCTGTATCGCTTCAAACGCTCGCTTTATCATTATACGCGTGCAGCGCGTCCTATTCGCTTTGGACGCGCGAATGGATTCAAACTGTTCAAGCATCGAACTAGACGCGAATTTGACGCTCTATTCGCGTTTGGTGTGAACGCAGCAAAATGAACAGGCTGCGATGTCAAGATTGCATTGCTGGAATATGTGTGTGTGTGTGTCAGAGAGAGAGAGGCACGGGCGCGATCGAACAGTGGAAACATAAAAACATACTCCGTCATTTTCATACAGGACATCATTAAAACTGCAAAAAGTGTTTACACATTCTACATTGAATAAAAAAGAAAATCAAATGTGTTTTTAAAAGTAGTATTATTTTATACAGAAATAAATTATTTATAATTCAGATGAGAATAAAGTTAAAGTTAATTAAAATTTTAAGGAAACAAATATATTGATCTGAAATATAGCAAATTAATTTTAAACTCATTCAGGTACAATTACCAAACATATCTCAAGGTCTTTTGAATAAAGGGTGGCAGTCTTTCATTATCATCTGTTGTTGTGGACTATATACTGGAGAAGTATTTGTTCTCCATTTGAGTGAGATGTTTTTATGTGGCTAATTGAGCAAAGTGCTTCCATATATTTTATTATTAGTAGTATTAGTTCAAGAATAAAATAAAAATATCGGATTGATATCGGTATGGGCAAATAGCCAAAGCTGCGGTATCGGTATCGTATCGGAAGTGAAAAAGTGGTATCGGGACATCCCTAGGCATTATACATGTGACCTGTATCCAGGATGTTGTCCACAAACACATTGGAAGCTGTTTACTCTTGTCTTCTCATTTACCATTTTGCCACAAATATCTTCATTTTTGTTTTGAAGATTAACAAAAGTCTTATGGGTTTGGAACAACATTAGAGTGAATAAATGACAATTTTCATTTTTAAGTGAACTATCCCTTAAAGTAACAAACTGATTGGGTTTCTGTTGTCACATGGGAAACGCCCTACCAATGACCATAATCTAACTAGAAAGCCTATTTACACCTGACCAACTGTGATTGGATTACCTGAGAAAGATGTTAGTTCCAGGTGTAAAGAGGCCAAAAGAAATCCAGAGTGGACTCACGCTCTAGTCGCTGCTCTCGCTCTTTGATGGCCTGCTCTCGCTCACGTAGGATCTGCTCCTTGAGCCGTAGCTCTGCCTGAAGCGACGGCTCCGGGTGTTTGGGCTGCTCTGCGTCCACTGATCTGCGTCGCTGCTTCTCCTGAAGTCTCCTCTGCTCCTGGGCTACATAGCCTAAGATCAAGCCGTTCTGCAGGATGGACTCCACCGAGGGCCTCAGATAGTCCTAACAAAAGAGAACAGCTAAATCAGAATGTGCCAAACAGCATACAGGGCAATATAAATGGAAAAATCTAGTTAATAAGGCCATCCACACAGAATGCGTTTTTGGGTATAGAAACGAGAGATGCAGTAAAAAAAATAAGACATGCTTTTATGTTTTGTCCGGCTGCATTGTTTCTGCTCCATATGTGAGTTTTGCTATGTTTCACAGAACCAAGAGCTGTGTCTGAAACTGCTCCCTATCCACTATATAGTGCACTATATTGGGTGTCGGCCATTTTGTAGTGGTGTCCGAATTCTGAGTGAACGACATCATTCCCTACATTCGTTCACAATTTTTACCCACAATCCTCTCTGAAAATGAGTGTACATTCAACGTATACTTGTTGAAGCACTATTTCCCACAATCCAATGCGGAGAGGACTGAGCTTGAGTGAAAGTGCGGGAGCGAGCGAGTTTAAACCAGAGATTACGTTACAGCTTTTTTATTTCTACTTTAACATAAATTTCATGCTAGTTTTAGGGGGGGGGGTTTCTACCTTTTTTATTAATCATTACCTGAATAAAACATTAAAATACCATGCATTTTAAAATTAAATGAAATTATATTAATAAGGTAAATTATATAAGTCATTTTTTTATTATTAAAATATATGATTTAGGCATTAACTCAATTTAATGTGTTTTACTAACAGCCAGGTGTTTTAATAATATGTGGCATTGTTAATTCGTTAAACTGTAAGGAAGAGATGATAATTTGGTGGATGATTTAAAAATATTCATTAATCATCTGTAGGTGCGTATTCATTTGAATGTAATCCTAACGGTTGCCTGAGGGCGCTCAACAACCACGTCATCTGTGAGTGTGAGAGTTTCTAACAATTTTTAATTGACAAAACTACAAAGCTGGCACGGAGGTATATATAATTACAAAAAGTCATGATTGTTAATATTATTTTATAAAGTAAGTAACAAAGGAGTTTTGTCACTACGTGTGACGAAGCCGTTTCTGCGACAGCTCCGACGCACAGTAAAACAATTCACTCACTTCATTTCGTTCACTCCTTGCAGATATAATGCACTCAAATGACATACACTATATAGAGATTAGTGAATGAGTGAACGGTTTCGGACACAGCTAAGATGTGTTGAATCCCAGCTAATTCACCATAGACAGTAAAAGAAATGGACACAGCGACCCCATAGACTTCAACGGAGAAAAGTGAAGCAAATTAGAAGCACTCACTTCCTGATGGCTGAGCGTACTGCGCAGACTCAAACTGAGCTTGATGACCTAGATGTGACGTGAAAAACCTGTCTGACAGTTGTAAGTCTTCTAGTAGCTGTGCCAAGAGAAATCTGAATCATTCCCTTCCGAATCTTGCAGAGACGGAGAGCGTGAGTAGGAGCTGTCCATGAGCTAGGAGCAGGAGCAACTTTATGACTCTCTATGGGCTTCTCCCTTGACTTTATGCCTCCAGGCCCCCCCGATTGACTGCGAGCTTCTCCTCCTGTCTATACGGTAATTTCCAGAGAGTCGCGTGGTTATGACGCAATCGTTAGCTTATTTTTACAAAAACTGCTTCTACGGGACCATAACGTAAGATACAAAGTAATGGAGCCTTTTATACATTGTCGTGTTTCTTTAGAAATAAACAATGGACAAATAGAGTCTTTAAACGCCTCAGATGTAAAGTTATTCGCTGTCAAAGTGACGCCAAAATGAATGCGAGTCAAAGGAATGCTAACAGCAGGTGATGGCTTGTTAGCCAATGGCAGCCCCCGGGGATGGTACGCTTTCCAGGTGCTGGATTACCCCCCTGTAATTCACCCATACTTACGCGAGCCGTGTGATGCTCCAGCTGTTAGTCGTTGCCTGTGTTGCATGTTTGTTAATTTGGGGGCGGGGCAATGAAGAGATTGCTGTGTTTTTATTGGGTGTCGATTTCAAATATCAACATGTTTCTCAGAAATCGCTAACTTGAAATTGTTTTCAGACCTGCTATTCATGGTTCAATCATTTAAATTCAAATCATACATTCCTTCATTATTATTACCTAGTCACCCAACTGACCAATAGTTGCAAAACAACTTCTTTCAGCCAATCACATTTCAGCAACTGTTCAGTCAGTTAACAATAATCCTTGGAATCCAAATTCACTTTGACTTTATCTAAAAGTTATACTGAGAAAAAAAATTACGATCTTGAGTGAGTTTACCTTCAAGTTCAGCATTTTTGAAAGGAGTGTGTTCAGATCCTCGGAGTATCGGTATGGGATTCTTCTAAACTTCCCTTCTCTGATTTTTCCAGCCAGCTCTGTTTGGTTGTATGCTGTAAATGGGGGACTTAAAAAAAAAAAAAAAGAAAGAATATGACAAAAAGTTTCAAGATCCACAACTGCGTATAAACACACAATCAGCCTGAAAATAACGGAGTACAGTGTAATCAGTAAAAATACGAGAGGGACAACAACACATGTATACTTACGATAAAGCACATAGTTCATAGAGTAAACATCCTAAAGACCATATGTCTGATTTTTCATTATAGGACATGCGATTAATTTGTTCCTGTGAATGCAAGAGGAAAATATTAATAAAACAGGATCAGCCCTGACAAAGAAATATTGCGATGAAACTGTGGAACAAAATAATTACATGCCAAGACATGAACATTCACCAACAGACACTTTTAGGAGAACTTGTTTGGAAAAGTAGGGCTCAATCCAGGATTGGTTCCAAAAGCAACATGCCATTGGCGTGTATAACAACATCTGCCAATAAATATGCACTTAAAGGGATAGTTCATGCAAAAATGAGAAAACTGTCATCATTTACTCGCCTTTATGAATTAGTTTCTTCTCAGAACATGACAGATATGGTGAGATATTTCCCCTCTATACCATGGAAGTCAGTTACCAACAATCTTCAACATATCTACTATGTTCCACAGAAGAAAGTCATACTGATGAAAATTGATCTTTCGAAGTTAAAATAAAGATTATTGGCATACTCTTTACAAGAAAATACTACTTTTTTTTTTTCAATGTGTTACTTGTCATTTCTTTGCAATTAATTATTTGTGAAATTTACTAGCAATTTCTGAGTAAAGTAAAATTGTCAGTGTAGATTTTGGGAACAACATTAGGGTGAGTAAATGAATGCTGGCTGAACTATCGCTTTAAGTGTCTGCCGAACCCCATTTTCCCTCATCATAATCCCAGTGATTTTTAGTTGTCCTTATTTTTAACAGGAAATGATTTCAGTTACATTTATACTGAACCAACTTGAACTGAATAAGCTACTTTTCAGCAGAATTTGAATTTCTCATATTGGATTTCCCCATTTGTTATAAAGGTGACTTATATTTTCATTAGACTTTCTCTCTTACACATTTAAATAGTTCTCTAATAAATGTACCACGGAAAAATCCATGCGTACAAGAATATTCCTTGAGATTAAAGAACACTTACTGGCGACATGTAATATGGAGTTCCAACAAATGTTTTAGCAAAGCTTGTATCGTGGTTCAGTATCCGAGCTAAACCAAAATCGCCAAGCTTTACATTCTGTTTGACATCCAGGAAGATGTTTGCAGGTTTCAGGTCACGGTGCAGAACTGTACTGCTGCCATTACTTCGACTATGGCACTCTTTTAACGCCAGGGACAACTGTGCCATCACACGCAGGATGAATTCTTCTTCCAGGTATCGTCTGTAAAGAAAGCGTCAAATAAAAAAATAAAAACATTGCTGTAAATTAGCTTGATCAGCAAATTAACCATAGCTTGATTTTACCTCTCTTTGATGCATCTGTTGATGAGGCTGGCGAGATCTCCACCCTCACAGTACTCCATCACTATATATAACGTTGTGTTCGTCCGGTCTATAATTCTGTCGTAGTATCGGACAATATTTGGGTGCTTCAGCTCTCGGAGCAAATTGACCTCTGACACCAGCATCTGTTTCTCTGCCTCGGCCATGGTGCCGTAGTCCAGCACCTTCCAAACTAGAACCTAATGAGATCAGGTAACGAGGTCCAGAATTAACTAGCTGGAAGAGACATCCGAAATCGCATACTTCCCTACTTGTATAGTAGGAGAAAAACAGTATGTGACAAAAGTAGCATGCCTAAATTCACAGTACTCATAAAAGAGTAAGCAAAAGAACCCGGATGACCTGCTATTTCCGGTGAGATTCTGAAGTGTGCATACGATGGACACTCACAGTTTACTATCCCATGAGGCAATGTGAGAGGATTTGTTGACGCTGGTAGGTCACATGGTAATGATAACACAGCAAATGTAGTACGTCTGGATAACATTTATACTAGCAGCTAAATTTGGTATTACACCAAGATTGGGCTTGACATCAGAAAAGAAATAATATTATGTATGATTCTGCTTAGCTTAAAATACAGAATTATGTTAGAGACATACTATTGCACTGTGTCCATGACAACATACATTTAATTAATAAACATGCATTATTAAATAAATCTTATAAAAATTCAAAATTATATATTTAATTTATTAATAATAATGAATAAACATGAGATCTCAAATGTATGACCTTCTGGGATTACAATATTAAACCTGTATAAGCTTTGGGTGAACTATATACCATAAATATTGCATTTGTGCTGTCAAATTATTCACATCTAACATAAAAGTTTGTAAATATATATATACAATGCGATCAATCTTTTTGACAGCACTAATTGCGATATATTGTTACACACAAAACTTAACTTAAAATTATGAATTTAAATGGGGACTACAGATGGAAAATAGCTTTTGCTAATTCTGGTACAAAACATCTTTTCGAAAGATTAATGTATTTTGTACATTGTCCCTGACAAATAAACTAATAAAAAAAAAAAAAAAAAAAATTATGAAATGATTTTCTTTTTTTTAGCTAGTGCCTCAAAAATAATAGCAAACAAATGATTTTACACTTCTAACTAATATATGACCTGATATTTAGTAATCTATGGGAATTCATGCATTAAGTGTTGCTTAAATAACCCAATCCTTTTTGAGTGCTAACGCCGCTAACGTTACTTGATTTTCTGCTATTGCTGATTTAACTTAAGACTCCTAAATTACGCACGTGTTTTAAAAGCACACTACAAAAACACCAAACTGCTCATGCAATACAGTTCGGTCTGTACTTTATTCACCTTTCCATCTGATTTCCTCTTGACTTTCTGGCAATTGCCATAAGATCCACATCCTATGGTGAGCATCACCTCATAGTCTTCAGTTTTGGACGGCATCACAACACAACAGCCGCAGCAGGTCCAAACTTAAGACAAACACAGAAGAGCTCGGTTATTTAGGAGCTAAATGTACCAACAAACAGAGCAGGATTCATTCAAACCGTTCACTTACCGTAATTCACTCACTGCTGGTGTCTTGTATAAATTTGCGTATGTTTTAGTTTTAGAAACGTTATCGTTTCTTGTTTATGTTGAGAAACAAACAGACGAGGAACACGCAAGCTGATTTTCAAACGTGCGCACAAACTCTGGATTCTGATTGGCTGGACTTGATCACTGGCGGTGATCTCATTGGTCCGTATTGCACACAGCTTGCACGTTGCCAAGTGCTGAAGAACCGCGAGAACGCCCGGGAACAGCGGGAGGATATTTCTTAAAGGCTTTTAACCAGAGTAGACTGAAGACACAAAACAGAATATTTTTTTTTTTTTTAAACGCAACTGTGATGTGTAGAAGCCAATTTACGCCAAACAAGAGAGAAACAATTCATTCTTTGGTAAATCTTAAACGACATAAAAGTCATAATTATGACATACTTGTATTGACACAAGGATGCAACTTATTATGAAATGTCATTTTGAGATTAAAAAATGAAATTGACATTAAAAGTCAAAATGATGATGGTAAAGTGATAATTATGAGATAAAAAAGTTGAAATTGTGATAAAAAGTCGAAATTATGACGTTTTTATGACAGAATTTCGACTTCATCCAATAACGATTACCTTTTTTGACCATGTTTTTGTTTATGTCACAATTACGATTTACAAAAGCATGATTTTTTTCTTGACTTCAAAAACATGGTTAGCATTTCTTCCAACTTTATTAATTGGACAGATTTCTTGGAGTGTAGCCTATGGCAGCTTAAAATGCTATCTGATCTAATAAAAAATATATACAAGACAGACTAAAATATTTTCTCAATAAAACACAATAATGTCATTTTTTAATAATTGAGTTTGACAACGAACACACCGGAAAGCATAGTAATAGTTCAAAACATAATAATAAAGCGGTTAGGTTGTGCCCCGCTCTCCCCCTATCTTTTGACGCGTATGATTTTCATTTTTTTATTCAACCAGGTTCAAGTTAGTACGTGATTTGCTTGATTTGAAAAAGCAAAAGAAAAGGCTACTTCTGAGAAGCGTAGCGTCTGCAGACTGAGCTTTGCGCCCGCCACTGACTGTTCCTGCTGCACACCGACCGTTCCCCCGCCTGGTGGCAGCAGCGTGTGTGTGTGTGTGTTCATCGCGATGCTGGGTGGGTGTGGCAGGACCGAAGTTCACAATAAAGCCCCGTTTCAGCCCAAAGGTTCACTGCTGGATGAGTTTATAGCCAGCGAGACAGAGAGAGGACACCTTCAAGTTTATTTGAATAGATGATCTAGATCCATTATTAAAGCTATTATCAATTATGATGAGTCTCAGGCGAGCGGTTATGTGCATCTGTGCGCTTTCATCAGTGAAAGGAAATCAGTCTCATCCGGAAACTCCCTTTTGGCTCCATAACACACTTTATCCGTTACTTTAGAAATGACCTATCATTTCCTTATTACATTCTCGCGATATGTTGAGCATGTATGGTTATAAGCCTTTTAACCAGGCATCAAAATCATCCCAGAATTAAAGGTACAGCACACGAAGATCCCAGTAGTAAGTTAGGATGTCAGTTTTGGTGGTCACTTCCAAATGTATCTGTACAGCTCTAGTGTAAACAACCATTTATTTCAAGAAAACCACTTCCAGCAGGGATGAAATGACACAATAGACTTTACCCTGTTAGAAATGGGACACCTCTCACCATTAGTCTGCAACTTTCATTCATTATTGTTAATACCTTTTTGTGAGTTTTCAAGTTTGCAGAAAGTTTTATATTTCTGCATGTTCAAGACTGCTGCTTGCTTCAGTCAACCTCCATAAACCGTGTTTTCAACAAACATTTAACAGAGACATAATTATATAGGATTGTGAACAGAAGTAACCAAAGCAACTGGTGCTTTCAATGAATAGGGTACAACATTTGTGGTCATAATTGTACAACTAAAAGAATGTTTTTCTACCTCGGGATGTGAAATTAAAATGTTTTATCTTCTTTTTAATGAGGTTCATTTTTTTTAAACAAGTTTTTTACAATCTTGTTACCAAACTGAGAAAAGTCTGAAAATACAAAACCCTTATTTTCTAGCAATACGCATTAAATAAGCAAAAAATGTATGAAATCCAAGCAAAATCTTAGGTCAAAGGCTCTAAACAAAAAAAGAACGTAACGGAATTGTGCAGATAAAAAAAAAAAATACAAATAAATAACAATACAATTCAACAGACTGTCACTGATATACTATTTTAATTGACTGTATTGTTGGTGTCGGGTGAACTAGCTTCATGATAAGTTAATGATAGACAATACTTCACATCTAACATTTCTCTCAGCGGATGGGATTTGAGTAAAGTAATTGAACCGATTTGTACCCTATTCACAGAAAGGGCCAAATCTGTCTGCTCTTCTGAACATAAAGTGCAATACACAGGCAACATTTGTTATAATCCCTATTTTGATCTAATTAATGATCCATGTTTTACTGTGCATGTTATTCTGAAGACTGACATTGACTGGTCAGAAGAGACTGAGAGATGCGACTCTGCTGAATGCTTCAGATCAATAACACTCAGAGAAGAGCCCGTGTTTCACTGCTGCGCATGATTTTTATTCCAGCACAATTAATCTGTGTGTTGTAAAATGTCTGGGTAGCTAGGAAGAGAAAAACAGGAGTACAAAATGAAAATTATGGACCATTCTATTGTAATTTGGTTAGATCGCTAATATATATAGATATATATCACACTTTTCTTTTTAAACATAAAACCATACAATGTTACGTCTCCATCTGACGAAACGAGAAACCCCAGTGTGTGGGATCCTCGCGGTGAAGTTCACGGTGACGTAAGCCTGATCTGAATGCAGTCCGCATCTAACTTGGCTTTAGTCTTCTGGCTTCATACACATTTCAATCTGGCAAGCTATAGAAACAAAGTTCACTTTCACAGACGACATGGCTTCGGGTTGGGGGTTGGGGGGGGTATGACAGTTACGGTGCAATGTTTTCATCTACAAATGTCTAATTTGTACATCTAAGCATCGTTTTCTTTAGAACGCCACAACATGGGCATTTATGAGTACATTATTGCTGGACCTCGCCCATATTCCATTGACACGTAGACGGACTCAAGCATGGCATTCCTCCCCATCGACACACACACACACACACGCACACACACACACGCACACACACACGTACACATGCACGCACACCCAATTTCACATGAAAAATGCAATTCTGTCTCAAGCTCGAGGAAAATGTTTCCATTCTCCTCAAGATAGTCTAAAGCTAGTCTAAAATCTTGTGTGCCTCGGCACAAAACTGAATCTACGCCTCTGATCCCTTCTGTGTGGCAGCAGTTTTAAGACGGTTTCTTTTTGATGAACAGAATGCTCCCGCACGATCGCCGCAGAAGACACCGGACGGCAGACGAGGTGACGCTCAGATACTGAGAGCAAATGTAAAGCACCTGCCGGGACAGAAGCTCCTTTAACTGCCTTTTCCTCCAACATTCATGATATTTCAGAAGTTAAAAAAACGCAGAAAGCAACTCGCGCCGTTACAACTCGTTTCGACTCCTTACTGTACAAGATGAACCACAGAATGAGGGGAAAAAGGAAGTCAAATCTCAACTATTAAACAGATATTTGCCAACACTCTGATATAACATGAAGCTACCAGGCATTATGTGCATCTAAAAAATAGTTTAAAAAAAAGAAATGGGCAGTCGCACACAATCACACAGGCAGGTTATGCTGTCACATTTACAGAAATGAGACCAATTGACTCAAAAATCAACAAATTAAAATCTTTTTTTTTTCAGGACAATGAACAAACACAACAGTTCAGTCAGTAGAATGTCCGCCCCCGTTTGACCCTAAGATAAGCATATGGCTTAGTATTTGTAAAACTTTGGAGGGGAGGGGTATTAGTCCTATCGAATCAGTCGTGTGGCAGTCATGTGGTGCGCTTGGATGTGTCTGTATGGCGTTGATTGTGTATAAGTCCCCTAGAGGATGCAGTCTCCTTGTTTTATAGGTTCTAAAACAAGAACCGGGTTCGTCTTCGACATGTTTCCGAGACCGAATCCCCCTTTTGTCAGTGTAAACATCACAATCGTTCCACCGTCTCTCAATACTGACAATACACATAGAAAAACGGCATCCAGTCAACATGAGACGAAACAGCCACGAGGAAGAAGAAATCTTCTGGGATCCTGGGGGTGGGGGGGGGGATGGGCACGACGAGGATTCATAGTGCAATGAAGGCCAGAGGAGGCTCTTCCAAAGAGGACAGCAGTCTCTGAAAACGAATTTCAGTCATCCTGTTTGGGAGTTCATGATAAAAAGGGGGTGGAGCTCACATGGCAGGAAATGAGAGAAATGAGAGGACGTGACAGATCTATCTCTGGCTTATTCCTGAGCCTAATTTGATTGTAAGTAAAAAAAAAAAAAAAAAAAAAAGAGGCGTGTCCACATGTGCATGAGTAAACATTTAGATGTGCATAATTTTCTCTCTGCATGTGAGCGCACATGTGTAAACATGTTGAACTGGTTCTACGCAACTCTAAAGGATAACGCATGGGCGGCTGGGACTGGGTGGATGTGACTGTCCAAAGTAAGGATGGGGGCCGCGATCGGATACAGCAACTGGAGTCGTCCTGCGGGGTACATTCAACCATCCGGCAGAGGAGAATGGCATTCGGGGCTCTTTGTCTCATCCCGACCTGCGCGCTTCGCTCTCCTCAGAGCGGTCAGAAGAACCAGCAGTAGATGTGATGTAGAATGCTGTACCACATGTAGCCTGAGGCGAAGGCAAACGTTTGGACTAAAAACAGCCAGGAGTTGTCGAGGGTCATGTTTCGGGAGAGCATCTCTTTTTGGCCGTCCGGTGGAGGGAAAGCTCCTGCGAGACGAAAGAAAGGAGGAGATGGATTTTAGTTGAAGGACGAATATATACATCTAGATCTGGGGAACTAAATTCCATCTTTATCAAACTACCTGTCTTGTAGAAGTGAGCCAGAAGTTCCTCCTTTTCCACAAATCGCTGATATAGCCAGTCTGCCAGTGCTTCTGACTCTAGCGGGACGTCCTTTATAGGGTATGTCCTAAAAAAAGAAAAAAATACAATTAAGAATTCATTATACAGGACTGAAAAACGTTAAAAAACTAAATAAAACTGACCATTCTGGGCCATGCTGACAACTGGTCAATACAGCACTCTCAGCCATCCCATCTAACCCAACATAAAACAATAAATATTAATGTAATACTTAAGTACATTAATTTGTATAATTAATAATAATCATAATAATTAAGGATGAATCACAAAAATTAAATGATAAAATAATTAAATGTAAAACCAATAATAAAATATTAATATTGTTGTTATAGAATGTATCATAATATATTCATTTGCTACTATTATTAAGAATATATATTTTTATTGATTAATACTAATAATTAATTTAGACTGCATTACAAACATTAATGTTGTTTGAGATTGTATTATAATACATGGATTTGCTATTATTAATACATTATAATAATATAGACTTCATAATACTATATTAATTAAAAAATAAACTAACATTTTACACATAATAATTTAATTAATTTAATATTAACAATGAATACTAATATTGTTGTTTTATATTGCATAATACTACATTAATTTTCAACAAAGATCATGTACTTCTTAATGCTGAATCAAAATAAGGTATTAAAACCTATTGTCCACAACTCTGTGTTGCAAGATTCTGTGTTGCAAGTTAACTTGACCTCATACACAGTTTTGAATATATCAAAAATTCACCCAAAAATGAAAATTCTGTCAGTAATTACTCACCCTCATGTTGTTTCAACCCCGTCAGACCTTCGTTCATCTTCGGAACACAAATTAAGATATTTTTGATGAAATCTGAGAGCTGGATCACTCCTCCATAGGCTTCTATGTGACCGAAACTTGCTGGCCCAGAAAAGTTATTAAAGAGATCGTCAATATAGCCCAAGTGACTCCAGTGGCTCAATCTTAAGTTTATCAAGCGACGAGAATACTTTTTGTGCGCAAAAACAAACAAAAATAACGACTTTATTATTCCACTATTCATTTCCTTCTCTCTGGGCCTCGAGTTGGTTCACGTAGTGTTTTTGCGCAGCGCGTCTGTGTTACACGTCACCACATAGGCTCACTATTGGCCGACGCTGGTCATGTGTGTGATGCGTGGTGACGTGTAACACAGACGCGCTGCGCAAAAACACTACGTGAACTAACTCGAGGCCCAGGGAGAAGGAAATGAATAGTGCAATAATAAAGTCGTTATTTTTGTTTGTTTTTGCGCACAAAAAGTATTCTCGTCGCTTGATAAACTTAAGATTGAGCCACTGGAATCACTTGGACTATATTAACGATCTCTAATACATTTTCTGGGCCAGCAAGTTTCAGTCTCCTAGAAGTCTATGGAGGAGTGAGCTAGTGCTCAGATTTCATCAAAAATATCTTAATTTGTGTTCCGAAGATGAACGAAGGTCTTACGGGGTTGGAACAACATGAGGGTGAGTAATTACTGACAGAATTTTCATTTTTGGGTGAACTAACCCTTTAACCATGCAATTTGTAGTCTGAATCACAGCTCATCTGTACATTTGGATGCATACTTTGTGAATAATAATAATAATAAATTAGTTCTGACATGTTGATTCTTTGTTCTTTTCAATCTTGCCCTCCTGACCCAAACTTTTCCTGTTATTATGGTTTTTTTTTAAAAAGGCCAAAATTTGATGGGCTGAGAGTGAAGCTAGCAGGTTGAGTGCTCACGCACACACACAGAGAGAGAGAGAGAGAGAGGCTGACTAAATGAGAATAGTATAAAAAGCATTAAACAAATTTTCAAAATGAAATTTGCAATAATGAACGCATTTAGGGAGGCAATGAAGACATCTTAAGGGAGAAAATCTAACAGGCACTGAAAAAAAAAAAACCCCGATGAGCATGGAGCACAAATGATCCCCATCTCAGTCTTCTTCAGATCTCCCAGCGTTAGCATGGTGAAGTGGAGAGCTCAGCTCTTTACGCTTCTGAGCCGCGAGCAGCGTGACAGGTTCATCTTTTGTGCTGATGAGACGCTTCAACTAATGACAGCAGTTTTCTGCTGAAACACAGACAGCTGAGACGTGAAAACACAACACTGACTGCAAACGTGCACGAAATTTACACACCTCTTACAAAAACAAACGCTACAGAGAGGATGTGACTGAATGGCACACAATTACAACCACTGACCAGCTTCTGCTTTTCTCTCCGTTTCAGAAACGGTCAACTTCCCTTAATTACTGCATCAGTAAATAATTAAACAAATTCAGACGAGATCTACATCAGGCTATGATACCATATCACTACTGTACGCTGTAAATCACAAAAAAATATTTTTTACCGTTTCCTTTATGATTAACAGCATTCTTTTGCTTGCTTATCAAAAGGACATTAAAGTGAGTTAAAATGATTTTATTATGCAAGAAGAAAGATTTTTGAAACTAGTATAAATGTAGGAAAATGACAAGTCAAATCTTACAGGATATTATTTAAAACCGACACTGCAGAATGGTGCAACTGCCCAGTCATACATTACATCTACTGTTTCTCAAATAAGGGCACACCTCAAAAGGAAAATATTATGAGTATTTGTCTCTGTTACTAATTCCAGTAGCGGTCAAGAATAACATGCATTTAATTCAAATTAATCATTTTAGTGATCCTACAGTCTAAATAAGCATGAAAGTTTGCGATGTAACTGTAAGTGTGTTGCGATCATGCTAGATAGAACAGCAAAACAAGAACAAGCCCACTATAAACCGAAATACCGAAAATAAAACCAAAATATCACAACCCGCAGCTGCCCACTTTAAAGGGTTAGTTCACCCAAAAATGAAAATTCTGTCAGTAATTTCTCACCCTCATGTTGTTTCAACCCCGTAAGACCTTCGTTCATCTTCGGAACACAAATTAAGATATTTTTGATGAAATCTGAGAGCTGGCTCACTCCTCCATAGGCTTCTATGTGACTGAAACTTGCTGGCCCAGAAAAGTTATTAAAGAGATCGTTAATATAGTCCAAGTGACTCCAGTGGCTCAATCTTAAGTTTATCAAGCGACGAGAATACTTTTTGTGCGCAAAAACCCCCCCAAATAACGACTTTATTCCACTATTCATTTCCTTCTCTCTGGGCCTCGAGTTGGTTCACGTAGTGTTTTTGCGCAGCGCGTCTGTGTTGTACGTCACCACGCACCACACATGACCAGCGTCAGCCAATAGTGAGCCTACGTGGTGACGTGTAACACAGACGCGCTGCGCAAAAACACTACGTGAACCAACTCGAGGCCCAGATACAAGGAAAAGATTTCAACAAAAATATCTTAATTTGTGTTCCGAAGATGAACGAAGGTCTTACGGGGTTGAAACAACATGAGGGTGAGTAATTACTGTCAGAATTTTCATTTTTGGGTGAACTAACCCTTTAATAACATCATAAACTGAATCTCTTTATGAGCCAAGCTCACATAAGACGACCAAAAATGCTTATAAGTGGACATGGCAACAGTTCAAGACTCTGTGAAGCAGCCTTACAAACAAACAAAACAATGCTGCTGTTGACGGTGGTTTAGCTAAAATTGTAGAACATAACATGCCTATGGCATAGGGGGGAATATTACATTAGTCAAAAATAGAGGATTTAAGACACGCAAGATGCCAGAACGTTGCTATAGTTACCATGCTGTCAATCATCAGTTTTGCCAGTGAGTTCCTTACCTACACAGAATAGGGGCTTTCGCACCAGATAGTTCTAGGAACTTAGTCCTAGGTTCTAGTAGTTCTAGGAACTAAATGTTCCCCTAGGAACGTTTTCTGGTTGCATTCGCACCGCCAGTAGGAACCCTGAAGTGACGTAAGCCACGCTCGTTGTTTTGACTTTTATTTTGACACCATGGCAGACCTTTATTTTGACGGCGCTGAGAACGGTAGAGCCAGATTACACAGCGCTCCCATTCTCTGTCTTCATTAGTTTACAATCTAATTGACCAGTCCTGTCTAATACGTTATTAGATAGAACTGTTATACATAGAAAGTAGTAGGGCTGTAGTCAACCAAAGAAATGCTTAGTCGACCAAAGTCCTGTCCTGCACAATGATTAGTCGACAAAAAAAAAAAAAAGACGCGATGTTTTGCATTTTGATTGAACATTTATTAAACAATTGTCATAGAGCATTTATAAAACAACAACGAAAAAACTTTTTTTGTTTTTGTTTTATTGACACCTGGGATCCCAACGTTTCGCGCTTGAATAAGGCCGGTGACACACTGGCTGCTGGCGTGAGAGTCTCAGCTGCGTTGGGTGTCTGTTTTTATTTCGGCTCCCATGTTAATAGGTTGGAGTTTGCACACTGCCTGCGTGAGACGCGTCTCAGGCGCGGCTCGAGCCACGCGGAAAACGCGTGCATGCTAGAAAAAGAACCGACACCTGAGTGTTCCAGCAACGGGAGTGTTCTCTGGCTAGTTTATGTGAACCGAAGTGCATGCCTGAGCTTGTATTGCTGCTGTTGCTTTGACATTGTGGAAAATAGAATAATAGAAACAAAATGTATTAGACATTTTACCCGTTATTATCAATCTAAATTAATCTCGTTTTTAATTTAGGCTAACTTAATTTCGTTTTTCTTTATTTAAATTTCGTTTTTTCTTTATTTAAATTTCGTTTTTCTTTAGGCCTATTTAAATTTCGTTTTTCTTTATTTAAATTTCGTTTTTCTTTATTTAAATTTCATTTTTTCTGTATTTAAATTTAGTTTTTTTTCTTTATTTAAATTTCGTTTTTCTTTATTTAAATCTACCCTTTACTGTGTCAGTAATTTGTTAGTCAGAAAAATGTTAGACTACCTTAAAAGTATTGCTTAATTAACAGACTGTGTGCGTTTTATATCACTAGTGCAGTGTCCGTTCTCGGAGAATATAGCCGCCCTGCTCGTGTGAGGTGCGCCGCTTCCCGCTCGCGCTGTTCTGTAGTTTACTATTAATTCTGAACGTGTCGCGTCTCGCGCGTCTGTCTATATTGCACCAAATGCGACACTGCACTCCCTTGTGAAGTCGATTGGATGAACGGTTCTCGAAATAATCAAAATGCAAACGGACAGACAGACACATAGAGATTACTACCTATATCCTTACTGAGCGCGAAGCAGCAGTGCAGCCAGCCACAGGTGCAGTTCCCGAGTGTTCTACGTGGTGCGCTAAACTGTGCCGCTGTTACAAAATAGCCTAAATTAAAGCATTTAAAGTTGGGGATAAAACATAGGCTAATTATATTTAGAATACAGTAATATATAACTGCTTATAAAGGAATAAATATCAAGGAGTAAATCAATAAAAAATTCTTTATTGGTGAACAAAAAAAAAAAAAAAATATGCGACTGGTCGACCAATGAGAATGTCAGTCGACCAAGACGGCATCGACCGATTAGTCGACTAAACGACTAAAGTTGACAGCCCTAGAAAGTAGACAGTATATGCCGTGTAGTTGATGTCCAGTGTTGCTAGCTGAGCAGAAAAACATAATCATGTTTCGCTTGGTCCCCTCAAAGTTGCGTTTGATTTTCTCATCAGTGTAAAGGTTAAGAGGCCCATCTATCACTGTTTTCCATGTTCGTAGAGTTAGCTTCTGGAGTAAATATATAGGCAATAATCTGTGGGTTTACACAGCCTTTTTTAAAATGGCGGGTGCTGGTGTTTCGTGTGCGTTCGGCCAATCAGCGTCACCAACGTCACTGGTAGTTCCTATAGTGCTGGTTTAGACCCTACTCTGAAGTAAGAGCTCAATTAGTTCCTCCAAAAGTAGTTCCTTGAACTAAAATCGTTCCCAGTTCCTGCGGTGCGAACACGCCATCATTTGGGTACTTTCGCCAATAGTTCTAGGAACTATGAAAAGGTTCCTCCGGTGTGAAAGCCCCTAATGATCATTTTGGGGACTCACTCCCATATTTAAATGCGGTTGTCACTTCTAAAACTTTACAATGTGTACGTAGCCATAGATTAGCATATCTTTCTTTTAGTTCAGAACTCAGGATGGTAACCAAGGTAACATCTAGCCCAGTAGGATGAGATTGTTGCAAGAGTCTCTTAGAACAGACTGAAAATAAACAAATCATAATATTTGCACTGTATAGCACATAGCTTACATATAGCTTACATCTGAGCTGTAACAAATTATGATTTGTTAATTTGTATTCTAAAGTGTTGTTTATCACAAAAACAACTATTTTATTGCTAGAAAATAAAATTAAGCTTTTTTTTGGTGAAGCCTGTGAAAATGTTGAGAGTGCAGGTAAAAAATGTGACCTACCCACAGTACTAATAGTATTTGTGATTGAACAAAAATAGTCATGTTATACAGTATATCGAGCTACCTCATAAAAATACTTGCACAGATAAAAAAAAAGGAAAAAAAAGAAGACCTAACCAATATTTCCAAGACAGTTCAAGTAATCACAAACTGTGATGGTAATGTGTTGCGGATTGCGTTACATTCCCTAGAGGCTCTGTAAGTATTGCTTGAAATGGAGCATCTCCCCCAAACCAATTAAACCTCTCTCTGAGATTTGTTAGAGGGGAATTTCAATGACTTTGAAGCACATGGGGTTTGCTCTGTGGATACTGAGTTACTGCACAACTGTGTAATAATAGTAGGCATAAATTCTGCTCACACAGTCTATACAAGTATTGATAATAATAATAATAATAATAATAATAAGACAAAAGTGATACAAAAAAGTTGCTTTTAACTTAAAACAATATCCAAGGCAAAATACCCATACACATTAATAGGGCTTTTCATACTGCGCTTAACCCTGGGTTATCATCGTTCTAAGCACAGCTTTTAACCCCGGGTAAAGGAACGTTTCACACTTGTAATTTAGAAGAGGGGTTAGCACCACTTTTTAGTTTTACCTAGGGTTATGAACCCGTGTAGGGGCATTTGCGGTGTTAACCCCGCATTGCAGTGCCAAACTTGTACAGTGTGAAACGATGCGGCGTTAGAATGTTAGAAGCTTAGCAACAGACAACCAATCACATACATATTTGTGTGCTTTAGACCAGAGGTCCCCAACCCCCGGGCCGCGGACCGGTACCGGTCCGTGGGACATTTGGTACCGGGCCTCACAGAAAGAATATATAACTTAACGTATTTTCCGGACTATAAATCGCTCCGAAGTATATGTCGCATCAGTAAAAAAATGCAAAAATTCTTTCATGAAGAAGAAAAAACATAATATAGCCTAAGTCGCACTGGACTATAAGTCGCATTAATTTAGAAATGTAGCCTATTTCACAAAAAAATAAAAATAATAATAATAATAATAATAATAATTGTTCGGATGGGACAGTTCACCCTTACGTACGTGAGCGCTCTGAAAGCGGCACAAAAAGACTGCTTTAAAACTTTCACAGAGACCTCAGACAGAAAGCAAAAAGCCTGTCTTTAAATTGTATTTCGTTTTGTATTAATTGTATCTTAATTTTAATCAATGTTTCATCACCCAATTGCCTGGATTTAATAAGAAGTAAATATAATAGAAAATATTTAATCAGGACACGGAGGCGCGGGCGCGTGAACTGGAGCTGATCTCATAAATTAACCGAAATTCAGCGTATAAGGTAGCCTACTTGCCTCACAGACCTGAGACATAGAAAGCTTGACATGTCTAATTTTAAACAGAACAATTCAAAACAAAAGAAAACTGACTGTTCTCTGCTTATGTAATTCGTATGAAATGTGCATTTCTCTCTGGCGCGTTCACTAGGCATACTGCGAAGATCGAGTCAGCATTGTCAACTTCATCTTTGCACAGAAAACACTTGTTTATTATTAAACAATTAAAATGTCTCCTGCTATATTTTACATATTCATAATCATTAATTTTGGTTCTTAAAATCGGTTCTTTGTGACAGCTTTTAGGTGCTTTATTGGCAGCGGCACCCTTACATCGCATCAGCACCGTAAACATGGAGATTTTTTTTTTCTTTTGGGGGGCTTTTTGTTTGTGTTCAGGCTTTCTCAGTTGTCTTTAGGCGCGATATTACGAGTACCCTGCTAATAAAATTGCAAGTAAGCCTACACATTGGATTCACGTTTATTATTATATTTAATTATTTTTTTTATATTTTGTTGCACCTTAAAGGCCGGTCCGTGAAAATATTGTCTGATATTAAACCGGTCCGTGGCGCAAAAAAGGTTGGGGACCGCTGCTTTAGACAGTCAAGGAAACACTTTGCATTGTTTATAAACAGTAAATTCAGCGTTTGAAAGGAAAAATGTCAAATGCTGACAGAAAATGCGACAATTTGAGTGAAGAAGAGACTGTTTCATTTTTACCTTTATAGTCCGAAATGTCCATTCAGTATAAACTCATTAGTACAGTCGGCAATACGAGGAGCACAACGCTAGAGCTTTTATGTAAACGGGTCGCGTGCTGCGTTCATACAATCAAAGACACTGACACCGCCGGGTTTAGGAATGTACAATATTAAACGTCATTAATTGTTAACCCTGGGTAAATTATGATGGCGATGAACCACTATAGATTGAACACATAATACGCATGTGCATGACATCACCGTTTTCAGAGATTCGTGTTTTTGTGATTTACACAGAGACTGTTTTCAAAAACTTGCACTGTGAAACCCGTTTTCAAAAGTTTGCGTTTTCAGCCACCCAAATCGTGTAATCAAACGGCCGAAGCACATAAGTAAGCAATAAGGTACGAGAGGCTGTGCTGTATCGTGAATAAGTCACGGCTGAAGGGCGTTGTTCGGCACGACGCAAAGCGAAGAAAACTTATTCACGATACAGCACTAGCCTAGAGTAACTTATTGCTTTTAGAAAATGGTTACCACACAATACAAATATTAAAGCTGAAAAATATGTATCTATGCAACTTTCATGAAGTAAAAATCACAAAGCATTCCTTCCGCTGAAAAAAAAAAAAGTCCCTGACCGTGAACAGCAACAGAAGTTACATATATTATTACATACAAAAACTCATGTCTTTATGAGTGAGTTAGTCAGTAGAGAAGACTTTTACATTGAAAGGAACACGCAACTGACAAATGACTAGGGCACGGAAAACCCCTTAACTGTTAAAAGGACAAGATATCGCAGCGGACATTCAAATGGATTTGTTTTATTATGAATATAGGACTGACCTGAAGGAAAATGCCATTTAATTTGGATCTCAAAGCACACCAGATTGATAATTAACTTGAAAATGTAAAAAAAAAATCTTCACTGGGGGTGGCATGCCACCGGACCACCTTAGAGGGGCTGAGGCTTGTGCGCTAGAGATGTGCAGATCAGCTCTAACGTCAATCCGCTGTTAAAAATAAATCATCCATCCGCCAACCGCTCAAACCTATGATATTCTCTGATTTAGATATCTGCACCTGATCATCACATTACAATTATTCAAATTCTCAGTGTTAAGCATGATGATATAGTAACATATCACATGGAAGTAGGCTGCTTTTAAATGAACATTTATTTAAAATAAAAGTTCTTCTTTGGCAAAATGACATATCTTTAATCACCTAAACACAGGCTTTATTCTTTTCAAACTTGAATTATCATGGTTTCATTACATCATTGTTGGAAAACACTCTTATTAGAATAATTTCTGTTAACGTGTATATTTTAAGTTAAAGCTGTTAAGTTATAAAGCAATCTCATGTAGTGTTTTTCCTTTGTGTTTTATATAATGACCACCAGAAGGTGCTCTAGGCATGGTTTCCTTGATTGCTTTTCGCTGAAGAGAAATACGTTGTTGAAAACGAAAGTAAAAGTGACGCACTTTCATTGCGTTTTACCGTAAAATTAGAGTTCCGTGTCTTACATTAATGATTTATCTCTCATCAACCCGCGGCAATTCATTTGTAATTTTTTAGAACTGGGCCCGTCTGAGTCGCGGATCATCAGCAGTATCCGCGGATTTAACCGCGCATCACTATCGAACGCTTAGAATGGACACAGGCCGGGAACCCGCAACAGAACCGTGTCGGTGGAAAAAGGGTATCGGAGCATGAGACATGTCTATATTTTTGCCGAAATTTGACAGAGACGACAGCCTCGTAATTCTATATGCAGGAAAAACCCTGAGAACCTAACATTGGATTAGATTCATTAGGATCGACACAAATTATTGTATGTAATCATACCTATTATGGAAATGTAGTAAGTCATTATTCATTTATTCCATGAGCAGGATTCTTTGAGAGCACGAGCTGTTGGTAGACTTGTCATCAAGTCTATGCCACACGAGAAAACACTGTATCCGCACTGTATCGGCAACGAGCACTTTGATCACTTGATTTAAAAAACACATTTCAGCGCTAGATCGTCTCATTTAAAAAACGAACAAAATAAATGCTCTGCCAGTTAACTGGATATGTTTTATTTATTTGTAGAATTGGTGCATTCGTGCCGCGAGATGTTTTAAAAAGTGGTGGGGACAATATCGACCCTGGCAAAAAGTGGTGGGGACATGTCCCACCCGCAAATTACGCCTATGCATTGTAGTTCATATAGATTTTAGGAGACAGTGCTAAGAAATGGAGACAAAGCACCAAAGCGACCTTAAAGCATGCAAATGAAGTATCCAGTTCTAGGAACCCATCCCAGACTCTAGATTGTTACCAGTCCAAATCCAATAAGCATAATTATTCAAAGAATGGGACAGAGGCTCCAAGAGCCATTAAAGACAAAGGGTGAGAGTCTCAGACTTACAATAAAGAAAACAGGACTGGCAGGAACCTCTTGCTAAAATCTTTGCTTAACCAAATCATTCATCTGACGTCGTCATCTTTACCTTAAATGCTAAATATAAAGTACTTCCCCTTAGTTTTTCATGTGATGTTATGCAAGATGTAGGATCAGCAAATCTTAAACAGATTCTTAAATTTGTAATCCCACAGTTACCAAGATAAATTGTAGTCTGTTCAAGTTGATCAGGATAATGGTGATATTTATTTCTTTGTGTAGAACTTTATTCTTTTTTTTTTTTACTTAAGTCAAATGTCAACGTGTTCACATGCATTCGACACAGATTATATTTAACACCGTGTTATACTTTGTCCCATCCAGGCATGACGTGTGTCCAAGTAATTTAGCTGTCCACAATGAAAGCAAATTTGTTGCACAACCACCACAATTACAGCCACTCAGAACATACTTGATGTTTGAAATCCAGCAATGTGTCAGTGAGATTTTGGACCTTTGAAATCCAGCAATGTGTCAGTGAGATTTTGGACCTTTGAAATCCAGCAATGTGTCAGTGAGATTTTGGACCTTTGAGACCTCATTTACCACCAGATACGATTATAGAATATTATCTTATATGTCTTACCTGTAGTGTACGTGTGTGACTGTTGGACCTCTGTAACCAAAAATCCATGTCTGAATGTCCATGGGTCTTGCATTAGGGTAGGCTATGGTCATGTCTATTACCCACTGTAGTCCTTTAGCTTTGTTACCTGAAGGTGGGCAAACAGAGACTCAAGTCACTTCAAGACCAATTCACATCAAGAAAGAAATTAAAAAGCATTTGCTCTTCCCATCCAAACACAATACTTAAATACTGCAGAGGGGAGCATTTTTATCATTTGAAATTTTGAGTTAAATTTCAGTCTGTTTCTTACAAAAAACCCTCATATGGCTTCAGAAGGCTTTCAAAAACAGTGAATTTCTGCTTTCGTTGTATGGAAAAGTACAGCGTGAAAATACTGCAATACATTTTTTGTGTTCAACAAAACAATCAAAGTCATACGAGTTTGTATTGACATATGGGTGAAAATTACAACATTTTTCCAACAGCACAGAGCTTAACAGGTTTGATAGTCATTGTACCAATCACATTCCTACCGTATCACAATTGTGTTTAAGCAAGCACCTCAGACATCCTGGTTAAAAATCATGTGGAAAACAGTAACACTTCTGTTATTATATTACAACACATACTAAATACGATTCATGGCATTGACGGAAGAAAGAGTCAGCAGTTCAAACAAGTTTGACAAAGTTAATAAGGTAACTAGACTGTTGCCTTTACTGTCTCGAGAGTGAACTGTCTCTTTTAACTACAGAAGAGCAACACTTGATATTATTTAAACCTTGACCAATTTAATGCACGATTACCATTCGGAACAAATTACTAAAATTATCAACATTAACTGACTGAACCACTTTTAGTGGTTTTTAGTTTAAGAATTACAGATAGGAAAAACGGTTTGACACGCCACTGTTTCCTACTGTCACATACATGTAGCCAATCCCGTCATGAAAGGGACAGGGCTTTTCTCCACTGACTTTCTATGATGTCCCAAATTTTTAGAAGGCTGCTATGACTCTGAGATGGCGATCGGGAACATGGTTTGTGTAACATTAGCAACACATTAATAGCTGTTTGATAACGTAGTCAAGCCAAAGGCTAATCATATCAATTACCGTTATGTGTCAGACGTTGTAGAAAGCGATACATAGAACGCATCACTTTGTGATTTGGGGGCCCTATTCACCTTATTTTTAACGGAAATACGGACGCAGCCAGTTGACGGTATTTTGTGCGAGACTTCCGGTAAGGCACTTCCGGTCACTGGCGAGCGTTGTTCGTAACAACAAACTCATCGTTATGGCTTCGAGGAAGACCGGGATTGTTTGTGCAGTTAGAGGTTGTCATAATAACTGGCACAAAAGAAAGATTTACTTGGAGCAGGAGTGTTTTAATCATCGAATTATTGACATTTTAATAATCAGGCGCCCTATACGACCGGCGACACACTGGCTGCGTGGCGTTTCTGTTGCGTGGTGTTTTCTATGTCTTTGCACACCAGAAACGTCTCTGACGAGGCGTTGCTGCTGCTAGGTGACATGATAAGCCTCATTGGTGATATATTCGACATATGGGGAGAGAGTTGTGGAAGGCACTTAATGTTAAACATAAATATATAGCAGCAAAGACAACGTCGGCAGTATTGACGGCAAAATAGGCTACAGAATATTTCGTTCTGTATTGACAGGTGCAATATTTGAAAATCGATAATATATATATATATATATATTTTTACATTTAGGCTATATCTGCATTTATGTCAAAACCTAAATTCAAACATCAAAATGTCATTAATATGTATTCATATCAAAATGACATACAAACATATTTTCCTATTCTATTTTGCCTGGAAACGCTTCCGAAACGCTTGCGTGGCTTTAGTTCTTTGTTGTATTCATCTGCTACGGCATGTGTAACATTTTTCTGTCAACTCTGCATAATCCTTCGCAATCGATATCGTTAGTTAGCCCAGAGAAGCGAGGAAACGGAAGTGCCGCACAAAAACCGGAAACTGGACCCATATTTACTTCCGCGTTCGAAAATAAGGTGAATAGACCTAATAATTGTTATAAAAGCCTTTTCTTTTTTTTTCTTTTTTTTAAGATCACAAGAAAGAAAAATCATCATGCTTGCACTTGTCTATTTAATGGCCGTGAATTCTGACCTTCAATCTGTTTTTTTGTTTTGTTTTGTTTGTTTTTTAAGGGATTCAAACATGTCATAAAATAATCCCATGCAACTCATGGTAAGTGTTCTAAAGGTAAAGGTAGGATTTGCCGAGAAATAAACCGAAAATGTAATCTAGTATTATTAGGGTAAAATCTTTGCTTGTTGCACTGCTGTTCACATTCATGCGAGTGCGCAGCAGTTCGTGCCGGCGTGCTCATTAAAAGCACACAAGCAAATCTTGAGAGGTCAAGACAAATAAAATGACATGACACGCGAGGCCAAAAAGCCTCAAAACGTGTATATTTCTCTGAGGTGAGACAGTCAGACAGTTGTCATGTGAACGAATAATGTTCTATAGTAAGCTTTACATAACTCAGTTATTCTTTTCTTTGTGTTCACAACTAAAATTATTGAATTCAAAAATTATTTCATCATTAAAAAAAGCCTATAAAGCGTGCAAAAAACGGCTCCCTTTATAAATCACTAAAAAGCGGTCACTCACTTCAATTCATCACGATCTCACGAAGTTCCGTTATAATCAATGAAGCTTTCTGCACTTCAGACTTAATGTCTTATTTATATCGTGTCTACACTTTGTTTGATACAAGAAGATGATTCGCTTGTGCAAAGAACTCGGCACTGAACAAAAGCTACAGTATTTCGAGCGGTGAGTGGATTCTAACTTAAACACATCTGATTCGCCATTGCGTTCAAGAAATCAACAGATTGTCTGTGATTGGCTACATTGCTCAACGCTGCAAAACACAATGTAAATAGAAATCTTTGACGGTCTCCAGAGCACAAACACGCACTGGAGCTAGGGGTGCGTGATATTGACAAAAAAATATCTCGATATTTTCTGGGATTTTCTCGATAACGATTAATAGACGACATTTTGCTGAATGTGTTTATTGTGTTGGTACTTTGGCAGGTTTAGGACTGTTGTGGACAGCCGACTCCTAAAGTAGGGCTGCACGATATATAAAAAAAAAGAAGACATTGCAATATTTTTTCCCAACGATATATATTGCGAGCCATCAATCCAGGTTAAAGTCAATAATTACCATTCCATGATATTAATAATTTCACTAATAAGCAGGCTTCATTACAAGTGACAAAAAGGTCACTTAATATTTTATTCCAAAATTAGAACATATTCTGTCAGAATTCGGTGAACGTTCTACGCAATCCAACGTGGCGGCACTCTTAACAGATGTTTGTTTGTTCATTAGGCTATAATTCCTCAAAATAAGTTAAAAAAAATCTTATTCTCTCTCTCTCTCTATATGTTTTCGGTGCTGATGCAGTGCCGCGTTCATGTAAACGGCACCTAAAAGCTGTCACAAAGAACCAGCAAAAGCAATGATTATGAATATGTAAAATATTGCAATGAGACATTTTAATTGTCTATTAATAAACAAGTGTTTTCTGTGTCGGCTGCAAAGATGAAGTTGACAATACTGACTCGCGATCTTTGCAGTAGTGAACGCGCCGGAGAGAAATACACATTTCATACAGATTACATCGTTTTATTTTGTTTCGAATGGTTCTGTTTAAAAGTAGAGATTTCTGTAGATAATAGATTTATTATATATACACTATATATAGGCTATACTATTATTATATACTATTTTTTTTTAGGTGTGTGAGGCGAGTAGGCTACCTTATACGCTGAGTTACGGTTCATGGATGATAGCTTAAGCTCCAGTTCAGGCGCTGGCGCCTCCGTGTCATGATTATCTGTCTATTGTCTGCTATATTTACTTCTTATTTATTAAATCCAAGAAATTAAGATACAATTAATACAAAACGAAATTCGCTTTAAAGAAAGGCTTTGTGCTTTCTGTTTGAGGTCTCTGTGAAAGTTTTAAAGCAGTCTTTTAGTGCCGCTTTCAGAGCGGTCGCGTCCGTTACAGAGAACTGTCACGTAACATTGTTTTTTCCTCATAAATGCGAACACGAAAAATAAAAGACAAAAGACTTTTTTAAAAAGACAACCATCCACAACTTTATAACACTCCAGGCAAAGTACCTCTTTTTGGTCAACATCCTCCTTTTTGTAGCCGAAATAGTCCCAAATAGCTGATTTTGACTTTCTTTTTGGTACGAAATCACCATTCTCTTAATACACCATGTATTAAGGGTAGTGCTACTACCCTTCACATCGCATGTTCCGGTGATGTGACTATCGCTCATGCGCAAATCGCGATGTCGATGTTAAAACAGAATATCGTTCAGCCCTATCCTAAAGTTTTTGATATTCTTCATACTCTGTGTGGTGGTCAGTTCACAGCAGGGACAGAAATCTGTGTGTGTGTGAGGGATAGAAATCTGGGTGTGTGTGAGGGATAGGCTATACTCGGTAATGTCAAATAGCACATCGTTAAAACAACAATTACGATGTTATCGCAGAAGATATATCGTACACCCCTAACTGGAGCGTTTGCCAAATATGTTTCGCCAATATAGGATGGGGATTGTATAGGATTGTAAACATGACTGTATAATTCACTCTCTCTCTTCTTCTTCTGAATCAGTTTCTGGTTCAAACATGTATGGCTGAATTAAACCAATATTTCCACTTGCCATTGTTTAGCGTTTACTACAGTTGAGTGGATCAGGTAGTCCGAAGCCGAACTTGTGTGATTGAGTGGAGGCTGGGACTAATTTGCATGTTATTAGGTCCGCCCAGACAGAATCAAAGAATACGAAGGCCTTCAATGTAGAATAACTACCAGATATTTAACACAAAAAAAACAACAACCATCAAACATCTACTAATTACATATACTTTATAAATCAGTTTTGTTGTTGTTAACCAAAACTATTAAAGTTTTTGTTCATTCAAAAAAGCTAAAACAAAAATATTTGCTTAAAAAATAACTGAAATAAAAGTGTAAGTACTACAATTAGCCGACTAAAACTAAAACTGAGAAAAGCTAAATAGGAATATAAAAATACTAATAAAAGAGAACATAAAATTCATGAAAAAATTTAATGAAAACTGAAAATTTTAAAATAAAAGCTTCTTCAAAATATGAATAAACACTAAAACGGTATATAATACTAAAATAACACTACTACATAATAGGAGATCAATTTAGAGACGCAACTCTTACAGAGACTTTTAACATGCTAAAGCATCCCACCAAGCTGCTGCTAAAAATAATATAGCTGGAAGAAAACAAAAAGAACAAATTTAAACTAGTCCCTCTTAATAAGCAGTTGAAGCACACAGTGACCATTATCTCTTTAAAGATCTCTGAAATTGCTAGTCAGTGGTCCAGTTAACTTCCTCTTCCTATAGTTCCAGGAGGATTGATTAAAATTTAAAAAGAATATTAAAAATGTGTATTCTGTGTGGGCATGTCCTCTGATGTGTTCTGAAAGACTGTGATAGCTGTCTCCACATATTTATTACCAAGACAACACTGGCAATTATTTTGTTTAACCAGCCTTTAATGTTTCTTCATTTTGAACCCTTGCCTGTCAGAATCAAACATCTCCATTAGTTAAGTCCTCCATTAAGTAGAGCAAATATATATGGTGTATGGTGGACATTCCAGACAAAATGGAAGAAAGATCCACCCAGCAAGATAGTTCAAGCATGTACTAGGTGTGGCAGGGAAATGTTGACACAGTGTAGTAATACAGCATGAATTACTTCTTGATTTTATCAGCCAGATCAAATGAAAGAAAACAAACACCACCAAATGTTTCTTTTTTTTTTTATAATCAATTAATCCAACTCTCCGCCATTCATAAATCCTCTCCCGTGGCCTCATGTAGTGTAGTGTCAGAATCTCACCGGAAGTAGTAGGTCATCTAGGGACATTTCACCTACTGTTTTTCGAATACTATGTATTCAGACACTACTCCATTGGCCTCCTGTTTTAGCAAACTATATAGTAGTATTGGATTATTGACAAAAAAACAAAAAACAAACAAACTAAATGGTGAATGAACACAATCATATTAAAGGAGAAGTTCACTTTTAAAATTAAAATTCTGTCATCATATTCTCACCCTCATGTTGTTTCAAACCTGTATGAATTTCTTTCTTCTGCTGAACAGAAAAGAAGATATTTAGAAGATTATCAGTAACCAGACCGTTTTTGGGTCCCATTGACTTCCATAGTATATTTTTTTCCTACTATGGAAGTCAATGGGACCCAAAAACTTTCTGGTTACTGATAATCTTCTAAATATCTTCTTTTCTGTTCAGCAGAAGAAAGAAATTCATACAGGTTTGAAACAGCATGAGGGTGAGTATATGATGACAGAATTTTCATTTTAAAAGTGAACTTCTCCTTTAAAGCAGAACTCGGCAACTCTAGCGAACTCTAGTCACTTCTTCGCTGATTTTCCCTTTTGTTGTCGCATGTTTTCCCCACGAGCTCCCCCTACAGCTGTGGGGTGTATATTTCACAACACTGTCGTAAAAAACTCACTTGCAGTGGCCTCCTCCCCCTCCCTACCGCTGCTCATGTGCGTTTTGTTATGATCGGAGCAAGCCAACTGTATCGTGTGGAGCTATGTCTACCGAGGTGGGTAATACATCATACACATTATCATAGAACATTGACATGACGTAAAGCAATTCGTGTTTCGCGCTCGTTCTCGTTTCTCACGAGACTTCCAATTTCTATCTTGCCGGGACAGTAGTCCCGAAGTTGCAAGGTTGGTTTTCCGCCTGGGAACGCTGGGGGGAGCAGGGAAAGTCACCAATATAACCAGAACAGGTTGTTTAACCATCCAAATGATTTCTAGACAGTTTTATTAAGTTAAAAAAGTTACCAAGTTCTGCTTTAAGTGGCGTTGTCATACTAGCCGTTAGAATCTGCTCTAGGGAATCTTGTTTTGTTTGAAAAATGTACGGGAATTGGGGAAAATTGGAAACAGTGTGACATTCCACTATAACTGATGCATTTACATAATGTCATCGATTACGCCAATGTGTCATTTTGGCCCTAGCAGATGCCATAATACAGGTATTATCATTGCAGTTTAAAAAAAGGAAAAGGACGAACTGCTATTTGGTAATTCATACACGGATCATTGGAAATATAGTGGAAGAGCCTTATCTGTTTAAACTTAAACAATAAATAAAATACATAAAATAAGGTTATGGATAAGAGATTGTGTTCCTTACTTTGAACTGGTGGATTTCCTTCTGTTCCCAGGATGCCGTTTTCCTGCTGGGGTCCTAAGGTCTTCAGGATAATCTGTGTGGCCCCCAGCCGAGGCAGTGTTACGTGAGTCAAGTAGGGCAAGTCATTCTTTTTGGCAAAGGACTGGCTTGTCTCTCGTCTCTTTCTTAGGAAGCCGCCCTCAGGAAACAGCACAATCCACTTCCTGTCTCTGCTGTAGTAATACTTGTCTAGGTGATCCTTCAGGTAAATTAGCTGCTTTTCTCGATATGCTTTGCCCTGTTGGTAATGCACAAAACTTGTCAATTTTGACTAAATGTCTCCTTGCACTAACCGCCATTTAGTTTGTTAGCCCCGCTACTTCAACAAATGTACAGAGAGTGCAGAAAAAAGACCTAGCTAGGGTTGTCAAATGTACTACCGGTACCAGTTGCTACAAAAAAATTAAACAATAATTGACAGAACAAGCATTTCTGCATAACGAGTAGCCTACTGGGAATATTTGGCACCGGCCAGTAGACCCTGCTTTCAATGCACTCATTCGTGTTTGTTTTGCATGCTCTCTGAGAGTCAAAGGTTTCTACGTACAGCGTGTTTTTACAAGCGTTGAGCATCGTAGCCAATCACAATCATATCTGTTGAGCACGTGAACACAACAGCCAATCAGAGGTGCTAGTCAGTAAGTTAGTCAGAATCCACTTAACTGCTGAAAAGTGTAAACAATGTACATAAGAGATTCATTGTACAATTAAGACAGCTTTGTGCAGAAGAGAGTGCAGAATTCAGTGAGTTTGCGCTTTAGAGATTGACAGTCTTAGTGTTTATAAAGGACTTTGTGCTTTTGTAAAATAAAGGAAACAAACTGGGTGCTTTGTCTTCTTGGCCTCCGTCAGGTGGAGCGCATCACAAAAATGAACCGAAACTCAGCGTATGGGCTACTTGCCTCACAGACATGAGACAAATATCCTTAGAAAGCTTGAATCGTCTACTTTTAAATGAGCCAATTCAAATCCAAAAAAAAAAAAAAAAACCCATTCTGATTATGTAATCCGTATGAAAGGTGGATTTTTCCACCTTTCAAAAGCTCTTCTTTTGCTTCCTGTTTATTACACATTCACAACCTGATTACAAGTTTAGTTTTTCATACTGCTAAGTACACTGCAAAGTTTCTAGATTGACAACCATATTTAAATGCAGTTGAATCAGAAACTGCAATGATTGACAGTGATAACCAACAGACAAGACAAAACAGTAAAAAAAAGAAGAAAAAAAAAAAAAAAAAAAAAAAGAGTAAAGTACCTAATTCAACAGTTTTTGCTCTGGTTCTGAATTTGGTACAGAGAGCCGCACAATTTTTCTGGTATTGGCACAGACTACTGAAAATTTGGTACCATGACAACCCTAGAGCTAACTAAAAATTACAATAATCAACTCATATCAACTTTATCCATGTCCATTTATGTTACAAAACATCCATATTTACTTTTAAGGGAACAGGTCTTACCTGCCTGATGAAGAAATCTCCATGAATCAGGGACACAACCCCAAAATTTGTATACTTAAAAACATGGTCCATTAACCACATCATCTTTCGTACAACCTGGATAAGAACATTATGATTAGTTTTGTTGCCTGATTAAAATCTGGAATATTTTCAGTGCGACAAACCTTAATTATAAGGTCTGAGCAGAACAGTACTAAGCCTAAAGCAACCAGAGGTGAGCTTACCGTGCCCTTGTCCTGCAAGCACATCATTAGGGTGCACACGTCTCCTGTGGCTTGATGGTTGACTATGACCATGGCTTCATCTTCAGTCATTGGTCTCACATCGTCACCCCATTCTGTCACTAAAAATACCACAAAAAAACAGACACATTACTCAGACTGTCAGAAAATCTTGAGTGTTACCGAAAAAGAATATCTAAAATATTCATACACGTCATTGATATACACAAACTGATCAAAAGTTTGTGGTCAACTTTTGGTCAGTTTATTTTTTTTATGTTTTGAAACAAGTCTTTTATACTCACCAATAGAGTAGCACGATTAATCGTTAAAAGATCTCGATTTAAACACCCACACAATCTAATTCCTAAATGACAGTGATTTAGCTATGTTTAATAAACCTTTGTCAAAATCACAATGGAACATTTAAACATTTAAATCTGAGTTTGTGTTGCTGCAGACACAGAGAAAGCAGTTAAGGCTATCTAGGTATGGAAACACTGTACCGTTATTTCCGTGTTACAAATATTCACATCATCACAGAAGTACTGGCATAAAAGTTTATAGTTTGGATATAAACACTGATGTCTAAGGAAGCGATCAAAATGGAATAGCCTATATCATGCTGATTGATTATCATCAGGGATGGAAATTAGCACCCGCCACCAGCCAAATGCAGGTGATTTTGTGTTGTGGCGGGTAAACTCGCTTCACCTACCGGCCACCGTGGCGGGTAAATAAAAATATACTGTTTCACACATACGGCGGACACTTTTAGAGGACATAAGTGTACGCTGAAATAAAGTCTTTCACCTCAGAAAAACTGACTTTCTTGTCCTGTCACGTCAGCCGTTATCCTGTTCTCGTAGCGAACACTCTTCAATTGCACGCGCAAATGTGGCGGCGCGCGCTGTGTATCGCCTCACTGTATATAAAGTGCAAAATAAACTACGAGCATGCAACGCCGTTACGTTGTAAATTACACAAAATAAAAGTAATGCAGGGATGATTTTCATACTATTCACCAGGAGCAGTTTCCATGGTTCATTAACAGTTATTGTTAATATTGTGTATTCACCATGGTAACTGTCATTTCCATATTAACCCCAAAATGCCACTTTATTTTTCTTTGTGTTATTTTTTATATTTTTAAATGACTCTAGTGGCTCATACCAACATTGTATTAACAAAAACTAGTTTGGGACTGCTATTTAATAGCTTTAGCATAGGCCTAATGTTTATTTATTAGTCTTTACTATTAGTCATATTCTTACAATTTATGTTAAGTAAAGGGGAACAGTACTTGTGTGTGTGGAAATAGCCGGTTTCAATAGAACTACTTGTGACATGTCATATTTGGCTTTGACTTTGACTGAACATTTGCTCTCACTTTGCAGAAAAAAATATATTGGGATATATATCGTATATCGATATTCAGCCTAAATAATCGGGATATGACTTTTGGTCCATATCGCCCAGCCCTAGTTTCATTGTTGGGACTAAAAACCTAAAACTGGAAGCCATAAAAGACCACGAATCATTCAAATGCCACATCCAGGTAAAAAAGAGAAATATATATAAGAGAGAAAGAGAAAATGTCAGTATTTCATTGAGACTTGAGATTAAATAAACTGCTTAAGTATTGTAGATCTTGTAGTATTAATTTTCACATGCAGTTACACATTGTCGGTTAAAAACAAGAAAGTGTCTGGTTAAAACATTGAGTGGCTGGTAGATTTTGAAATCCACCAGCCACAGTGGCCGGTGGACAAAAAAGTTAATTTCCATCCCTGATTATCATCAATGTTGAAAACAGTTGTGCTGTTTAATATTTTTGTGGAAACCGTGATACTTTTTTTTCAGGATTCTTTGAGCAGAAATTCAAAAGAACAACATTTATTAAAAATTAGTAATAATAAAAAAAAAAAGCACCTGTGCTGAAAAAAAAAAAAAGGGTGTACTGACCCCCCCAAAACTTGTTATACAATTATATAAAACATTATATTTTAATTTTCACATTTATTTATACTATTTAATAACATGTACAATAAAAGTTATTAAATTAAATCATTAATAATATTTTAGTGTGTGTGTGTACACACATTTGTACTATGCCCTTGACGGCGGGTTTAAAACAACCCTAAGAAGAGCAGGAAACCCAACAGATCTCACTGAAAGGTCACGCTGAGTCTTGGCACGGCTGACACTCTCTGCTGTTAGCAGCAAGTCAAAGATCACAAACAAAATAAGTCATTACAACAGCTCCCACCGTATCAAGCTCAGGGGTTGAGGGCACCTGACACAACGAGTTACGGGGCACCCATGTTTGCTAAAAGATACAACCAGTCCTATCAACAACGAGTATTTGCTTACAGACTTCAGGACATGCGGGCTGGTAGGATTTCACACTGGGACATTGTAGATCACAAAAACCTCTGTGAACACCTCTAAGAACGATCACAGACTTTCTACGAGGAAATCAGATACCAAACAAGTGAAAAAATTTGAAGAATTTTTATTTATTGTTAAACACGTTATTTGTTTTCCATGTTTGAAGCTGCTTTTGATTTTCATAGATGACTGATTTGTGCTGTGTTTGGATCTAAAGACTGTTATTAGGCTTATTATAATTTTAGTGATATTTTTTTTTAGTGTTATTAGTGAATAAACAAAAATCGTCATACTGCTGCTCCCAAAAAATATTTATTGATTAAAATAAGCAACGTTTTGACCGGTTTTCATAATATTACTTGTCCACAGTGGCACTGTAATTTTGCTTTTTATAGAAAAAACAAAACAAAAAAAACCTTCAGTTCAGTTGCACAACGGACACTACAGTTATAAACTGAAGTTGAGGGGTGGATGATTTCCTGACCATCATGACTCACTGTTGCCAAATAAAATGATGTTACTTTCCTGAAGAGTTCAAGGTTTCAAAGTCACAAGATTGCATATATCACTGTTGTACAACATCATCGTGTCGTCCAATGAGAGAGCTAAAGAGATTGTGCTATCCATTAGACAATATTGTCTGGCATTTATTAACGCTTACAACTTCAAGCCAACAGTGATTATACCAACAAGCCGCTTGCTACTTCCACAAGACACAGCAAATGTAATTTAGGAGAAAATCTTGGACCTTAGACAGATCACACCATTGAGCTGCATCAGGCCCCTCAATTTCATTTGCAACCAGTTAGTACAGGACTCAGATGAACAAGGAAAAAACAACGACATTGCTGTGCAGTCTATTCAACGAAGCGGGGTAGGATGTGATGAACCGATTTGACTTTAATTATCTCACATCAGCAAAACAACTTTGATGCAAATCTGCATTTCTGAGAACAATATAGAACATCCCTCCCCGTTTTTTTTTTGCATGTAATACAGCAGCTTGGTCATGGACATGGGGAAAACTCATGCAAACACAATGCAAAGAGCTTTTCTTTCCTTGTTAACTTTGGAATCATCAATAGTGTACGTAAAATAGGACAGAATAGAAAAAAAAAAAAAATCATCAATTGGACATTAATTAAAATGCAGATATTGCAGGACAGAGAGAGAACTTCAGTTTTATAAAGTGGTCGCCATCATCCCCATTTATTTAATCGTATCTTGCTCGTATGAGCTGTGCTGCTATTTGCGGGTGTCATTTCAAATCAGAAAATGTCAAACCAAATCACAGTAGTGGCTAGTTTGACTGCAACTTTCAGTTGGTTGCTGTACTATTGGTTTCTAGTATGAGTTCCAGCTCAACTTCTGTATCAAACTGTATCAGCTGGTGATTCCCGCCCGGCCTCCACTCCAACTGGTAGATGTGAATCGCGCTGCTGCTCATTTGCATCAAGCTGCTCAACTCTGTCACATCACCAATAGTCACTGTCACTCATGTCACTAGAAATTAGTAACTCTCATTGACAATAAATTACTTTAGGTTGTTTTGTCGCTGCTAATCATTATGTGAAAGCCACTTCAATAGAGAATTGCACATTCTGTCGTTATTTACTGAACACAGAACAAAATTTTGCATTCCACTGTGCTGTTTTTCTATATAAACATGCGCTAGGATCAGGGGTTCTCACCTCTGGCCCTTGAAGTCCACTTTCCTGCAGAATTCAGCTCCAATTAAGGGTCTCTGATAAGGGTTTTTGGGGCCGATCAGCAATTACCGAACACTGGAAGCAGTATTGGCCGATACCGATCACCGAAATAAATAATAGGCTACTATATGATAAATAGAAGGCTTCATATAGATTTCTCTCTTCAGAGAAAATAATAATAATTACATAATCAGAATGGGGTTTTTTTTATTTTTTTTATTTGAATTGGCTCATTTAAAAGTAGACGATTCAAGCTTTCTAAGGATATTTGTCTCATGTCTGTGAGTCAAGTAGCCCATACGCTGAGTTTCGGTTCATTTTTGTGATGCGCTCCACTTGACGGAGGCCAAGAAGACAAAGCACCCAGTTTGTTTCCTTTATTTTACAAAAGCACAAAGTTGTGTTGTTATTGTGAGTTTATTTATTACATATTATGTATTATCTTATCTGTACCAGTATTTCCGCTGGTATGAGGAAAAAATGCAAGTAATTGCACCGGCTAATACTTTAGCCTCCACACAAACATTTGGATATGCAGCTAATAATAGCGCATTAGAGAGAGTGGCCAAGTTACTTGCATGTTTCAAATGATAAGCCATATTTGAAGTTGATGGATAATAGGCAAAAGTCCGGATTCCTGCCCGGCACACTGTAATTACCACAAATTACCAACGATTTTGGTTGACTAAGCCTCTTCTCACCGACTAAGGGTGTAGTCTACTATTAGGGGGCCGCCCTAGAAAATGGACCTTGAGGGCCAAAGTTGAGAACCCCTGCGCTAGACAGATGAGTTTGACTGTTCGAACCGAATCAGTGGAACCCATTAACTCACAAAACACTTGGAGTTAATGGCTCATGGAGAGAGAGATTTTCAGTGAATAATGACTTATATTTTGATCAGTTCCTCATATACATCTGAAAACATGGAACAGATCTGTTCTTTGTGCCGTCATGTTCAGAAAGGCGACACAGATTTGACCTCTGCCACGCATAGTTATCTTCACATGCATCATCAGGTCAGCCTCTTATCAGTGTACAGGGAGGCAGCTTGTGTAAAATTCTAACCAGGTGAAAATTACGACAAACGGCTTTGACTGACAGATACAATCATTGTACCTTTTTTATTCCAAATACTTTAAAAACAAAACACACATTGTCCTGTTTTTCCTTAGAGGATACCAGGACAGCCTCTAAACTGAAGACACCGCCCATATGACTCGCAGCTCATTTACACATGAGCAGGTATTCAATAGGAAAACACAATTAATAATTTAACATTCTACCATGTTGCTTTCCGGACATTGCTCATCCCAATTTGTGAGCATTTAGCACACAGCTTAGCGTAACCCAAAACTGTATGCTATACTCAAGCTGTTCCTGTAAGAAGACGAATGAAAATAGAACTGAGGTTTTGATTTATTGTGCTCTTCTACCAGATTCAACTTCGTATAGGTGAAAAGAGCACAAAGCACACCAGATGTGACGACGCAGAATTAAGGAATTCAAAAAGAAAACTCCAACAGTAAACGTGAAAGGGAAACTTGTCTAACCATCACTTAAGTTAACTTTTGATCAGCAAACAAACACAAACAATTTGCCAATTCAATTAGGCTAAGCAACTATTTTAACAACTTATCTGATTTTCAAAATACCAGTACTACAAAAATCCTGATTTAAACTTCCGTTACAAAAACAGTGCTATAGTGGGCATGTTTGATTCATTTCTGTGAACATTAATAAATACATATGCATATACATAAAACCTTTATATATATTATATTCTATTTATTTTATATATATATATATATATATATATATTTTTTTTTTTATACATGTATGTGCACTTTATATTTCTGCGCTCCATAATTCTTTTTAGGTTTCATGCCATTTTTAAAACAAAATTTTACCTTTTTAAAGAGTAAATATTCCTATTATTGTTCAATGATTATGAGATCATAAAATCTCCACTTATAATAAAATTGCTTAAAATCATTTTAGATTAAGATTACAGCATATTAAACTGTGTGTCACAGCTGAATGTCACATTAGCAACCTTTATTTGTTATCTTGTAAAAGGCTGACGAACGGTCTTATCTACCTTCATGACCGGCTGATTGTCCCAGACCTTACGCCTCCATCTCATGGTCCACATAATCAGTCTAGAGCTTTCTGCGTACAATCAACACTCTTGCTACCGGTACGAGCGTGCAACAAAATGAAATTAGCCGTGAAATGCCCGTGAGTAAGCATCAACTCGCCTCGATCCAACCTGTCCATAAATTCAAACTGGCTTTACAAGGAAACCTAAAAATCTTTTTCTACTGGAAATAGTCAAATTCAAAATCAATACTTGTATCACACTACACATGAAGCAATACAGGCCACTTCCACTCTGTGATGAATGATGATGTGGATTCATTAAGAGAGATATGAGGTAAACAAATACATCCCATAAGATTCCAACCATGTAATACTGTCCAAATACACTATTAAGGCGCAAAAAAAAACACGCACAGTAATAGCTTAGTCAAACTTGTCACCCAAAGAAAATAATGCAATCGATCCAAACAACGGAAACCCAACAGTGTGAGTGAGAGTCAATAAAGATGAAAAACAGTCAATAAATCTCCACTCAGCAGTCAAATTTTGGCACCACAAGGAGACTCTGACTGAAGTCTGGTGCCCTGCATGGCTCACTTGAAGAAACATTGTGTCAGGCAGTGAAATTGACCATTTAGATGCCTAGTCCAACTCTGAATAACCTTATTAAAAAAGGTCAGGAACGCTCTTAAAAAATAACAGTTCTTTATTGGCATTAATGGTTCCATCAAGAACCTTTAGCCAGTACACACTAGGGCAGCGTTTCACAACCTTTTTTGTTTTTGCCACGGCACAGTAAAAAAAAAAATATCACGGCACACCACTTAAAGGGGTCATATAATGCCATTTTTGTACAAGCTAATATGATTCTTTAGGGTCTAAATTAAAAGTTTGTAATATACTTTAATTAAAAATTCTCATTAGTATTGTAAGAAAACACTAATTTTACCTGGTCAAAAACAGCTCTGTTTTCAGCACGCCGTTTCAGTGCATGTGTCTTTAAATGATAATGAGCTTTGCTCACCCCGCCCCTCTGTTCTGTGGGTACACCGTATTAGACATTCTCTGACCGTATCTAACACAATAACCACGTGTTATTCGTTATAAACGTGGGATTATGAATTATATTGAGAACGTTGTACATAGAAAACATGCCGTAATGTACCCTGAGTGTAAACCTTAGACGCATTCATCGTGAAGCCTGCAGCAAGGTTTGCAAATTTCGCAAAGATTAATATAAATACTAATATAAAGGTTAATAAAACATTACACTCACATCTTCTGGAGGTTCAGCAGGAACACGTTGGTACCGATCCGTTTTTTCTCGTTTGTGAAGCTGTCTGGTGTGAAATGATTCGCGCAAACATGAAAGCAGAGACCATCGTGGGGAATCCCCGTGAGGGAATCCCCGCGTCAATCCTTTGGGCATATCTCTTCAAAAACAAAACTCAGCCACTGCTTCTTCAACGGCTCGGATTTAGGAACATCCAAATGACTGCTGTGTTCCTTATTACATCTAAGAACAGAACACCACAATCGCTTAGACGCCATTCTACTCCAGCATATCAACAATGGCGGACTACTATGACGACGGCTGTCACAGCTTGCTCAGGGCGGGTCTTGTGTTGAAACACGGCTGTCAATCACAATAGCGGGAGGGGCGTACGATCTTATGACGTCACAATATCGAACGGCTTGATTTCAGAGATGGTCAAACATATAAGGAGATTAAAACAAAACCACTGGATGGATTTTTATCATGATAGGATGGTTGTGTACAGGCACTGCCAACAGACATTTCAGTGCAATCAACTTGTAAAAGTGCATGTACCATTATATGACCCCTTTAAGTCCTGTCCGAATGTGCCATCTCAGTAATCATTACGTGCAGACAACCTATATATATATAGGTTGTCTGCACACGTAAAATCAGGAAGCAACGTAACACACACATGACGACAGGAGGGTAACGGCAATGTGCAAATCAAGTTACTCTTCCCACTTCTGCTAGTTTTACTGAGATATCTCATCCCATGCGAATTGGCCATTACTATTACAGATGTAAAATTACATTACTCCATCTACCCTTGTAAAGTTAATCCCGTCCGAATAGGGCTTAAGAACTAAAGTAACTAAATTGTACAAACGTGCATTATTTAAAATGGTATATTAAAACTGGATATTATAATAAAATCACATTTAATGTGAAACTTGAGCTTAAGTTAGGTAGGAACAGAATAAGGTCATATAGCCTAGGTAGCTATTTGATGTTGCTGGTGGTGATGATGATAAAACAACAAATTAGCATATGTCGCTGTAGGGCAGAAACCCCGTATTTTTTAAATAATTAAACACTGTGTCAAAATTGGTATCGTGGCTTTATGTATGGTAAATAATACACGTGCAATATTACCATGTTTTGAAAATCAAGCTGAGATGGAGTTAACAAATGACAAAGATATTTTGTCCATCACTGGAACAGCTGCATCTGAGACAGTCAGTGCATTGTTTTCATCAACTGACAGGTAATACAAGTATCGTAGCTTTTCTTGTTGTTGAATGCATTTGGAAAAAAAATCTCATGATATAAAAGATGAAGCGCTATATCTATAGGATAGGCTATTTAAAACAATATATTGGCTACAACTAGACAGCAAATACCAGACTGAGACTCTTCTCTGCTCTTTAAATACAAAAAACATTAGCCTTTATAGACAATGTTTCTTGAGTAAAGAAAACACTGTACTTATTCAAACATTTTTTATTCAACTTTGCATTGCAAACAAGCAAAGATCTCCAAACTGCATGTAGCACTTCATTCACGATAGAGGTGGGTGGAGTTATGAGGTTTAACTGACAGTTTGAAGAGCCAATGGAGGTATGTGGTTTAGGCACAAGGTAAAACCACATAAAGAGGTAAAGGATGACAAAGAATATTGATTTTTACAAATAAAACAAAACAAAAATGATGAAATACGAGATTTCTGCCCGACAGCGACAATATATTCTTTTTGTAGCATTTAAAAAAAAAATTTTTTAATAATTTTCCACAGAACACCTGACAACCTGTCATGGGGTGTAACGGTTCTGAATAAAAAAATTCTATTTTTTTAAAATCAACCATACCATTCTCCAACCACGGTTCGGCACGCACTTGCACCGCGGTTCATCTTAAATCTGACAACACATCTATAAAATGGTTTGTCGAAAACAAAGCATAAAACTGACACACAGAGTTCAGCTAATGTATGTTTCTGTCGATGCATACACGTTCTGGCTTCCCAATACGTTACAACAGCGCTGATCAAAAAACGTGGACAAAACAGACACTCTTTGTAAACTTTGTTCAATAGGAGTACCGTAAGCTCTAATATCAGCAGTCATTTATGCCTTGTGTTGATAGCGCGCGCGCAGGTGAGACTTGAACAACACGCGTTACTATCTGTGTTTAAACTAAACTCATTTAAGCCTTGCCAATTTAAACATTCAAGCGCAAGACGCAAAAGAGAACTCGCACGTGCACTGTAAGATGATTGGTGTGTGCACTCATCCAAAACGTGCGCGCCGAAAGCCGCATCTCAGAGAACGAGAAAATATTGAGTTATCTTTCAAATCTTGCACTTGAACGGACAAATTCACACAAAAATGATGTCAACTTGCCCGTCTTGGCGAGTATTCTAGCAAACATAGTCCGTTACGTCTTAAGTTAACGTAAACAGTCGAGAAAGACAACACATATCAATATCAGTATTTTGGATCCGTGCATTATGTCTTAAAGTGACAACAGATTAATATTCCTGCTGTCTGTGTTTAATGTCAATCAAACAACAACAGACAAGGAAATCACTCACTGTTTCTGACTCAGTTGTAACTTTAATAATGATCAATCTTTATTCAATTTATACAGTGACGATTATAAGCAATGTTATTTTACATTTGATTATTCAGTTTCTGTTCCTGAAGACTACTGTTAGATACCCAAGTAACCTGACAAGCACGGTTTATTTTATTTGTATCTTTGCTCCATTGTATTTATTATATATCATCTGTGGAAGATGTAGGGCCATAAAATGGTCATCCAATTATTGTCTCCGAATGCAGTGATACAGTGTCCTAGCTGCGTGTCAACGTATGTATTTACATGCGCATTTTAACATGCAACAGAAATGTATCTTTCGTCTCTCATATCTCTTGTCGTACGTCATTAAACAAACTAACTGTTCAGTTCGGTTCCGTACTCTGTGTAGAATTATTGTGAGTTGTGGTTGTCACAACCTGTATTTTTCGTGGGATAATTGGGTTGTAGAATGCGGTTGCCGCTCTTGTAAATTACTGTACTCTGTGTACCAAACAGGATTAGCACAAAAAGGTGAACTGACAACCGGCTGTAGTTGCAGTGTGCACATGGTCTTTAACGTTCATAGAACCTTTACATTCCACAAAAGGTTCTTTATAGTGGAAAAAAAGTTATTTGGATTGTTAAAATCTTCAAACTAAGAAAAAATTTATTCTTTGAAGAATTGATCACTAAAAGGTACTTTGAGGAACCCAAAACGGTTCTTCTATGGCATCACTGCGAAAAACCTTTTGGAACATTTATTTTTAAGAGTGAAATAGAGGAAAAAGCTGGTCTTACCTGTGTAACCTGCACACCAGCCCCAAGACGCCACCATTGCCAGTAACCACCTGAACATGACCCCTTCAATGTACCAGAACGTGTGGGCATCCAGAACTCTTAAAGGCTGCAGGACTATCAGGTAGAGGCAGTAGGACGGGATCGCAACACAGTTATTGACAAACATGAAGGTGAAACGGAGCAGCGACTTCATTAAGATCCAGAACAATTTGCGGGCCGCGTCCAGATGGGGAGCCATACTTTACTGTCCTGCCTGCAAAAAAAGAAAGTAAAAAGAACATCAAAGCAAATTATATCTCAACACTTTAGCAATGCCTGAAGCTGATGTATGTTTAAATCAAGGTAGTCAACTCAAGACGTGGATGAGACTGAAGTATGTAGAGAATGTATAGAGCCGTGGCTTACTTGCTTATGTGAAGTGAACTGATTTACTAACACACACACCCACCCAGTAACCTCAGATATAAAAGTGCCGGTTCATACTGACACCCTTTAAGCCAGTTAGACTTTGATATCTGTGTATCATGTAAAACAAACAAAGAAAATCTTTGGTTCAAATTAAATAGTGTCTTTCCTGATAAGCATGTTGAGGAAGAGCCACTTCAAGTCAACCAAAGTGCACAAGATCATGCTTAATCCTATATTTCACCTGAGTTAGTGTGTATATATATATATATATATATATATATATATATATATGTCATAAACATTAACCAGTACAAAATAATAATTATAAGAATGACGGTGACTATAATTATTCAAAACATGAGAAAGATTTCCAATCACAATAAACGAAGATAACGTTTGATAGCGCAAACATGACCGGTTTCAGTTTAACACACTTCATCTCAGTTATTGTTGTTTGAATGCATTTTATTAATCTGTTTTAGGCTAATTAGAATAAAAATCCTCTGAATGAAGGTTAAATGTTTAAAATGTGTTGTTGAACAGAGCGCTAACGCGGCTAACATGCTACAGTTTTGACTGCTGCTTTAACAGCACTGCCAAAATAATTCTGTAACATGTATATTTTCTAACAACTCAAATGTAGACATGTAAATGAATGAATAAAACACGATAATATATACAACACCTAATGCTAAATAAAGCATAAAGTGTATCTGTGCGTGCGCTGCTGTGTTAGCATGCTAGGCTAATGCGAACTCGGGTCATTAATTCAGTTTAACGGTCACATCTGATCATTATGATTCGAATCTCTCTCTCTTTAAATTATCTCTTCATTTGAGTGGTTGTTTTCACTATTTGAGCAATATAATCTTCCATTGTCAGTCATTCATATAAAGTGGCCGGTGTCTGTCTGACTGATTCGGGTATTTAATGAGATTTGAACTAAAGTCCTTGGCGGATCCCGAGACGAACCGGATCGGAACAGGTAACGTTAACTGTTCTCCCCATCTAATAAAAAGCTTCAACGGTTCAAATTATATGAATGATCTGAAACAATCTCCTATAATTAATCATCTAACGTTAATCTTCACGTGAAAGTGTTTTCTCACCGTGCTAACGCGCAGCTCGTTGGTGAAGCTGCAGATGGGTTCGGACGGTTCGGTTCGGTCACATGTAGCGGATGATGATGATCGGTGAACCCGTGAGCTGTAAGTCGTCTGCTCCACGGCTTGACTCGGTTCCTAGAGTCCGTGTCCTGGTCGGATGCATGCGCTTCAGTCACACACGCGCATGTTGCTGTAATCTCGCATCGAACCGACGGGCGGCCGAACCTCCGGATCTGCTCTCAAATCCCCGAATCGAACACAGCACACGCTTGAGATCAGGCTCGTAAACTCATCTTTCCGTTCCGGATGAGGCGTGTCGGGCATGTATTCACTGGGCCTCTCCTCCGGGGTGATGAGGAGGAGGATGATGATGATGATGATCTTTGGCTCCGTTTCTGGATCTCCTACAGGCTGCGGGCACGCGCAGACTCAGTGAGTGAAAGCACGCGCACAGCTCCGCTGCCGAAGAGCCTGAGAGTCAATCTAGATGTGTCAAACTACTTCCATCTTTGGAAAGGCAGAAAACTCTATATGAATTGTCCGCACGGTAGAATTACTGTAGTAGTATAAAATAAGATTGAAAAGTCCTAACCAGATTATACAAACAAAATGAAACAAATACTATTCAGGTGTGTTTTCCGCTGTATTTTGGAAAAGTTGGTAAACTATGACCCCCAGTGGGCAATTCAAAAACAGTAAATCTGTCTGTCTGTCTGTCTGTCCGTCCACAGTTTTGAATACAAACTAAACGATATATGCACCAAGTGGACTTTACCCAGTTACTTCACCTCGGCTACTATTTTGTTTATTACTCACTCACATTATGAAATCACCTGGTTAATAGATACTCTTTATAACTGGTTAACATTGGTGGGATCTCAAAAAGTTGGTTGATGACTTGATAAAAAAAAAAAAATATCAAAAAGAGAAATTTTTTTTAAAAAGAGTTTAAAAGGTATGAGTAAGCAAATTATTGCAAAAAAAGAAAAAAAAAGAAAGAAGATAATTCTAAATAGGTGGTTCTTTTGTGGGATCTTTTGATTCGCTAATCTTTTGATTAGCGAACAAAAAATTAATAGCAACAAAAAAATATTTACAGGGCCATTTTTTAACAGCACCAGCTTTTCATGATACAAGTGTTCCAGGAAACTGTAGACAGACTGATTCAAATGGTTCTCCTCTTTTTAATAAGTTAAAAGGGTATCTAAAAATACATTTGAGCTGAAACGTGACTGACTTTCTAAAAGAAACATACACATTTTCTACCAAAAGTACATTTAGGCTATCAGTTAAAGTTTAAAGGGATGGACTATAATTGTCCAAAAAAAGACAATTATGTAGGCCTAATTATTTTCTCACCCTCAAGTTCATCATGCATCAAGAAGGTCTTCCTTCTGTTGAACGAAAAGGAAGATAGTTTTGAAGAATGTTGGTAATCAAATCAGGTAAAAAAAGTCTATGGGGACCAAAAACTGCTTGATTACCAACATTCTTCAAAATATCTTTCTTTGTGTTCAACAGAAGAAAGAACTTCATGATGCAGGTTTAGAACAACTTGAGGGTGAGAAAATGATGAATTTTCATTTTTGGGTGAACTATACCTTTAAATAAATGGGCTGTGTGTGTGTGTGTGTGTGTGTGTGTGTGTGTGTGTGTGTGTGTGTGTGTGTGTGTGTGTGTGTGTGTGTGTGTGTGTGTAAATTCATGGCCATAGAATCACAAAGAGTCGGATATGACTGAAATTGTAATATAGATAGATAGATAGATCCCTTTAAATAAAAGTAATGCAAATATCATTCATAAAATTCTTAAATATTTTGGTTGCAATATAATTTTAGTTAAAAATAATTCTACTGAATATATAATTTTCCTTGAAGAGGTGTCTATTGTTGCATTGAAAATAATGTGTTGATAAGACGTCCCATGACCCATTTAAAAAAACAGCTATAGTTATGTTTTTAGCTTTACTGTTTTAAGTTTTGTAAAAAAAAGAAGAAAAAAAAAGAGCATAAATAGAAAAAATAATGGCATCACTTTCATTTTCTTTGCTTTTTAAAATGTTCCTTAGATTCCTGAATGCAGTGTCTCTTTGCACCACCAGAGGACTCTGTTTTGTCAGCTGGAGAAATGAATGATGGCAATGTTTTATTATAACTAAACATAATTGCACCTTTTCTCTATTATTTGTACAAAAACGAATGAATCACAGTGTGCTGCTTTGTATTGTATTGTATTCTGTATTGTATTGAATTGTGTTTTTTGTGCTGTTCAATGTCAGGCAGAAATAAAGCAGCAGCACATCTTTATCTCTCCGTGACCTTCTCCTGAGGGGGAGGAAATATCCATTTCCAAGTGGAGATACAGACAGACAGACAGACAGACAACATCTATCCATTGCCTATTGCTGATTTATTCGTGGATATATCTTTTGTAATTCATTTTTAATGCACTACTGGCTGATTTTTTTTATCATTTATCCAACTAAGTAGCCTATCTTAATAATAGTGTTTCACCAGTTCACATTTTTAATAATAATCATGTGAGATAACGGTAAACATATCTAGCTAGCTGTCCGTGATTAATACAAATAAAATAAAAATCTTGTTAAAATTATAGTCTGAGATCACATAATTATATCTACTTATTTTATTAAAACATTTCATTTAAAGTGATTTTAATATTTAATTAAAATAATTGTAATTAAGATTCTTTTAGAATAACAGCCAAGGATCTAAGTCCTCAGTTTCTATTTAAGTGACATCAATTGGTTTCAACTTGGTATAATATATGACTATTGCTTTTTGATGTAACCTGTTGAAGACACCTTTATTTATTGCTAAAGGGCAGGTGGGGTATGGTGACAATTGCATATTGATGTTTGCTTTGCATATACATTCACTTGGTTTTTCTTCATAGCCTTTCACCATCTGCCTCAAGTAGAGAATGATCCATTTATCAAGGCAATGTGCAGGGATTGACTGGGATTAAAAACACCACACCGACAGCAGTTAATCTTATGTAGCCTACAAAATTCCCAATGCTTTATCTAGTTTATATATGATATTATTTGTCTGTATATTTTATACATCTGAAATAGCATTTGTACTTTGCAAAGGTATGGAATGTTTCATAGACCCTCCTCCATTCAGGCTGCTGATTCCTCCCTGAGTCTCTGGTTCCTCACACTGCTCAACTTTGGATCAGTTGTGCACTATTGCTATCAGGAACTTTATGCTTGAACACAATTACTGGTGGTTTGCCTACATGCATACATACAGTACTGTGCAAAAGTCTTAGGCACAATAGTATTTTCACACACATCTTATGCTGTAGTGTCAGTAGGAAATATCAGTTTACATTTCCAAACATTCCTCTTGCCATTAATTGTAATAATCCAATGAGATTTTTGTATGCACAAGGAGCCTGACAACAGCCGGTGCTCCACACGGAGATCTGATCTCACTATATCATCGAGTCTGCCTGGGATTACATGAAGAAACAGAAGAAACTGAGACAGACTAAATCCAGAAGAACTATGGCAATGCCTCTTAGATGCTTAACGAAACCTTCCTGCAAGCTACCTGAAAAACTATGTGCAAGTGTACCGAAGACAAAAGCTGCTTTAAACACAAAGGGCCCTGTTTTAACAATATAAGCTCATGGTCTAAAGCGCACGCGCAAGTGCAATCAGGACGTGTCAGAATCCACTTTTGCTAGTTTAACGACGGGAAAAATGGTCGGTGCCCCCGGCGCATGCGGGTTGTCCCTATTCTTTTAATGAGTAATGGGTGTGTTTTGGGTGTAACGTGCAAAAAAAACAATCAGAGTCTCATCTCCCATTACCTTTAAAAGCCAGTTGCGCTCGCGCCGTGGCGGATTGCTATTTACATGACGGAATTTGCAAACGGAAAGACTGAACGCTTCTCTAGCGAGGAAACGGATCTGCTAATGCGCAAGGTTAAAGCACACAAGCAGATCATCTACAAGACAAGCTGGATTCATTCCACCATTTCTTTATGTACACAATATTAAATATTTACATTGTAATCCTTTTATTTTTAATATTAGGCATGTTTGTGTGCTGTTGCGCGTCCCTGTGTGTGTAATAAACAAAGTGTATGCGCATTGTGGACCCGCCTACAGGTGTACATTACTAGCGCACTCTTTAAAAAGAAAAAAAAAATACTGCGCCATTGACTTTAGACCAGTGAGTCTGGTGTGCACCAGAACAATGCACAATGCACCAGAACACACCTCGTTTTCAGACTAGCACGCCCATGGGCGAACAAATGAGTGCAAATGCATTTGCTATTTAAAACAACGTGGCGCAGGACGAAATGGCGCAGGAATATGATAACTGCGTCGGACTGAAACTAGCAAAAAAGCCTTGCGTCGCGCTTGACTCTGCATTGTGATGGGTGTGATAGGGCCCAAAGGGTGGTCACACCAAATATTGATTTAGTTAATTGATACATAAATTCTATTTATGACATAATTTTGAAAGCATTCTCACTTTACAGCATTTTTACACAAGTGCCTAAGCAGCTAAGCAGTAACTTCGGAGGTCAGTTTATTCAAGTGTTATAGGATTAGATCTTCTGGATTTATTCTGTCTCAGTTTATTCTGTTTATTCATGTAATCACAGACAGACAAGATGATGGTGAGATCTGATCTGTGGTAATTATTTTTTTTAAATTTTTTTTGGTGAAAATACTAAAGTGTCTGAGACTTTTGGAAAGTACTATAGTCAATGGTCTTGTGATAGTCAATGGATTTCTACTTTTATTTGCACAATTACTCTAATACAGTGGTTTTCAAGTTGAGTCCATGGTCCACCAGCTGAGTAACAAGATGTCTTAAAATTCATTATATTAAAGTCATCTAACAGTTAAAATGCTAAAATAATTAAAACCAAGACATAATGCAGCATGGAAACGGACACTTTCTTAGTTTGTAGAAATTCATCACCTTTGATTGCAGCAAACAACCTTGGCAAACAAAAATTGTTAAACCTTTATGCACATATAAGCTATAGCTTGAGATCTGCTGCATTAATAGACCCACAACTGAAAACATGAAAACAATCTATTGAATATATTACAGTATTTTGAGCTTTATTTTAAGATTTATTGTTCTGCATTTTATTTTTGAAGAAAGAAAGAAAGAAAGAAAGAAAGAAAGAAAGAAAGAAAGAAAGAAAGAAAGAAAGAAAGAAAGAAAGAAAGAAAGAAAGAAAGAAAGAAAGAAAGCCTCATAGGGGGATGCTTACTGATGAGGGAGCGCGAGACCAGAGACGTGTCATATCATATCCTCGTACAACCATCTCTTCTGTTTTCATGCAGGATCAGCTACATCTTATTCATTTGGAAAATAATACGAAACTTGTCTGCTACACGTACACAACATGTCTTCGAACTCAACGAGAAATGAAGAGCGTCGTGGAAACTGCAATTCGAGTTATACTTCTAAACTTTCACCAGCTGCTGATATTGTGGTTGGATTGGTTATAATGTCAATTGGTGAGTGTGATATGTTTTGTTTTAGACTACTTATTTATTCTGTCTGTTTCATAGTGGTTTCCTGTTCGCGAACTAAGCGAATATGTTTCTTTAAATGAATTGTTGGCTTTGTCGGCGATTCACAATAGGCTATATTCAATCATATTCGGCTGAGAGATCATCGGTTACATTAAACTAACTGCATAGAACACGAGGTTGAAAGCAGTCAGATTGATTTAGTTGAAAATGATACTGATTGAGGATCTGTGGAATTATTTTATTTCTTTAAATCCGCCATGCGCTGTCGTTGACATGCAATTATCGTCATTCTTCATAATTTATGAATTCAGGTGTCCGAAATAATAATAAAACATTTTTTTTTCATATAGTCATGTAGTGACTCTTAATTTTTTAATGCATAGCCTACAACTGGGATAAAGTTACACCTTAAGCAAAATGTGCTTTTCACTACTCCGTATTCCCATAGTGTATGATTGCAGAAAAATATGTATGTATTAAACATTGATGGAGCAACATATTTTGTGTGAAAATGAATCATAAAATGTAATCGTAAAAAAAAATTCGTAAATGTATGAGGTGGCTTACCAGCATGGGGCAAAAGGCACATGTTAAAATCCTACTTTAAGTAAAATAGTTAAAATAGTTAAAAAAGTTAATACATTTTCAAAACAACCACTTAAGCAAAGTTTGTACTATTTTCTGTTTGTTTTGATAAATAAAAGAAATAAGTTTTGTTTAATAAATATACTGACAAACAAAATATGTAGCCTATATACATTATTTAAAAAAAGTAAAGATTCTGAAAGCATTGAAAGATATCCCATTATAATTTAATATAGATTTACAGTAGTAACAATAAGTTATATTTTATTAAATTATGATTAATATCATATTTTAAAGGGACTATGTGTAGCTTTTTAGGTATTTTATTATCTAAAATCAATATTTTTATTAATAAATATGCCCTCAATGGTGTACAAATAGGCCTACCTATGCCAATGATCAGACTAATCCTCGTAAACGAAGAATTTATTATCTTTATATACATGGGACGGGTAGGTCCACGGAGGCTTCCATGTAGTTCCGCCATCTTGAAAAACTATAATAGCAGAGAGGGACAAAAAGTACTAGGCCAACGCGTTTCCACAACGCGTTTTCGTTCAGAACCAGCGTCACGTGACTGAAGCCAGCAGAAGCGGAGGAGCAGAGCAGTGAGAGGCGCTTGTCACTGCCGCGGCAAGTTTAAAAGGCTGCACTGCACGGTTATTTATACACCGTTCATTCATACATATGCTGAGTCGCAGGATGAGTCCTCATCGTCGAAAAAGTCCAAAATAGACCGTAAAAGGAAACGTGACCGGAGATTACAAAATAATCTACGCGTACGCGTACCCACCAGATTTCGTCATGAGTCATTTTGTACCCACCACTTTTTTCAGATAACGTCCATAATTATTAGACTTTGGGTTCGATTTTTTGACAGTTTTCAGTGGTTTGAGGAGCAATATGAGAGAGAAATTTGGTGCTCGTTGTTTGGGTACATTAAACCACGTAAAGCTTTTTCACGTTAGTATAAAGCCCATGAGAACCGTGTGGAGTCAACCCACAGCCGCTCCGCTGCTCTGCTGAAAATGTGAAGCTGAAACACTTAGTGTCATGTAACATCCATAATAATTTGACTTTAGGTTCGATTTTTTTACCGTTTTCAGTGGTTATGAGGAGCAATATGATAGAGAAATTTGGTAATCATTGTTTAGGTACATTAAACTGCGTCATGTCATATTGTCAACATGGTTTCTGAAGCAGAATAGTGGGTCATATGTCTAATGCTTTTTGAAAACTTAAGGCTTTCTTCTTCATAAAACGAGTCGGACATCATCACATTTTTGTATACATTTTGATTTATTTTCATTAGTAAACTTAGCTACAGGACATCGTATTTCAAAACATGACCTGCGAAAAAGAGAGAAAAAAAAAAAGAAAAAAATGCGTTGTTGTACCCACACTGTAAAAAATTTGTAACACTCCCAAATCAAAAATTTCAATTGGTCGATAACATCTAAATTTTTCAATTGGCCCAAGTGAAATTCTGTAAATTCTAAAATGAAATGTACAGATTTTCACTTGGGCCAATTGAAAAATGTAGATGTTATCGGTCAATTGAAATTTTTGATTTGGGAGTGTTACAAATTTTTTACAGTGCAGCACTTCTGAAAATGCACTTCCGAATGGGTCTCTGTACCCAGCACATTTCAAACCAAACTGACGCCCATGCAGCTATTGAGTAAAGTAACTTTAGAGAAGGCTCTGATGATGATGATATCTAACAATGCACGTACTTCAAAAATGTAATCATATTCTTCAGTAATTCATACTGTAACATTCTTTTTTTCGTTGTTTCAAGTTTCAGTTTGTTTTAAATAACAAACCTGTTCACCCGAAGAAAAACTCGAAGCGCTATTATAAGACATCCTGTCATAGCTTTTACGCGCATTTGAAAAAGTGAGGCGCTGGAGAGCATTATTCGTTTGAATGCAAAATACAATTTCACCACTAGATGGGAGAAATTCCTACACACAGTCCCTTTAAATATGATGGTTGCAAAATAAATATGGTGATTATCTCTAGGTGGACATCCAACTTAATATATGATATTTGCCATCTGAATCTAACCATGTCATGTCAACAAATGGAAATGTCATCCAGCTATTTATTATCATGTTGACAGGGGTTATTTATTTTTTAAATACTGTTCTAATCCCTTGGTTAGAAGGGTTAGTTCCAACCAAAAATAAAATGTATGTCATTAATTACTCACCCTCATGACATTATAAACCCGTAAGACCGTAAGGCCCAGAAATGTAGTAAAGACATTATTTGTCCATGTGACTACAGTGGTTCAACCTCAATGTTATGAAGTGACAAGAATACTTTTTGTGTGAAAAAAAAAAGAAAATAGCGATTTTATTTAACAATTTCTTCTCTACCCTGTCAGTCTCTTATGATGTTCACTTTGTAAACACACAGTGCAGCGCTTCCGGTTTCTACATCAGAACGCCGGCTCAGTATTGGCCGACTCCTGCGTCAACCGCACACGCATGCGTCGTGATGCTAACGTGAACAGCGTCAGAGACTGACACAGAAGAGAAGAAATTGTTGAATGAAGTCGTTATTTTTGTTGAACCACTGTAGTCACATGGACCATTTTAACGATGTCTTCACTATGTTTCTGGGCCTTGAAAATGGTTATGACGTCACTGATGGTTATGGTTATGCCCCCGAGAAGACGCAGCCTCATGCTGTGGTGAGGAATAGGAGGCGTTTTTGGAGGCTGATGAGGCACAGGCGAAGGGCTGGAAGAAGGAGGGTTGGGGTCTGAGAAGAAGGCTGAGACAAAGAACTGGCAAGACAAATATCCACAGGAATATTTAGAAGGGGAGGTGGGAGAGGGAGGCTGGGTGACAGAATAATCAGGCTGATAAAGGGTTAGATTTAAAGGAGAACTCTGGTCAATTTTAACATTGAGCTCATTTTTTTGTACATTTGGAGTGCTGTCAGTACAGAGAACAACGACAAAAATCGGTGTTGCCTACACTGTGTTATCCTCTTTTTAAAATTTGCACCCTGTTGACTTCAATGGGGCAAGTTTTAAACCTGCTTTTAGCCTCTTAACATCCTTGATGTGTCATTACAAGTGCACAGGTCATGTGAGTGATTCCTTCGGAGTGAACGTGGGTGAATCTGACTGCAGGAGATGTGAAAGATATTAATAAAAATGATGTTTATTCAGCCAGCGCACATACCTGTATTTACATCCTGTTTTCGGTCAAAGTCCACAGTAGTCGATTGTTGAGTTCACGCGCGTGATCATAGGTACTAAACCTATGCGCGTGAACTCGACAATCGATTACTGTGGACTTTGACCGAAAACAGGATGTAAATACAGGTATGTGCGCTGGCTGAATAAACATCATTTTTTATATATTTCTTTCACATCTACTGCAGTCAGATTCACCCGCGTTCACTCCGAAGGAATCACTCACATGACCTGTGCACTTGTAATGACACATCAAGGATGTTAAGAGGCTAAAAGCAGGTTTAAAACTTGGTGTGATATCAGGCTCGATCACTCCTCCTAGCGTGGGCTCCAACATCGTGGCTGAGCCATTCTCTCCACCTGCGGTGCTGCCGCTCCTCGAAGTCGATGGGTTCCTGGCTGGGCATTGGGTCCGCAGGTAGTCTGGATCGGGGGTAGAGCCTCGGTGTTTGGTGTTTTAAGCCCCCAACGGCGCCTTCCAGGCAGCGAGGGGATGGGTAGGTTTAAGGTTGAGGGTAGGGTTAGCTGCCTCTAAAGCCCCTTTCACACAGAGATTCCGGAAAATACACGGATAAAGTGACCCGGGATTTGACCCGGGTTCATTTGATTTTGGTTCATTCACACTGCCAGTGATTTGCCGGAATCAGAGAGTGCGTTCACACACAATCCGTAAAAATCCTGTAAAGACACGTGACATCGACGTTACATGTAGCCTAATGTCTCAGCAGCGTCTTCAGTTTGCTTATGAGCTGCGATTTCTCTCTCTCGCCACGCTTGTGCATTTTTTTCTCTGATTCGATCATAAACTTGCGCATTACGTACCGTTTCACAGCTGGCGAACGATCCCGGCTTCAGCGTCATCACTACGACACGGCATTATTACGGCTTTTGTTCACACAGCGCGCGTTCCGGAACTTAACACGGCAATGTTACTAGGTCCCCAACCCGGCATCAATCCCGGGTCATGTTTGCGTTCACACAGAAGGCGTTCTGGCAATTTCCCGAGTTCAAAGCGCTGTGTGAAAGGGGCTTAAGGCGCCATCGGGGGCTTAAAAAACCATCGAGCGCGAGTCTGGGAGGTCTGAATGTATCTTGTTATTTAATCGAGAACGCTCGACGAGCAGGCAGAATTGCAACATCTAATCCAGCATGTTGTGGCCTCTCCTGGCCAAAGCAGTAAATTCAGCTGCAAATAGCTATTCTGTCACAGTTTAAGAAGTTCAAAGATGAAGATGAGTCAAAAGCATTTAATAAAAGAATAAACTCAGATAATCCAACACAGTGCAACAGCAAGTTTACACACAAACAATAGCTGGCAATGAACTGAGGAAACACAGGAACTTAAGTATACAATGATAATTAACTAAAAGACAGGTGTAATAGGTGTGTTGATCAAATGACATGGCATGGTAACTGATTAGAGTGGGTAAAATGAACAAAGACAACAGGAAATAATGAAAAGCAAACTAAAATTTCATGAAAATGAAACTAAACGAATAAATGACTTGACAGTTAACACTTCCCTGAGTCCCTGACAAAACTACTCTGATTTGTGAAAACGTTCACAGTACATTTTAGTCAGTTAACCCTTCCCTGCTGAGTCCTTAATATCAGAATGGTGAAGTTAGAAACTCAAAGAAGGATGTAATTTTACACCATATTTTGTTAGTGCTCAAGCAGGGCTGTACATGTTAGATGAGTTATAAAAGACTTTACCCTTTAAGAGAAGTATGTGTTAATATGAAGGAATGTTTTGTGTTGATTTTTCACATGTGCTTTACCTGTATTTTTAATTGTGTATTTCATCTTATTGTGTTTTAGTCTTTTCTGTAAATCTCCTGATTATTTTCTGTCAGGACATTATCTTACAGAACATTTTATTTTATTTTTATAGACAAAAAAAATTAAAATAATAAACTGACATTTATGTATGTATGAATGTACAGTAGGCCTATGTATTTATTCAAAATGTTTCACACAAAAAGAATAACTTAACATGTTGTGTGGCTTTCGTTCTTTACTCAATATTGTTGTATTTTCACAGTTTTCACCAATAGGCAATTAGCTGCTGTACGTTAATCGTCATGTTTTGTATGTTTCATTTGATATCAACATCTCATGGCTAACAGTATTTACATATTCATTTTATGTGACTTTGACTTTCTGAGCAATACTCTTCTCTGTTTGTTGTTGCAGTGATACTGTCAGTACTCGGCAATGGACTGGTGTTGGTAATCTGTTTTCGCCGCAGAAGGAAGATTGTTGGTTCAGAGCTGCTCTGTGTCAATTTGGCAGTGGTTGACTTTCTTTGCTGTATCTGCTTCTACCCGCTGTCAATCTTGTCATCTTTTAGCCACGTATGGCTGGGAAGTCATGCCACCTGTGTGTATTATGGCCTAGGCTGCTTCCTCTTTGGCCTGTGTGGCATGTTCACCATAGCTGCCATCAGTGTCATCCGTTACATCAAGACTTGTTATGGTAAGAGTGTGAGTAAAGTAAAATAAAACTTATAGAGATTTATAGCGCTTTAATGAATAGTCATTGTATTGTTTAGAATACAATTCATACAGTTGTCAGGAGTATGCTTTGTGTGACCTAGGGTGTTTACACGACAATGATATACTAAAAACGGAAAAGCTTTTTCTTTGTACAGATGACAACATTATCAAAATGATCCCCGTTCACATGGATGCGCGAAAACGACTAAAAACACTGTATTATGTATACCAGGCCATCAGTTAGCGATGTCACTTTGTAAAGAAAGATTAGTACGCCCGTGTAAATACGCATTATCCACAGAGAAGTCGTGCAAAACGCGCATGCCTATAGACTAAACACATAATACCCATATGCATGCCGTCACCGGTTTCACAGATTCACGTTTTTGTAGTTTACATGGAAACGATAACGGTATCTTTTCAAAAAATGGTGCATACAGTGTATTTGTGCATATACATATACTGTATGTGTGAGTGCTATGATACACTTCTGTGCACTCCACTGCACACTGGACAAGCAAAAGACAGAAAAATAGTAGTGTTTTACATTTTTAACATCTGTGTGTAGTTTGGTGTGTATTTGGCTAATCATTTGTGTGTAGAGTTATGTACAAACAATTTTTTTAGAAGAGTTATAACAGGTTTGCATTAAGTGTTTGCTTCTGCATGTGATGTGAGATGTTTTGCATGTTGTATGTTGAGTTTAGAGAAAAGGAGCCATAGTTTTAGAAATTGTTTGCAATTAAAAAAAAAAAAAAAAAAAAGGTTCAACTTTTAAGTTTTCATAATCCAATCAACAACCAATGGATAAAATCAAGTCCCGTCCTGTTTTTTTCTTATTTGATAATTTCACTCTGAAATACATCACAATGGTATTCCATTTCATGTCAACCAATCAGATTTCTAAGGTCTAATTAAGTAAATCACCTCATTTATGATGAATTTACCAATATGAACTTCTCTGTATCTCCAGCTACATGGCTAGAAGGAGCCAATATCCATCTGTTGTGTGTAGCTACATGGATAATTGCTGCTGTTTGGTCATCCTTCCCGCTGTTCGGCTGGGGCGAGTATGTGCCTGAACCATATGGCATCTCCTGCACTGTGGCCTGGCGTCGTTACCACACATCCATGACAGATGCTGTTTATGTGATCTGCTCCTTCGCCTGCTTCGTGCTTGTTCCAGTCTTGCTTATCGTGGTGTCACAGTGCAAAATCTTGCTGAAGATCTATCGATTTTCTCGCACCCTTTCCACTAAGGGTATCCAGATCAACCTCCGCCGTGCAGAGAAACACCTGTCTGTGGTGAGGCATTCAAGGGAAAAAAGCTTGCATTGTTATTCAGCAGTTTATAGTAAATTTTTAGAATTTACTTCACCCTGTGCTGCAATATACATTCAGTTTTACATTCATTAACAGAAATCAGCTGCTTGAATGAAAACTGCTGATGTCATTGGATTTTCAGGTGATATTCTCAATTCATTCAGTTAACGGACGCTCTGAGGTAAAGTGAATTCAGACTGCAGACTAAGCAACGATTGTATTTAATTGTACAGGACAATCATAACATAGTACAGACATGATCTTATAATGATCCATAATGTCCTTAAACATAACAATGTTGCTGGCCATAAACTGACAAAGTGCGCATCTGGTGTGCGATACCTCTAGTTGTCATAGACGCAACGCTGCGCTTCTCGTACAGTGTGCGACCCCCTTTAGATTATTGGCAGCATAAAAAAATGAAACGATGTGACAGCCATGGGCTGAACAATACAATAATATCCATTGAGCCTATGAACTAGTTGAACACATTAACAAGAAAGAATGTAGGCTACCCTGTAAAACAACTGCAATCATGTGATACAAAATACCCTATTCAACACTATCATCATCACCGCAATCCTCAACTACAAGTTCATCGGCGAATTCCTCCTCCTCTTCACTCTCCTCCACTTACCCCTCCGGCCTCCGCTAACTCTGCCTGCCTTCCTTGCGCTAACAGCTCCCGCCCAGATGCGCAGGGCTCTCTTGCGTGCGCAATCTGCTTCATAGAACTGGCTTAAACAGACGATCTGACAGGTTTTAGAAGATTAAATACAACCCGAAACAAAAAAACAGACCAGGCCTCTATTTGAGACAGGCCTTTATTTATCCAAATCCAAACCTGTAGCCACACCAGGCGTGTAAAAGAGACAGGCGTCTATTTGGGACTCGGCTATTATTTGAAGTTTTACGGTAATTTAAATAACATATGTAGCAAATTAGCTCTATGAAATATTAATAATCAATAATAACTTGTTATAATTGATTATGAATATTTGGATCAGTTAATATAATTAACTTAATGTCGTAAATTAATATTACAATCAATTAACCTGTTTGTCGTGAACACTCAGGATTAATTGTTTATTAACAATAAGAAATGTACATTTCCGGGGCATGGGAAATGTCTTTCTTAATTTACAGTACTACTAAGAGCAGTAGCCAAAATCTATATGATTAGTGACTCCAGTTATGAGCTTGAGACACGGACAACTTTACGTGTGACATGAACAAGATTTAATTAACTAGTCTAAACACTTAAACTACTCTAACATACACAGACATACATGCATACAGTTTACCAAGGGAAAGAGAGCTGAAGCAGAATACAGGAAAGCAAGAAGTTATAGCATTGTTTGAAATTCAGCAGATCAACAGCCTTGAGCAAACCATCAGTTTAGTTCTAACACGCCTTTCCTTAAAAGGGGTAAGGATACTTAACGTATCAAATAATGAGACTAAGTTTGATACTTGCATGTCTCACCCAATTTAATTAAACTGTCTTGATGCAATTTGTTGAGGCTCCAGGTGATCTTTGCTGATGTGGTCTTGATGAGAGAGAACCAGTGGTAGTCAGAGTATCTTTGGTGAATGGAAAGACAAGGCCGCAGCCTGGCACAAACTTGGAGGGTCCTTAGAAAGTTCTAGATCAGCATCATCTTCACGTCAGGATTCCAGAAAAGGACCAGAGAGAGCTCAGAGAGCTGATCTTGTGTTTTTAAAGCGTGAAGATGTCACACCTCTGGAGGTGTAAGAGCCAATGAGAATTCCCTTTGGAGGGAAATTTTTACGACCTATTGTTCAAGCAGGCCTTTGAACATGTAATTTGACTGGATGTTTAACACAAGAATCTTTAAGATGCTTATAATACTAATGCGTCACAAAGTTAGCCAAATGTAATGTAAATTAACAAATGGGAAACGAAGATTGGAGTTTATAGAGACCAAACATGCCACACATATGATTTTAGTTGACCATATTATGCAAAGTCTGAAACATTAACCAAATATAGTTTACAAGAATACAAAAGCCAAACCACATAAAAGGAAAATCATGAGATCGGAAATTTAGATACATGTTTACACATTTCTCAAGTCGTTATATATAGAATATATAGGATTAACAGGGTTTATTTCTCCTTCTCAGTGAGAATTAAGTAAGAGTCGCTCTTAAATAGAGAATAACTCTTATCAGTCTCAGTGTGTGTTAGCTTCATTTGGGATGTTAGTTTTGGGGGGAAGTTTCACAGGCCTTTGTTGGGAGAGTGAGTTTGCTGGATTATTCATTACAAAATTTTTTATAATTTGTGTGTGTCTGATTGGTCCAGACACTACACATATTTAGGAACCCTTGGTAAATTTGAGCTATACGAAGGCTATGAAAATAAATTGCATTGTTTATCTTTTTGTTCTTACATTCAAATAATTCTCAAAAAAACTAACCTCTCTCTGGGGCTCTGCCGTCTGCCCTTCGAAGGGAGTAGGGCATAGGAATGCTCACGAGCAATAAGCATGTCCCAGCCGGATTCATCACTTATTGTGGTCACCTGGAAACATTTTCGTTGTGGTCTGTGCTGTATCCAGTTCCACCTGTTTCTAGATTATATCTCACAAATTTGTACATTTGTGCATTAGGTAATATATGAACTGAAGTTTAATGACATTGTAGATTTTCAAAAAGTGCATGATCATATGAATCAATCGTCTAACGATATTTGTAAGCATTTGAATTTACATTAAAAGGTTCATGAACTGCATTATTTTATTATTTTAAAATGTTTCCTGGGGTGCACTTATAATGTTAGTGCACATTAAGTTTAAATAGCACAACAGTATGTTGGCTTTCTCAAGTTCTAAAAGAAGTTGTCGTTGTATCCATGCCTACATTGTTCTTTGAAGCCAACTCAGTCTCTCTCTGACTGAAGAAGAGTATTCACGATCCTACTTTTGGCCATAGTGTCTAAATCTGCATTTAAATACTGATGAAATGTACACTGTGTCACACCATGTCCCTTTATCAAGATCATATTTCACAATGCAAATGTTTGTTGCATGACTCATGTACTTTTCCTAAGGGAGTGGCATCCGTCTTTAAAATGCTCATTCATGTTGCTAAAGGTTAAATGAGAGGAATTCATTACTGAATCTTGTCAGCAATTGAGTGTCATCGTACAACGCCATTCTTAATCTTTACCAAGCTTCAAAAAGGTGAGTGTGAGTTATTTTTTAATATGTAAGTTTGCAGTATGTGATCAAACACAAAACAATGTTGTTAATTTGTTTGTTTTTTTACAAATCAATCCGTATAATGTGAACTCAACCCATAGGAAACCATTATTGCTTTATACACACTCTTTTGCTTCTGTCTGTTTTTAAGTGTATAGGGTAGGTGGAAGTCCTTGTATTTAACATCAAATCATAAAGTGTGCTTTATAATCATACAAAATTTAAAGTAGACAGATACTCTGATTGATCTAAGACCCAAACTCTACTTGTGACATGTCTAATTAAAAAAATGCTGTCATGACTAAGTCATAGGAGTATTTTTTTAATTGATTACTCAAATAGTGTCTAAGGATTATGAGGCTTTTTTATCATCTAAGACTGAGCTGTTCTTGTTTGTTTGTTTGTTTGTTTGTTTGTTTTGTAACACATTGGAATTCTTTAAATTATTTGATGGATAAAGAGTGTCCAAAAGGATTTTCCAATCATTATTATGTCAGTATGAAATATATCAATATTGAATACTATTATTATTGTGATTTTCATTAAATCATCAATAAGAAAGTTTATTAGTAACAAGTATGCTGGTTGTGATTTGGTATCTTGATTTGGTCTTTTTTTTTTTTTTTTAAATGGCGAAGGGCTCTTTAGATTAATCGTATGTGCATTTAGAGTATTAGTGTACATTTTAACATGACATGACATTCTTATAATCTTAAATTAATTGTATTTTTTTTGTGAATCTTTCTCCAGAGCATTATATAAATAATGGAACCATCAAAACATCAGCTACGTTTTGTCTCTTGGAACACTATGGGAATCAGGTTCACAAAAGAAAAAAGCTCCAAACTCCAACTTGTGTTAGATGAACTCATCAAACTGAAGGCTGATATTGTCTTTTTACATGAGACACACATTGGACCTCAGTCTTACAAAGCACTAGAGAACATAAAAGGCTGGAGGCCTTTCTTCACTGTCCACCATCCTCGCAGCAAAGGAGTTGCTATCTTGATAAGGAATGAAACAATATTTCGCTACATATGCCATGATGAGGATTACAGTGGAGGCTATATTTTCCTTTTCTGTCGTCTCTTTTGTCAGTTGTATACTCTTGTTAATGTGTACAACCACAAGGAAGACAGACATATGCTGTACAGATTGAGAGACTATTTGAGAGTTATTAACACTAAAGGTGTGCTTGTGGTTGGTGGGGACTTCAACACTGTACTGGACCCAACTATTGATAGGATATCGTCAGCAGATCAAACGTACCATTCCTCACTTAGAAGCATTCTAGAAGATTTCACAGAATCTCTGAGTCTCAATATTTGCATTAAGGCATCCAACGGAAGAAGGCTTCACACGATATCAGAGTCATTCAAGGTTGGATATGTTTTTCATGCCAACCAACACAGTAACTTCTGTCACAAACTGTGCAACTTACCAAGCAAAAATGAGAAAATCTACATGTGGGAACAAGAGAATTTCTGATCATGATCCTCTAGTTTTAGATATAAAAGTTCCATTACCGCAAGAAATTGCAGTGCCGGAAGTTGCCTCATTGTTAAGTGAATTTAGATACAGTGGAAAACCAGACAGAAGAGCAGGGAAAATAAATGGTGCAGAAATCCTAAGTGCCATTAGATCTTTGCCTGACTCAAAAGAACAAACTCCTGATAATCTCAGAGTTTGTGACTACAAGAAAAATGACCTTCCAATGACAGAAATATTAAAGATAAACTACAACATGATGCTGAAGTCTAAACATGTTCCTAAACATTTTGTAAAATCATTGCTTACTTCAGACAGAAGGGATTCTTTCAGTGTTGACTATTTGATATTGTCTCAGATTTTAGCCAAACGCCTTAAAGTGTTTCTAACGCCATCATTTAGGAATAGAAAAAGGGTAGTACGCAGTAGTCGTATTTGTGTGACTTTAGCAGAATGGCCCCAAAAAATCAGGATGTCTTTCCTCATGCGAAGTCTTTCATCACTTACGTCTCTTAAACATATTACCCCCACACCACCAAAGGACTTCAGCATTCTGGAGAATCTCCTCCCCAAGGCCAACAGCTCCATTAAAAACTACAGAATACTCCGTCAAGGATGTCCTCTGACCACACCCATCATCACAATGGCATTTAAACAACTGGAAAGTGACATAATGGCAACAAGCAAAAACTCTGGCAACACTAGTGTCTGCTGCTTCAGACAGTGTCTGCTCATTTTTACAGACAATCCGGCAATTGACAGGACTAATGAATTGTTCAAACAATTTAATAAAAATTCTGGGATTAGAATTAAGAGAGAACGGCGCAAGGCCGGTGGCGTGATTAAAGGGTAACTAAACCCTAAACCAACTTTTTTTAGATAATGATCTGTAAGAATGGGGCTTTATTAGTGCTTTTCATTGATTCAAGTAATTTTTTTGACATTTGTGTTTAAAGTATTTTAATTTTACTAAATATGGTGTAAAAACGTCTGAGTGCTGCCCTCTTCAGGTTGAACAGTGGCTACTGCAGTTGAATTTTCCTATTGGAAGTTGTGGTACACTCTGATGTCAGAGTGTACCAGCTAACCACGCCCCTGCCTGCAGAGAGATACGTCCCAGATGCACGCCCCCTCTCCACTGGGCTCTGCCTACTTTTCCAGCATTTTTCAAATATTGCCAGTGGGTGGAGTCAGGCTCTGACCAGGGGTTTAGTTACCCTTTAACAAGCGTAACCTGCGCAACACACTGGCTTCCGTAGCTCCTCCGTGAGATACGAAGCTGGTGTGGCGCGCAGGTGACGCTCGTTAGTAATGAGTCCAGTGTCCTGCTTGCCTCAAGAATATAGACCTACTCCCAAAAAATGTGACAGTCTCAAACTTTTGTATGGCTTTTGAAATTCTACAAAAAGTCTCCTTAAATACTTAAAGCCACAATCTGTATTTTTTCGCCATTAGGGGTCGCTAACCTCTTCAAAACAATAACAAAGGCGTAGATTGATGATGCAGTAAATGAGTGGAATCATGGAACTTGTCATCATGCCGATGGATCTAATAATGTTTATGGGGAAATAATGTTTATAGATGAGTGAATACATTGATGTTTTTTAACATGAAGCATGGCGTGATCACTAATTAGAGACAGATATCAGCGAGTCCCGGGGAATATAAAGAAAATATGACATTTCATTCTACTGACCGAAATACCCGCAAGTGCTGAATTACAACTCACGCAGGTCAGTTTATTTGACGAATGTGTTGAAGTAACACAGCGCTGTTTCACTTGGTCTACACTATCATACTAAACTGCATTTAAGTGTATTGGAAGTTAGAATGTTATTATATGTGTTAGTTTGTTGGCTGTATGAGACTAGCAGTAAGCTAGATCAACATTAGAATATCATACTGATCATAATCTAACATTTCATCATGTTGAGCTACAGTATATTATTGATTTGTTTTATGTACATTTGCTCACCTGTCTAAAGCACATGCAAGAACGGCGTCTCTGTCAAATCATGAAGCTGTTTGTTTGTCACAAAGCTCCCGGCATCTCGAAAACACCAATATTGATCCTCGTTTTATTTCTTCTTTTGTCCCAAAGTCTGCTTGCCATGGTCAATAATGTTTGAATGAAACAACATGGTTTGAACGTCTGTCACCATGTTCGCCAATCATGCTATGGCAGTACAAACTGAAACCAGGGATAACGCGGATATTACGTCATTGACAGGCGACAAGGGATGGGCACTACTTAAAATTGTGAATTTCTCTGAATTGACAAATTCTTGGAAACATTTCTCAGACAGCAACATAGTGTCAGCCCTGATCCAGGCCACATCTGGTACATGTGGATTCAACACGTACCAGATGTGGGCCGGAACTGGGCCGACACTATGTTTCTGTCTGGGTTAGGATAATGTAAGTACACAATTGAAAGAAATATATGACACTGTACAAGTGGTTTTGGGATATTTTAATAAAAAAAATCTTACATATTGTAACTTTTATCATTTTGTAAATCAGTTACAAATGTTAAATGGGACCTATTATTATTATTATTATTATTATTATTATTATTTTTAGCTTAACTTTCTGTTAATGTGTAATGTAGCTGTAATAAACAATTTGCAAAGTTACAAAGCAAAGTTTTACTGATCCATTTTGAAAACGCCTACTTACTGTATGAATCAAACTATGAATCAAACCATTAAATGAAATGAAAACATCATTATATAAGTAAATTATGTATAATTATTGTATTGTATAATTATGTATACACAGTGATGCATTTTGTTACCATGTACAATTACTACAATGACATTTGAATTAAAATAAGTTCCTCAAGTAATTGAAAAGTGTCATAATTTACTCACCCATGTGGTTACAAACTATCTGATGAAATAAAAAGTCAAAATTCTGTTTTCAAAGTAAATTTGAATCTACAGGGCTGCAAAAGCTGCCTAAAGCTGCAAAAAACAAATGATCAATCAAGATGAAGAACTGTACATGTCTACTATTTTATATTATATGATGTACATTTATGAATAATATTTTACATTTATTGTTTTCTGGTTTAATTTTGGCATGCATGCCCTGATTAGCATTACAGTGGATACACTATCTTGTCCTTTTCTGTTGTCTCTATGTTATATTGTAAACTCTAGTCAATGTGTACAACCATAAGGCAGAGAGTGATGTGCTTTAAAGACAGCTTTTATTATTTGACAGCTATAAACACTGTGCCTGTGGTCAGTGGGGACTTCAACCCAGTTCTGGATCTATGGGATCTTCAGCAGTACATGGGTCAATGACGTGGCGTGTCAATTCTGGTGTCCAAAGCATATTCCTAATATAAAAAATTTATACATTTTTAAATGCACTTCATAAGTGACTCAACTTCCCCCTCTTTAATTACTCATGTGAGAATTTATTATAAATAATTAATATTTAAGGAACTATTGAGCTCAAAAGTCCTAAAATGTCATTCCGGGTAACTGTCCCGGCTTAAAATCTGAATACAAAAATACGACAAAAATGTAAAAAATATGAATAAAAGTATTTAAAATCTACTTGGGCATAATTGTATTGATGTTTTCAACGATACCTACAAATATAGTGGTAATACTAAGCTTATTTTAATTTTTATGACAGAAAGACTTTTGTCCCCAAATTGTGATTTCTCTAATGTCATTCCTGGATAACAGACATCAATGACCATTTTACACCATAATGCATTTTGGTATGTCATGTGACATAATATTGTATCAAAAAGAAGACCCTGAAGGAACACCAGAACATGTGCAAACGTCAGGAAGCGTCTCTTAAAATGTTGATATTTTGACCTTTTCAGTCACTGGTGCACTTTGTAGCAATATCATGTGTCCTTTTGGATAACACTGATAAACCATTTATAATGTTTTTATATTAAAAAACTATCTATTTGATCTAAAAGATTACCTTAAGCGATGATAGCTAAATTGTAGTTTTCCATAGGTGGTTAAGTTAGTGCCTGATTATAAAGAAAAATATTTGTTTTGTCATTCTTGGATAACAACATGTCATTCTTGGATAACAAAAAACCTCTGTTAGCCAGGACATGTCATCCGTTATCCAGAATGACATATGCATAAAAATCTAGTTTTTAATTAACATTTGTAAACTTTTAGGCATGGTTATTATAGTTATATTATTAAAATTAACATTATTTACATAATTGTATGTTTTTTGCCATATTTTTGCTGTCATTCAACTTGATTTCATATGATTCAATGAGTCACATGGGTCTTTATCATTGAATTAAATTATTGTAATGTTAATGGTCAGATTATGAATAATGTAATCAAATTGATTAATTATCAACATTTTATTAAAGCTTTAGTATAGCTTCTGGTGTTTTAAGGTCAATTCTGTCCTGCCAGATGCCTCTGTCTAATAAAGAGAGGCAGAGACGGTTCAGAGCCAGGATAAACGCAGATGCAGAAACTAGGGCTGAGTATCTTGGACAAAAGAGAGCAAGGTATTATAGTGATGACTCAGTGGAGTGATAATGTATCAGTAACAAGCAAACTTGAAATATTAATCGAAATAGGTTCACACTCCTATAAACATTCCTATAATCTAAACACGTAATACGCATGTGCAGGCCATCAGGTTCGCGTTTTTAAAGTTTGCGCAGAAAGAACTTTAGGGTTTTCTGTTAGAACGGTGTGTGTTAGCGGCCCTTAAGTTAATAACTAATGATCTTTGCGACGGAAGTGAATCAATCAAAACTAACTTTAGCTGGACAATAACTTTATTCTAGAGCTGCTGTAAAGCCTAAACAATCTCTGTTACTTTAATTTCCTATTATCTCTGTAAAGCTGCTTTGAAACAATCGAAATTGTTTAAAGCGCTATATAAATGAAGGTGACTTGACTTGACTTATTTGCAATTAGCCTAAGGGCCCTATCTTGCACCCAGCGCAATTGACTTTGTACACCGACACATGTATCATTCCTATTTTGCACCTGCGCACAGCGGACTTTTCCCTCCACAGACGCACGTCGGTAAATTAGGGAATGAACTTGCGCTCCCCGGGGCGGTTCAGCGAAAAGAGGAGGCGTGTTCCGGCGCAAAAGTTCCCTGGTGCTATTTTGCATTTACAGAAAACAATTCCTCCACTGACGAGGAGAAACCTTGTCTAAAGTCAGTGGCACGTTATTCAGATGCTATTTAAGGGCGCATGCTTGGCCATAATGTAGCGTGAGCACAACGCGCATACACTTTGATTCTCTCATCTACACAGAAGCAGCAGTTCCCATTTTTGCAAACCATACATTATTACAAGGAAAAATATTCCACATGAGGGAAATCATTGTTGTGTCCATGAAGATGTGAAAAAATAGACATAAATCTAGCTAACACATTTACCCAAATTATTATACGCCTGTTCCGAAGCTAATTTGGGTGGGTTTCTCCATTCCCATACAATGTCTCTTTTACGGCCCTGACGAGAACGTCGGTCTCCTCGGCTGTGAACCGCTCCTGGCGTGCGTCTGGCAAATCAGCCGTTATAATAGCAATCCGCCATGGAACAAGCGCGCCTGCTCTTTAAGGGAATGTGAGATGATGCTCTGATTGGTTTATTTCACGTTACGCCCAAACCACACCTATGAATAATGAAGCTACTTCAGACCAACCCATTTTAGATTTGCGTCGGGATCCGCGAGATCCGCCCACAAAGTTACTTGTGTTTCGCGTTTGATACTTGCATTTCAGATCGTTAAAATAGGGCCCTAAATGTTTTAGCTGTATAATGTGTTGGACTATACCCTTGGCCATTGTTTATTAAGCATTATAATTTTACAGATTTACTATAAATTTTACAGATTTTTAAATCATTAAAAACTTGTCAGTGTCTCTTACTTTGTTTCAAGTTTGAGTGTTGGAAAGAAAAATGATACTGATGATGGTTTTTATGGTAATCCTGAAAAATACTGCAGAATGTCCTTCTGGCTAACAGTATGTCATTCCGGCTAACAATGACACGGGCAATTAATTTAACCCATATTTGTGTGTTAGATTACACAATTCAGTTTTTTGTTGAGTTAATGATAAAACAAGTCTTATTTACTTTATTGGAAAACATTTTTTAAACATTTTCCAGTTTTTTTTTTTTATTGGTTCTGAATTTTGAGTTATCAGCAGCCAAAAATGAGCCCATGTCTATATGAAATCCCAAATTGATTATATTAATTGTGATTAAAATGTAGTTTTCCGAGCACTAATTGTTTGTTGAGCTCCAAATATAGAGATCAGTACATTTGTATATGCCAACAATGGTAGAAATGTAGTTAATTTAAAAATTCATTACGTTACCCAGGAATGACATTTTCATGGGGAAAAAGATCTGATTCACCAAAAAAATTGTTAATTACATTCTTGAAATGTGTAAATATCATTGCATTACATACACAACACTCTAATAAGTATAGAAAGTCCTACAATTTTATTTTTTTGCTAGTTTTATTTTTCTTCACATTTTAAATCCTTATCCGTCATTCACCCACATACTAGATGATTTTACAAATTCTGTGAACCATAAACATGTGTTACATGTAGATATATTTTGTGGTGTTTTTAGATTTGTGTTGTACAGAGAGTGTGCTTTGGAACTATTGTCCATGTCTCTCTCTCTTTCTGAATGTAATTGCTCACAAGTGGGAACAACGATTAACAACCTGATTGACACAGGGATTGGTTGCTGCTGCATATAAATAATAATAATAATTTGTTACATTTATAGTTCTGGATTAACTGATTTCCTGCTCTCTTGACTTTCATTATTTTGTCCAAAGTTAGCTTGCTGCTGTATTTTGTGGGTAGTTGTTATTGTAGGTACTGTTTGGTACTTATTTAATGTGAACATCATTGGTGCTTTTCTGCACCCATATGTCAACCATTGCTGCAGTTGGAGCATGGCATTTCTTCTTTGTTTGGCTATGGAGGGAAGCTTTTTGTTAATTTGTTTGGTCCATATAGTTATCGAAGTCAGTCACACCTCGACTTTCTTCCAAATAACGCACATTTCATTCATAATATTATAAATACAGGCCTCTATATTTCCTGCACATTTTTGTTTTTCTGAATGGTCTGAATGGCTAATAAAAATAGACAGTGTTATTGCCCTCTAAGCCCTGCCCACTTTTTTGACCGTGGGAATTTTCCCACGCTAGCTCCTCCCACTTATGGGCTGTACATACAGCGTGGGAATTCCGGCTTATGCCATGCCTCCTTATGGGTTGAACATCTGAAGCGTGGAAAATCTCCCACGCTCAGTAATTCTAAATAGGTGTATGTTCAAAAAACGATATTAAAACTTTTAAGAAATGTATAATAAAGACATGGTCAGAGGTGAGATCAGTGTTCTTTTTGTTAAAGAAGACAGTTGTATTTACATTTGAAGTGTTCAAAATCACTTTTAAAACGATGTATAAACGTTAAAACAACAATGAAATAAGTTAAAATTGCATTTTTCTCTAAAAGTTATCAAAAAAAAAGTTGGTGTTATTTTAAGATGTTAAGACATTTTAAGATGTTAAAAAATCAATAATTTACAGAAAAGTAAATGTGTCCATTCACCCAGTGTTTGTAAAATTGTTACATTTTACATAAAACACAAACTTTGTTAAAAAAGCCTTACGTTTTTACATATACGTAGAGTTTAAAGATACATAAAGATTTCCTAGTGTAATCTCATGGGAGGTCAACGATACACATGCAAACCCTTCAGAGCCAAGCCTAGAAATGACCATCTGAAAACGAGCACGGAGCCCCACGCAGACTCCACCCCTATCCCCTCCCACAACAGGTGTCTACCGTGAAACCCCCCCCCCCAAAAAACAGCCCGATTCCACTTACCGAATAGAGAAAACGCATGCTTACCCTTCAGAGTCAAAGTTAGAAATGACTATCGAAAGAGTGTACAGTGCGTGGCACAGACCCCGCCCACTAACACACCTCCTCAAAGCTGAGAGGTCAATTTTGATTTAAGGGTGGGACTAAGGGTGTGCATAACAACATAAGATACACCCTCCATTTTCTTGTCAAATGACTGTGATGATGACATCACTCATCGGGGGATCCCCTTCCCTCAATTTACAATCCTATCATTTAACAATCGTTGAGTTGATTATTTTATAAAAACTATCCCATAGGGAATATTTCACACACACACACACACACACACACACACACACACACACACACACACACACACACACACACACACACACACACATTGGTGTGCATTATTATACTGAATTGCCTTATGCATGTGGTATGGTAATTATGTGGTACTTCATGGTTTGTCAACTACAGTTTTTTACAATCACTTTGCTACTATTTTCAGAACCTTGATGTCATTTTTCAAAACTCTAGACACAAAACGGTTATCACTTGTAACACAGGCTGTCTAATGTTCAAAACGTTCAAAAGTGTTTGTTTAAAACACTTGCACAATCATTGGTTCAAAAAACAAATTTACTGTAAAATACCATTGAAACATAACGTACTCGGTTACTGACGTAACCTCTGTTCTCTCTAGAGAGGGAACGAGTATTGCGTAAGTTGCTTACGCTTCGGGAAAGTCTCCTTTCTCGAGATACTGAAGCCAAAAAATTATCCTTAATTTTTAAAAATCTTGTCAACGCAGTGCGGCAGTCTGCAGACCTAGGGCAGGCGACTCGCGTGCCCATTGGCTGCTCTGCGGCAACTGCAGCAGCCTATCGCTGAGCCCTAGGCGTGACGTCACGTCCAATGAGCGCGCTTAGCGCGCTTAATGCGTCACAGCCCGTCATTAGGGGTGTGGCTTAGCGTATATAAGCAGGGCTCAGAGGCTGCTTCACTGGTTTCTGTCGCATGAAGCGAAATGAGCTCGTGGCGTGAGCACGGCGGGTTACGCAATACTCGTTCCCTCTCTAGAGAGAACAGAGGTTACGTCAGTAACCGAGTACGTTCTCTTACGAGAGGTTCTCTCGTATTGCGTAAGTTGCTTACGCTTCGGGAACTCCCTTGTCAACGCCGTGCGCGCGCCCAGCATCCTCTGAATGAGTCCCAGGGAAAGCCCGGGGAATGCGATAGCGGAGCTGGGCGGCCAAAATAGCACAGTAAACAAGCACATACTATGGGGGCATGGAGCGGCACAGCCGGTCCAAACTGACACTTCCCACGTAGTGCAGCTCAACCAGTAGAGCTAAATCATACAACGTAACCCGCGCACAGACAGTGGGCTGGCTACGCGAGACTTAGACTGATAATACTTTAGCCTGCAAGGCGGGAACTTCCAGGTTGTAAAACCTAACAAATGTGGAGGGGGAGGCCCAGCCTGCCGCTGGGCAAATGTCATGAATGGGAATCCCGCTGGACCACGCCCACGATGAGGCCATGCCTCTAGTGGAGTGCGCTCGAATGCCCAGTGGGCACTGCGGGTTTTTAGACGCATAAGCAACCGCGATAGCGTCCACTATCCATCTGGACAGGGTGTGTTTCGAGGCGGCGAGACCCTTGGTGCGCCCACCAAACGAAACAAAGAGCTGCTCTGAGCGCCTGGAGGCGGCAGAGCGAGAAATATAGTTTCTCAACGCCCTAACCGGGCAGAGGAGATTACTATCTGCCTCGCTGCCAGAAATCGGCAGGGCTGAGAGAGAAATGACCTGCGCTCTGAAGGGAGTGCCCAATATTTTGGGAACGTACCCATGCCTCGGCCTGAGAATAACTTTAGAGTCATTGGGTCCGAACTCGAGGCACGCGGCGTTAATGGATAACGCGTGAAGGTCTCCCACACGTTTGACTGAAGACAGTGCTATCAGAAAAACGGTTTTGAGCGTGAGGTATTTCATATCCACAGTTTCCACGGGTTCAAAGGGATGTGCTTTCAGGGCTTCTAAGACCAGTGAAAGATCCCACATAGGAACCGAAGGGGGTCGCGGGGGGTTCATCCTCCTCGCTCCTCTAAGGAAGCGGATGACGAACTCGTTCCTTCCTAATGCGCGGCCCGGCTCTGAGACAGAGAGCGCTGAAATGGCCGCGACATAAACTTTGAGCGTGGAGGGGGACCTGCCCGCGTCCAGCAGCTCTTGAAGGAAGCATAAAACTTGCAAAACCCCACATGTCTGTGGATCGAGCCCTTTGGCAGTGCACCATTTGTTAAACACCGACCATTTAGACGTGTAGAGCCGCCTCGTGGAGGGAGCTCTAGACTGTATGATCGTGTTCATCACCCCTTCTGGTAGATCAGCGTGTAATTGTTGAGGCTCCACGCATGCAGAGACCAGCGCTCTGGGTGGGGATGCCAGATCGAGCCGCGGGCTTGAGAGAGAAGGTCTCTCCGCACCGGAATCGGCCAAAGGGCTGAATCTGCCAGTTGTATGAGTTCCGGGAACCAAGCTTGGTTCTCCCAGAACGGGGCTATGAGGAGCACTGTGTGGCGCGCTTCCCTGACTCTCTTGATGACCTGAGGCAGCAGAGAGACCGGGGGAAAAGCATATAGCGGGCCGCTGGGCCATGTCTGGGCCAGCGCGTCCTCGCTCTTTGAGAAGAATTCTGGGCAGTGAGCGTTGTCTTTTGACGCAAAGAGGTCGACCTTCGCTCTGCCGAAGCGGCGCCACAGTGACTGGACTGTTTGGGGGTGTAGAGACCACTCCCCAGGGGGAACGTTGTCCCTGGACAGTCTGTCGGGGCCCTCGTTCAGATGGCCAGGCACATGCGATGCTCTCAGAGAGCGCAGATAGTGCTGAGCCCATACGAGGAGGCGTTCTGCCAGGGCGCAGAGCGTCTTTGATCTGACACCGCCCTGGCGATTCACATAGGCCACTACTGATGTATTGTCCGTGCGGACTAGAACATGGTGACCATGGAGGAATGGGAGGAAGTGTTTGAGCGCTTTCTCGACCGCGAGCATCTCTAGACAGTTTATGTGTAGGAGATTCTCCTGGTCTGACCAGCGGCCACAGACCGGTCTGCCTTCGAAGAGCACTCCCCAACCTAGGTTGGATGCGTCTGTCGAGACAACTTTCCGGTATGAGATCACTCCCATAGTTACTCCAGTGTGATACCATTCGGCTGCTAGCCAGGGCTGCAGGGCTGAGACGCAGCCCTGAGTCACTCTGATTAGCGAGCCGCCGGCCGCCCAGGCTCGGTGGGGTACGTGCGTTCTCAGCCAGCGTTGAAGCGGGCGCATGCGCAGTAAGCCCAGCTGAAGCACTGCCGCAGCTGAGGCCATATGCCCCTGGCTGCCTTTTTTGAAGGATGCGGCGAGGAGACGGATGCGGTGCGCGCGCTGCTCCGACAATCTGGCCGTCATAGCCACCGAGTCCAGTTCTATTCCAAGAAAGGAAATTGACTGACGGGGCGAGAGCGAGCTCTTGGTCCAATTGACCGATAGACCCAGACCATCCAGATGGCTGAGAAGCGCTGTTCTGTGAGACACAAGTTCTGTCTCTGACTGCGCTAGAACAAGCCAGTCGTCCAGATAGTTCAGAATTCGCATTCCCTGACTTCTCAGGGGAGCGAGAGCCGTGTCCATGCATTTCGTAAATGTACGGGGTGCTAAAGACAGGCCGAACGGCAGGACTGTGTATTGATAAGCTCGACCGTCGAAGGCGAATCTCAAGAATGGCCTGTGACGGGGAGTTGTCTGGATCTGGAAATACGCGTCTTTCAGATCGAGAGAGATAAACCAGTCTCCTGGGCGGATCTGCGCAAGGATCTGTCTGGTTGTAATCATCTTGAACGGCCGTCTCATGAGAGCCTTGTTCAGATGTCTCAGATCTAAAATAGGTCTTAATGCTCCGTCCTTCTTGGGAACGAGGAAATAACGGCTGTAAAAGCCTGACTCGCTCAGGGAAGGATGAACCTGTTCTATGGCCCCTTTGCGCAGCAGCTTTGCTATTTCTGCTTGAAGCAGGTGCGCTGCTTCCAAACTCACTTTCGTCTCCGTCTGCGCTCGAAAGCGCGGAGGGCGACGAGCGAATTGAAGCGAATAGCCGTGTCTTATAGTGTTCAGGGGAACCTGTATCAGAGAGGATGGGGCGGCGCGTGCGCCGCCGGTGCTCGGACACGGGGGCTGATAAACAGAGTTGGCCAGCTGAACAGCGTTTAATAGGTCGATCCTGGAGGATGGAGCGCGATCTGCTGTCAAACACCCCTGGCGCGAGAGCGGCGTGGGGGTTATGGTGTCTGAAAGTGGGTGCGCGTGCTCGTGAGCGGGCGCAGGATTTACACTTATAACACGGCCAGTGTTTGGGAGCTTTAGAGGGTCTGTAACCCGTATGGCAGAGCGGGCAGCGGGCAGGTGTGAGCACAGAGATGTGGGCACATTTACTACACTTAATGCTGGAGCGGAGTGTTTCCGCTTTAAGAGATAGCGCTCTGGACGCATTGCCATGGGAACCCTGTCTGTGTGAAGCAGTGAACACACGGGAGTGGGCACTTTTTCTACACTTAACATCCCTTCGGCCTGAGCCGTAGCAACTTGAGGTAACTGAGTGGCAGAGCGAGCAGCGGGCAGGTGTGAGCACAGAGTTGTGGGCACAGAGCGGCGTGTGTCCGCTTTATGAGAGAGCGCTCTGAGCGCGTTACCATGGGAACCGTACTTGTGTGAAGCAGTGAGCACATGGGTGTGGGCACATTTTCTACACTTAAAGCACTTATACCCTTTTTGAGATTTATCTGGGTCGCCGTGAAAACGGCGTTTGTGTGCAGGCGAGCGAGTGGTATTACTGGCTCGTTGGCTGCGGTGTAAGCTGCTGCAGCAGCCTGAATAGAGGGGACTGACAGAGCTGGGCGCTTTGATGGCGGTCCGGCCGTAGCGGGACTCAACCATCTCTTCCTCCTTGGAGATGCTAGGAGGACTTCGCGGGCTCCGACTTCAACGCAATCTTGGGCCGCGGGCCCCGGGGGGGCGGCGGTCTGTGACGGCTGGTCGAGCGCGACCTAGGGCGGCCGCCCTGGCGTCGCTGCGAAGTGCTGGGAGGCCGGGAAGAGTGCTGTGTAGAGCTGCGCACAGGAGGCTGAGTCTGAGAGCGGCCTATGGCTGGGCTCGAGCGGCGGGGCAGGAAGAGGTTCATAGCCTGCGACGCCTTCTGTACTTCTGAGAAGCGATCCACTATCCCGCTGACCGCAGGGCCGAAGAGGCCGGTGGGCGAGAGTGAGGCATTGAGAAACACAGAGCGCTCTGACTCACTCATATCCACAAGCGTCAACCAAAGATGCCTGTCGATGACGGTGAGCGCGGCCATAGATCTGCCGATGGCTTGTGCAGCGGTCTTGGTAGCACGGAGCGCAAGGTCCGTAGCGCTGCGCAGATCCGTTAAAGCTGACTGATCCGAGCCCTTCTCGTCCAGCTCACGGAGGAGGTCGGCTTGTAGGATCTGAAGTATAGCCATTGAGTGCAGGGCGGAAGCAGCCTGGCCGGAGGTGACGAAAGCGCGGCCGGCGAGAGCTGAAGTAGTCCTGCAGGCTTTGGACGGCAGGGCAGACTTTGAGCGCTATCTAGCAGACGGCGGGCAAAGGTGCGTTGCCACAGCTTCCTCAAAGGCGGGGATACCAGTATAGCCGTTTTCGGCGGCCCCGTCCACTTGGGAGAGAGCCGAGGAAACTGGCGAGCGGAGTCTGGCGGAGAATGGCGCATTCCAGGATTTAGAGAGCTCAGCGTGGAGCTCAGGCAGGAAGGGTGCTGACCTAGAGGCAGGCGCTGGGCGGCGGCTAGGTAGAAAGCACCCGTCGAGACGATTGGGCGCCGGCTCCTTAGGTGGGGACGAGTGGTCTAAGGCGCCAGACTCAAGGAATATCAACCTTCTTAGTTGTCGAGATTTCTGGTCTCCAAATGGAGGTGTGGGTTCAAATCCCACTTCTGACAAAGAGCTTTTGTAATGAGAACCTGAATTCATGTAAAGGCAATAAATCGTATATTATTTTTTGTATTCTTTACTCCATGGACTGTGATATGAAAGTTACTTGCAAGTGTCAGAATGGCCGAGTGGTCTAAGGCGCCAGACTCAAGTAATATCAACCTTCTCAGTTGTCGAGAATTCTGGTCTCCGAATGGAGGAATGGGTTAAAATCCCACTTCTGAAAAAGAGCTTTTGTAATGAGAACCTGAATTAATGTAAAGGCAACACTTTGTATAATATTTTTGGATGTATTTAACCATGGACTGTGATATGAAAGTGATTTGCAAGTGTCAGGATGGCCGAGTGGTCTAAGGCGTCAGACTCAAGGAATATCAACCTTCTCAGTTGTTGAGTATTCTGGTCTCCGAATGGAGGCGTGGGTTCAAATCCCACTTCTGACATAGAGCTTTTGTAATGAGAACCTGAATTAAGGTAAAGGCAATAAATCGTATATTTTTTTTTTGTATTCTTTACTCCATGGACGTATTTAACCATGGACTGTGATAAGAAAGTGACTTGCAAGTGTCAGGATGGCCGAGTGGTCTAAGGCGCCAGACTCAAGGAATATCAACCTCCTCAGTTGTTGAGAATTCTGGTCTCCGATTGAAGGCGTGGGTTCAAATCCCACTTCTGACAAAGAGCTTTTGTAATGAGAACCTGAATTAATGTAAAGGCAATTCTTTGTATAATATTTTTGGATGTATTTAACCATGGACTGTGATATGAAAAATACTTGCAAGTGTCAGGATGGCCGAGTGGTCTAAGGCGCCAGACTCAAGGAATATCAACTTTCTCAGTTGTTGAGAATTCTGGTCTCCGAATGGAGGCGTGGGTTCAAATCCCACTTCTGACAAAGAGCTTTGGTAATGGGAACCTGAATTAAGGTAAAGGAAATAAATAGTATATTATTTTTTGTATTCTTTACTCCATGGACTCTGATATGAAAGTTACTTGCAAGTGTCAGAATGGCCGAGTGGTCTAAGGCGCCAGACTCAAGGAATATCAACCTTCTTAGTTGTCGAGATTTCTGGTCTCCAAATGGAGGTGTGGGTTCAAATCCCACTTCTGACAAAAAGCTTTTGTAATGGGAACCTGAATTAAGGTAAAGGCAACACTTTGTATAATATTTTTGGATGTATTTAACCATGGACTGTGATATGAAAGTGATTTGCAAGTGTCAGGATGGCCGAGTGGTCTAAGGCGCCAGACTCAAGTAATATCAACCTTCTCAGTTGTCGAGAATTCTGGTCTCCGAATGGAGGAATGGGTTAAAATCCCACTTCTGACAAAGAGCTTTTGTAATGAGAACCTGAATTCATGTAAAGGCAACACTTTGTATAATATTTTTGGATGTATTTAACCATGGACTGTGATATGAAAGTGATTTGCAAGTGTCAGGATGGCCGAGTGGTCTAAGGCGTCAGACTCAAGGAATATCAACCTTCTCAGTTGTTGAGTATTCTGGTCTCCGAATGGAGGCGTGGGTTCAAATCCCACTTCTGACAAAGAGCTTTTGTAATGAGAACCTGAATTCATGTAAAGGCAACACTTTGTATAATATTTTTGGATGTATTTAACAATGGACTGTGATATGAAAGTGACTTGCAAGTGTCAGGATGGCCGAGTGGTCTAAGGCGCCAGACTCAAGGAATATCAATCTTCTCAGTTGTTGAGAATTCTGGTCTCCAAATGGAGGCGTGGGTTCAAATCCCACTTCTGACAAAGAGCTTTTGTAATGAGAACCTGAATTAAGGTAAAGGCAATAAATCGTATATTATTTTTTTGTATTCTTTACTCCATGGACTTATTTAACCATGGACTGTGATAAGAAAGTGACTTGCAAGTGTCAGGATGGCCGAGTGGTCTAAGGCGCCAGACTCAAGGAATATCAACCTTCTCAGTTGTTGAGAATTCTGGTCTCCGAATGGAGGCGTGGGTTCAAATCCCACTTCTGACAAAGAGCTTTTGTAATGAGAACCTGAATTAATGTAAAGGCAATTCTTTGTATAATATTTTTGGATGTATTTAACCATGGACTGTGATATGAAAAATACTTGCAAGTGTCAGGATGGCCGAGTGGTCTAAGGCGCCAGACTCAAGGAATATCAACTTTCTCAGTTGTTGAGAATTCTGGTCTCCGAATGGAGGCGTGGGTTCAAATCCCACTTCTGACAAAGAGCTTTGGTAATGGGAACCTGAATTAAGGTAAAGGAAATAAATAGTATATTATTTTTTGTGTTCTTTACTCCATGGACTCTGATATGAAAGTTACTTGCAAGTGTCAGAATGGCCGTGTGGTCTAAGGCGCCAGACTCAAGGAATATCAACCTTCTTAGTTGTCGAGATTTCTGGTCTCCAAATGGAGGTGTGGGTTCAAATCCCACTTCTGACAAAAAGCTTTTGTAATGGGAACCTGAATTAAGGTAAAGGCAATAAATCGTATATTATTTTTTGTATTCTTTACTCCATGGACTGTGATATGAAAGTTACTTGCAAGTGTCAGAATGGCCGAGTGGTCTAAGGCGCCAGACTCAAGGAATATCAACCTTCTCAGTTGTCGAGAATTCTGGTCTCCGAATGGAGGCGTGGGTTCAAATCCCACTTCTGACAAAGAGCTTTTGTAATGAGAACCTGAATTAATGTAAAGGCAATACATTGTATAATATTTTTGGATGTATTTAACAATGGACTGTGATATGAAAGTGACTTGCAAGTGTCAGGATGGCCGAGTGGTCTAAGGCGCCAGACTCAAGGAATATCAATCTTCTCAGTTGTTGAGAATTCTGGTCTCCAAATGGAGGCGTGGGTTCAAATCCCACTTCTGACAAAGAGCTTTTGTAATGAGAACCTGAATTAAGGTAAAGGCAATAAATCGTATATTATTTTTTGTATTCTTTACTCCATGGACGTATTTAACCATGGACTGTGATATGAAAGTGACTTGCAAGTGTCAGGATGGCCGAGTGGTCTAAGGCGCCAGACTCAAGGAATATCAACCTTCTCAGTTGTTGAGAATTCTGGTCTCCGAATGGAGGCGTGGGTTCAAATCCCACTTCTGACAAAGAGCTTTTGTAATGAGAACCTGAATTAATGTAAAGGCAATACATTGTATAATATTTTTGGATGTATTTAACAATGGACTGTGATATGAAAACTACTTGCAAGTGTCAGGATGGCCGAGTGGTCTAAGGCGCCAGACTCAAAGAATATCAATCTTCTCAGTTGTTGAGAATTCTGGTCTCCGAATGGAGGTGTGGGTTCAAATCCCACTTCTGACAAAGAGCTTTGGTAATGGGAACCTGAATTAAGGTAAAGGAAATAAATAGTATATTATTTTTTGTATTCTTTACTCCATGGACTCTGATATGAAAGTTACTTGCAAGTGTCAGAATGGCCGAGTGGTCTAAGGCGCCAGACTCAAGGAATATCAACCTTCTCAGTTGTCGAGAATTCTGGTGTCCGAATCAAGGCGTGGGTTCAAATCCCACTTCTGACAAAGAGCTTTTGTAATGAGAACCTGAATTAATGTAAAGGCAATACATTGTATAATATTTTTGGATGTATTTAACCATGGACTGTGATATGAAAGTGACTTGCAAGTGTCAGGATGGCCGAGTGGTCTAAGGCGCCATACTCAAGGAATATCAACCTTCTCAGTTGTTGAGAATTCTGGTCTCCGAATGGAGGCGTGGGTTCAAATCCCACTTCTGACAAAGAGCTTTTGTAATGAGAACCTGAATTAATGTAAAGGCAATTCTTTGTATAATATTTTTGGATGTATTTAACCATGGACTGTGATATGAAAACTACTTGCAAATGTCAGGATGACCGAGTGGTCTAAGGCGCCAGACTCAAGGAATATCAACTTTCTCAGTTGTTGAGAATACTGATTTCCGAATGGAGGCGTGGGTTCAAATCCCACTTCTGACAAAGAGCTTTTGTAATGAAAACCTGAATTAAGGTAAAGGCAATAAATTGTATATTATTTTTAGTGTTCTTTACTCCATGGACTGTGATATGAAAGTTAATTGCAAGTGTCAGAATGGCCGAGTGGTCTAAGGCGCCAGACTCAAGGAATATCAACCTTCTCAGTTGTCGAGATTTCTGGTCTCCAAATGGAGGCGTGGGTTCAAATCCCACTTCTGACAAAGAGCTTTTGTAATGTGAACCTGAATTAATGTAAAGGAACTCAAGGAATATCAACCTTCTCAGTTGTCGATATTTCTGGTCTCCAAATGGAGGCGTTGGTTCAAATCCCACTTCTGACAAAGAGCTTTTGTAATGAGAACCTGAATTAATGTAAAGGCAATACATTGTATAATATTTTTGGATATATTTAACCATGGACTGTGATATGAAAGTGACTTGCAAGTGTCAGGATGGCCGAGTGGTCTAAGGCGCCAGACTCAAGGAATATCAACCTTCTCAGTTGTCGAGAATTCTGGTCTCCGAATGGAGGCGTGGGTTCAAATCCCACTTCTGACAAAGAGCTTTTGTAGTGAGAACCTGAATGAATGTAAATGCAATACATTGTATAATATTTTTGGATGTATTTAACCATGGACTGTGATATGAAAGTGCCTTTCAAGTGTCAGGATGGCCGAGTGGTCTAAGGCGCCAGACTCAAGGAATATCAACCTTCTCAGTTGTTGAGAATTCTGGTCTCCGAATGGAGGCGTGGGTTCAAATCCCACTTCTGACAAAGAGCTTTTGTAATGAGAACCTGAATTAAGGTAAAGGCAATAAATTGTATATAATTTTTTGTATTCTTTCCTCCATGGACTGTGATATGAAAGTTACTTGCAAGTGTCTGAATGGCCGAGTGGTCTAAGGCGCCAGACTCAAGGAATATCAACCTTCTCAGTTGTCGAGAATTCTGGTCTCCGAATGGAGGCGTGGGTTCAAATCCCACTTCTGACAAAGAGCTTTTGTAATGAGAACCTGAATTAAGGTAAAGGCAATAAATTGTATATTATTTTTTGTGTTCTTTACTCCATGGACTGTGATATGAAAGTTAATTGCAAGTGTCAGAATGGCCGAGTGGTCTAAGGCGCCAGACTCAAGGAATATCAACCTTCTCAGTTGTTGAGAATTCTGGTCTCCGAATGGAGGCGTGGGTTCAAATCCCACTTCTGACAAAGAGCTTTTGTAATGAGAATCTGAATTAAGGTAAAGGCAATAAATTGTATATAATTTTTTGTATTCTTTCCTCCATGGACTGTGATATGAAAGTTACTTGCAAGTGTCAGAATGGCCGAGTGGTCTAAGGCGCCAGACTCAAGGAATATCAATCTTCTCAGTTGTCGAGAATGCTGGTCTCCAAATGGAGGCGTGGGTTCAAATCCCACTTCTGACAAAGAGCTTTTGTAATGAGAACCTGAATTAATGTAAAGGCAATACATTGTATAATATTTTTGGATATATTTAACCATGGACTGTGATATGAAAGTGACTTGCAAGTGTCAGGATGGCCGAGTGGTCTAAGGTGCCAGACTCAAGGAATATCAACCTTCACAGTTGTCGAGAATTCTGGTCTCCAAATGGAGACGTGGGTTCAAATCCCACTTCTGACAAAGAGCTTTTGTAATGAGAACCTGAATTAATGTAAAGGCAATACATTGTATAATATTTTTGGATATATTTAACCATGGACTGTGATATGAAAGTGACTTGCAAGTGTCAGGATGGCCGAGTGGTCTAAGGCGCCAGACTCAAGGAATATCAACCTTCTCAGTTGTCGAGAATTCTGGTCTCCGAATGGAGGCGTGGGTTCAAATCCCACTTCTGACAAAGAGCTTTTGTAATGAGAACCTGAATTAATGTAAAGGCAATACATTGTATAATATTTTTGGATATATTTAACCATGGACTGTGATATGAAAGTGACTTACAAGTGTCAGGATGGCCGAGTGGTCTAAGGCGCCAGACTCAAGGAATATCAACCTTCTCAGTTGTCGAGATTTCTGGTCTCCAAATGGAGGCGTGGGTTCAAATCCCACTTCTGACAAAGAGCTTTTGTAATGAGAACCTGAATTAATGTAAAGGCAATACATTGTATAATATTTTTGGATATATTTAACCATGGACTGTGATATGAAAGTGACTTGCAAGTGTCAGGATGGCCAAGTGGTCTAAGGCGCCAGACTCAAGGAATATCAACCTTCTCAGTTGTCGAGATTTCTGGTCTCCAAATGGAGGCGTGGGTTCAAATCCCACTTCTGACAAAGAGCTTTTGTAATGAGAACCTGAATTAATGTAAAGGCAATACATTGTATAATATTTTTGGATATATTTAACCATGGACTGTGATATGAAAGTGACTTGCAAGTGTCAGGATGGCCGAGTGGTCTAAGGCGCCAGACTCAAGGAATATCAACCTTCTCAGTTGTCGAGAATTCTGGTCTCCGAATGGAGGCGTGGGTTCAAATCCCACTTCTGACAAAGAGCTTTTGTAGTGAGAACCTGAATGAATGTAAATGCAATTCATTGTATAATATTTTTGGATGTATTTAACCATGGACTGTGATATGAAAGTGACTTTCAAGTGTCAGAATGGCCGAGTGGTCTAAGGCGCCAGACTCAAGGAATATCAACCTTCTCAGTTGTCGAGAATTCTGGTCTCCGAATGGAGGCGTGGGTTCAAATCCCACTTCTGACAAAGAGCTTTTGTAATGAGAACCTGAATTAATGTAAAGGAACTCAAGGAATATCAACCTTCTCAGTTGTCGAGATTTCTGGTCTCCAAATGGAGGCGTGGGTTCAAATCCCACTTCTGACAAAGAGCTTTTGTAATGAGAACCTGAATTAATGTAAAGGCAATACATTGTATAATATTTTTGGATATATTTAACCATGGACTGTGATATGAAAGTGACTTGCAAGTGTCAGGATGGCCGAGTGGTCTAAGGCGCCAGACTCAAGGAATATCAACCTTCTCAGTTGTCGAGATTTCTGGTCTCCAAATGGAGGCGTGGGTTCAAATCCCACTTTTGACAAAGAGCTTTTGTAATGAGAACCTGAATTAAGGTAAAGGCAATAAATTGTATATTATTTTTTGTATTCTTTCCTCCATGGACTGTGATATGAAAGTTACTTGCAAGTGTCAGAATGGCCGAGTGGTCCAAGGCGCCAGACTCAAGAAATATCAACCTTCTCAGTTGTCAAGAATTCTGGTCTCCGAATGGAGGCATGGGTTCAAATCCCACTTCTGACAAAGAGCTTTTGTAGTGAGAACCTGAATGAATGTAAATGCAATACATTGTATAATATTTTTGGATGTATTTAACCATGGACTGTGATATGAAAGTGACTTTCAAGTGTCAGGTTGGCCGAGTGGTCTAAGGCGCCAGACTCAAGGAATATCAACCTTCTCAGTTGTTGAGAATTCTGGTCTCCGAATGGAGGCGTGGGTTCAAATCCCACTTCTGACAAAGAGCTTTTGTAATGAGAACCTGAATTAAGGTAAAGGCAATAAATTGTAGAATATTTTTGGATATATTTAACCATGGACTGTGATATGAAAGTGACTTGCACGTGTCAGGATGGCCGAGTGGTCTAAGGCGCCAGACTCAAGGAATATCAACCTTCTCAGTTGTCGAGAATTCTGGTCTCCGAATGGAGGCGTGGGTTCAAATCCCACTTCTGACAAAGAGCTTTTGTAATGAGAACCTGAATTAATGTAAAGGAACTCAAGGAATATCAACCTTCTCAGTTGTCGAGATTTCTGGTCTCCAAATGGAGGCGTGGGTTCAAATCCCATTTCTGACAAAGAGCTTTTGTAATGAAAACCTGAATTAAGGTAAAGGCAATAAATTGTATATTATTTTTTGTATTCTTTCCTCCATGGACTGTGATATGAAAGTTACTTGCAAGTGTCAGAATGGCCGAGTTGTCCAAGGCGCCAGACTCAAGGAATATCAACCTTCTCAGTTCTCGAGAATTCTGGTCTCCGAATGGAGGCGTGGGTTCAAATCCCACTTCTGACAAAGAGCTTTTGTAGTGAGAACCTGAATGAATGTATATGCAATACATTGTATAATATTTTTGGATGTATTTAACCATGGACTGTGATATGAAAGTGACTTTCAATTGTCAGGATGGCCGAGTGGTCTAAGGCGCCAGACTCAAGGAATATCAACCTTCTCAGTTGTTGAGAATTCTGGTCTCCGAATGGAGGTGTGGGTTCAAATCCCACTTCTGACAAAGAGCTTTTGTAATGAGAACCTGAATTAATGTAAAGGAACTCAAGGAATATCAACCTTCTCAGTTGTTGATATTTCTGGTCTCCAAATGGAGGCGTGGGTTCAAATCCCACTTCTGACAAAGAGCTTTTGTAATGAGAACCTGAATTAATGTAAAGGCAATACATTGTATAATATTTTTGGATATATTTAACCATGGACTGTGATATGAAAGTGACTTGCAAGTGTCAGGATGGCCGAGTGGTCTAAGGCGCCAGACTCAAGGAATATCAACTTTCTCAGTTGTCGAGAATTCTGGTCTCCGAATGGAGGCGTGGGTTCAAATCCCACTTCTGACAAAGAGCTTTTTTAATGAGAACCTGAATTAAGGTAAAGGCAATAAATTGTATAATATTTTTGGATATATTTAACCATGGACTGTGATATGAAAGTGACTTTCAAGTGTCAGGATGGCCGAGTGGTCTAAGGCGCCAGACTCAAGGAATACCAACCTTCTCAGTTGTTGAGAATTCTGGTCTCCGAATGGAGGCGTGGGTTCAAATCCCACTTCTGACAAAGAGCTTTTGTAATGAGAACCTGAATTAAGGTAAAGGCAATAAATTGTATATTATTTTTTGTATTCTTTCCTCCATGGACTGTGATATGAAAGTTACTTGCAAGTGTCAGAATGGCCGAGTGGTCTAAGGCGCCAGACTCAAGGAATATCAACCTTCTCAGTTGTCGAGAATTCTGGTCTCCGAATGGAGGCGTGGGTTCAAATCCCACTTCTGACAAAGAGCTTTTGTAATGAGAACCTGAATTAAGGTAAAGGCAATAAATTGTATAATATTTTTGGATATACTGTGAGGAAATTAAGTATTTGAACACCCTGCTATTTTGCAAGTTCTCCCACTTAGAAATCATGGAGGGGTCTGAAATTGTCATCGTAGGTGCATGTCCACTGTGAGAGACATAATCTAAAAAAAAAAATCCAGAAATCACATTGTATGATTTTTTAACTATTTATTTGTATGATACAGCTGCAAATAAGTATTTGAACACCTGTCTATCAGCTAGAATTCTGACCCTCAAAGACCTGTTAGTCCGCCTTTAAAATGTCCACCTCCACTCCCTTTATTATCCTAAATTAGATGCACCTGTTTGAGGTCGTTAGCTGCATAAAGACACCTGTCCACCCCATACAATCAGTAAGAATCCAACTACTAACATGGCCAAGACCAAAGAGCTGTCCAAAGACACTAGAGACAAAATTGTACACCTCCACAAGGCTGGAAAGGGCTACGGGGAAATTGCCAAGCAGCTTGGTGAAAAAAGGTCCACTGTTGGAGCAATCATTAGAAAATGGAAGAAGCTAAACATGACTGTCAATCTCTCTCGGACTGGGGCTCCATGCAAGATCTCACCTCGTGGGGTCTCAATGATCCTAAGAAAGGTGAGAAATCAGCCCAGAACTACACGGGAGGAGCTGGTCAATGACCTGAAAAGAGCTGGGACCACCGTTTCCAAGGTTACTGTTGGTAATACACTAAGACGTCATGGTTTGAAATCATGCATGGCACGGAAGGTTCCCCTGCTTAAACCAGCACATGTCAAGGCCCGTCTTAAGTTTGCCAATGACCATTTGGATGATCCAGAGGAGTCATGGGAGAAAGTCATGTGGTCAGATGAGACCAAAATATAACTTTTTGGTCATAATTCCACTAAACGTGTTTGGAGGAAGAAGAATGATGAGTACCATCCCAAGAACACCATCCCTACTGTGAAGCATGGGGGTGGTAGCATCATGCTTTGGGGGTGTTTTTCTGCACATGGGACAGGGCGACTGCACTGTATTAAGGAGAGGATGACCGGGGCCATGTATTGCGAGATTTTGGGGAACAACCTCCTTCCCTCAGTTAGAGCATCGAAGATGGGTCGAGGCTGGGTCTTCCAACATGACAATGACCCAAGGCACACAGCCAGGATAACCAAGGAGTGGCTCTGTAAGAAGCATATCAAGGTTCTGGCGTGGCCTAGCCAGTCTCCAGACCTAAACCCAATAGAGAATCTTTGGAGGGAGCTCAAACTCCGTGTTTCTCAGCGACAGCCCAGAAACCTGACTGATCTAGAGAAGATCTGTGTGGAGGAGTGGGCCAAAATCCCTCCTGCAGTGTGTGCAAACCTGGTGAAAAACTACAGGAAACGTTTGACCTCTGTAATTGCAAACAAAGGCTACTGTACCAAATATTAACATTGATTTTCTCAGGTGTTCAAATACTTATTTGCAGCTGTATCATACAAATAAATAGTTAAAAAATCATACATTGTGATATCTGGATTTTTTTTTTTTAGATTATGTCTCTCACAGTGGACATGCACCTACGATGACAATTTCAGACCCCTCCATGATTTCTAAGTGGGAGAACTTGCAAAATAGCAGGGTGTTCAAATACTTATTTTCCTCACTGTATTTAACCATGGACTGTGATATGAAAATGACTTGCAAGTGTCAGGATGGCCGAGTGGTCTAAGGCGCCAGACTCAAGGAATACCAACCTTCTCAGTTGTTGAGAATTCTGGTCTCCGAATGGAGGCGTGGGTTCAAATCCCACTTCTGACAAAGAGCTTTTGTAATGAGAACCTGAATTAAGGTAAAGGCAATAAATTGTATATTATTTTTTGTGTTCTTTACTCCATGGACTGTGATATGAAAGTTAATTGCAAGTGTCAGAATGGCCGAGTGGTCTAAGGCGCCAGACTCAAGGAATATCAACCTTCTCAGTTGTTGAGAATTCTGGTCTCCGAATGGAGGCGTGGGTTCAAATCCCACTTCTGACAAAGAGCTTTTGTAATGAGAACCTGAATTAATGTAAAGGCAATACATTGTATAATATTTTTGGATATATTTAACCATGGACTGTGATATGAAAGTGACTTGCAAGTGTCAGGATGGCCGAGTGGTCTAAGGCGCCAGACTCAAGGAATATCAACCTTCTCAGTTGTCGAGAATTCTGGTCTCCGAATGGAGGCGTGGGTTCAAATCCCACTTCTGACAAAGAGCTTTTGTAATGAGAACCTGAATTAATGTAAAGGCAATACATTGTATAATATTTTTGGATATATTTAACCATGGACTGTGATATGAAAGTTACTCACAAGTGTCAGAATGGCCGAGTGGTCTAAGGCGCCAGACTCAAGGAATATCAACCTTCTCAGTTGTCGAGAATTCTGGTCTCCGAATGGAGGCGTGGGTTCAAATCCCACTTCTGACAAAGAGCTTTTGTAATGAGAACCTGAATTAATGTAAAGGAACTCAAGGAATATCAACCTTCTCAGTTGTCGAGATTTCTGGTCTCCAAATGGAGGCGTTGGTTCAAATCCCACTTCTGACAAAGAGCTTTTGTAATGAGAACCTGAATTAATGTAAAGGCAATACATTGTATAATATTTTTGGATATATTTAACCATGGACTGTGATATGAAAGTGACTTGCAAGTGTCAGGATGGCCGAGTGGTCTAAGGCGCCAGACTCAAGGAATATCAACCTTCTCAGTTGTCGAGAATTCTGGTCTCTGAATGGAGGCGTGGGTTCAAATCCCACTTCTGACAAAGAGCTTTTGTAATGAGAACCTGAATTAATGTAAAGGAACTCAAGGAATATCAACCTTCTCAGTTGTCGAGATTTCTGGTCTCCAAATGGAGGCGTTGGTTCAAATCCCACTTCTGACAAAGAGCTTTTGTAATGAGAACCTGAATTAATGTAAAGGCAATACATTGTATAATATTTTTGGATATATTTAACCATGGACTGTGATATGAAAGTGACTTGCAAGTGTCAGGATGGCCGAGTGGTCTAAGGCGCCAGACTCAAGGAATATCAACCTTCTCAGTTGTTGACAATTCTGGTCTCCGAATGGAGGCGTGGGTTCAAATCCCAATCCTGACAAAGAGCTTTTGTAATGAGAACCTGAATTAATGTAAATGCAACACTTTGTATAATATTTTTGGATGTATTTAACCATGGACTCTGATATGAAAGTGACTTTCAAGTGTCAGGATGGCCGAGTGGTCTAAGGCGCCAGACTCAAGGAATACCAACCTTCTCAGTTGTTGAGAATTCTGGTCTCCGAATGGAGGCGTGGGTTCAAATCCCACTTCTGACAAAGAGCTTTTGTAATGAGAACCTGAATTAAGGTAAAGGCAATAAATTGTATATTATTTTTTGTGTTCTTTACTCCATGGACTGTGATATGAAAGTTAATTGCAAGTGTCAGAATGGCCGAGTGGTCTAAGGCGCCAGACTCAAGGAATATCAACCTTCTCAGTTGTTGAGAATTCTGGTCTCCGAATGGAGGCGTGGGTTCAAATCCCACTTCTGACAAAGAGCTTTTGTAATGAGAACATGAATTAATGTAAAGGCAATACATTGTATAATATTTTTGGATATATTTAACCATGGACTGTGATATGAAAGTGACTTGCAAGTGTCAGGATGGCCGAGTGGTCTAAGGCGCCAGACTCAAGGAATATCAACCTTCTCAGTTGTCGAGAATTCTGGTCTCCGAATGGAGGCGTGGGTTCAAATCCCACTTCTGACAAAGAGCTTTTGTAATGAGAACCTGAATTAATGTAAAGGCAATACATTGTATAATATTTTTGGATATATTTAACCATGGACTGTGATATGAAAGTGACTTGCAAGTGTCAGGATGGCCGAGTGGTCTAAGGCGCCAGACTCAAGGAATATCAACCTTCTCAGTTGTCGAGATTTCTGGTCTCCAAATGGAGGCGTGGGTTCAAATCCCACTTTTGACAAAGAGCTTTTGTAATGAGAACCTGAATTAAGGTAAAGGCAATAAATTGTATATTATTTTTTGTATTCTTTCCTCCATGGACTGTGATATGAAAGTTACTTGCAAGTGTCAGAATGGCCGAGTGGTCCAAGGCGCCAGACTCAAGAAATATCAACCTTCTCAGTTGTCAAGAATTCTGGTCTCCGAATGGAGGCATGGGTTCAAATCCCACTTCTGACAAAGAGCTTTTGTAGTGAGAACCTGAATGAATGTAAATGCAATACATTGTATAATATTTTTGGATGTATTTAACCATGGACTGTGATATGAAAGTGACTTTCAAGTGTCAGGTTGGCCGAGTGGTCTAAGGCGCCAGACTCAAGGAATATCAACCTTCTCAGTTGTTGAGAATTCTGGTCTCCGAATGGAGGCGTGGGTTCAAATCCCACTTCTGACAAAGAGCTTTTGTAATGAGAACCTGAATTAAGGTAAAGGCAATAAATTGTAGAATATTTTTGGATATATTTAACCATGGACTGTGATATGAAAGTGACTTGCACGTGTCAGGATGGCCGAGTGGTCTAAGGCGCCAGACTCAAGGAATATCAACCTTCTCAGTTGTCGAGAATTCTGGTCTCCGAATGGAGGCGTGGGTTCAAATCCCACTTCTGACAAAGAGCTTTTGTAATGAGAACCTGAATTAATGTAAAGGAACTCAAGGAATATCAACCTTCTCAGTTGTCGAGATTTCTGGTCTCCAAATGGAGGCGTGGGTTCAAATCCCATTTCTGACAAAGAGCTTTTGTAATGAAAACCTGAATTAAGGTAAAGGCAATAAATTGTATATTATTTTTTGTATTCTTTCCTCCATGGACTGTGATATGAAAGTTACTTGCAAGTGTCAGAATGGCCGAGTTGTCCAAGGCGCCAGACTCAAGGAATATCAACCTTCTCAGTTCTCGAGAATTCTGGTCTCCGAATGGAGGCGTGGGTTCAAATCCCACTTCTGACAAAGAGCTTTTGTAGTGAGAACCTGAATGAATGTATATGCAATACATTGTATAATATTTTTGGATGTATTTAACCATGGACTGTGATATGAAAGTGACTTTCAATTGTCAGGATGGCCGAGTGGTCTAAGGCGCCAGACTCAAGGAATATCAACCTTCTCAGTTGTTGAGAATTCTGGTCTCCGAATGGAGGTGTGGGTTCAAATCCCACTTCTGACAAAGAGCTTTTGTAATGAGAACCTGAATTAATGTAAAGGAACTCAAGGAATATCAACCTTCTCAGTTGTTGATATTTCTGGTCTCCAAATGGAGGCGTGGGTTCAAATCCCACTTCTGACAAAGAGCTTTTGTAATGAGAACCTGAATTAATGTAAAGGCAATACATTGTATAATATTTTTGGATATATTTAACCATGGACTGTGATATGAAAGTTACTCACAAGTGTCAGAATGGCCGAGTGGTCTAAGGCGCCAGACTCAAGGAATATCAACCTTCTCAGTTGTCGAGAATTCTGGTCTCCGAATGGAGGCGTGGGTTCAAATCCCACTTCTGACAAAGAGCTTTTGTAATGAGAACCTGAATTAATGTAAAGGAACTCAAGGAATATCAACCTTCTCAGTTGTCGAGATTTCTGGTCTCCAAATGGAGGCGTTGGTTCAAATCCCACTTCTGACAAAGAGCTTTTGTAATGAGAACCTGAATTAATGTAAAGGCAATACATTGTATAATATTTTTGGATATATTTAACCATGGACTGTGATATGAAAGTGACTTGCAAGTGTCAGGATGGCCGAGTGGTCTAAGGCGCCAGACTCAAGGAATATCAACCTTCTCAGTTGTCGAGAATTCTGGTCTCTGAATGGAGGCGTGGGTTCAAATCCCACTTCTGACAAAGAGCTTTTGTAATGAGAACCTGAATTAATGTAAAGGAACTCAAGGAATATCAACCTTCTCAGTTGTCGAGATTTCTGGTCTCCAAATGGAGGCGTTGGTTCAAATCCCACTTCTGACAAAGAGCTTTTGTAATGAGAACCTGAATTAATGTAAAGGCAATACATTGTATAATATTTTTGGATATATTTAACCATGGACTGTGATATGAAAGTGACTTGCAAGTGTCAGGATGGCCGAGTGGTCTAAGGCGCCAGACTCAAGGAATATCAACCTTCTCAGTTGTTGACAATTCTGGTCTCCGAATGGAGGCGTGGGTTCAAATCCCAATCCTGACAAAGAGCTTTTGTAATGAGAACCTGAATTAATGTAAATGCAACACTTTGTATAATATTTTTGGATGTATTTAACCATGGACTCTGATATGAAAGTGACTTTCAAGTGTCAGGATGGCCGAGTGGTCTAAGGCGCCAGACTCAAGGAATACCAACCTTCTCAGTTGTTGAGAATTCTGGTCTCCGAATGGAGGCGTGGGTTCAAATCCCACTTCTGACAAAGAGCTTTTGTAATGAGAACCTGAATTAAGGTAAAGGCAATAAATTGTATATTATTTTTTGTGTTCTTTACTCCATGGACTGTGATATGAAAGTTAATTGCAAGTGTCAGAATGGCCGAGTGGTCTAAGGCGCCAGACTCAAGGAATATCAACCTTCTCAGTTGTTGAGAATTCTGGTCTCCGAATGGAGGCGTGGGTTCAAATCCCACTTCTGACAAAGAGCTTTTGTAATGAGAACCTGAATTAATGTAAAGGCAATACATTGTATAATATTTTTGGATATATTTAACCATGGACTGTGATATGAAAGTGACTTGCAAGTGTCAGGATGGCCGAGTGGTCTAAGGCGCCAGACTCAAGGAATATCAACCTTCTCAGTTGTCGAGAATTCTGGTCTCCGAATGGAGGCGTGGGTTCAAATCCCACTTCTGACAAAGAGCTTTTGTAATGAGAACCTGAATTAATGTAAAGGCAATACATTGTATAATATTTTTGGATATATTTAACCATGGACTGTGATATGAAAGTGACTTGCAAGTGTCAGGATGGCCGAGTGGTCTAAGGCGCCAGACTCAAGGAATATCAACCTTCTCAGTTGTCGAGATTTCTGGTCTCCAAATGGAGGCGTGGGTTCAAATCCCACTTTTGACAAAGAGCTTTTGTAATGAGAACCTGAATTAAGGTAAAGGCAATAAATTGTATATTATTTTTTGTATTCTTTCCTCCATGGACTGTGATATGAAAGTTACTTGCAAGTGTCAGAATGGCCGAGTGGTCCAAGGCGCCAGACTCAAGAAATATCAACCTTCTCAGTTGTCAAGAATTCTGGTCTCCGAATGGAGGCATGGGTTCAAATCCCACTTCTGACAAAGAGCTTTTGTAGTGAGAACCTGAATGAATGTAAATGCAATACATTGTATAATATTTTTGGATGTATTTAACCATGGACTGTGATATGAAAGTGACTTTCAAGTGTCAGGTTGGCCGAGTGGTCTAAGGCGCCAGACTCAAGGAATATCAACCTTCTCAGTTGTTGAGAATTCTGGTCTCCGAATGGAGGCGTGGGTTCAAATCCCACTTCTGACAAAGAGCTTTTGTAATGAGAACCTGAATTAAGGTAAAGGCAATAAATTGTAGAATATTTTTGGATATATTTAACCATGGACTGTGATATGAAAGTGACTTGCACGTGTCAGGATGGCCGAGTGGTCTAAGGCGCCAGACTCAAGGAATATCAACCTTCTCAGTTGTCGAGAATTCTGGTCTCCGAATGGAGGCGTGGGTTCAAATCCCACTTCTGACAAAGAGCTTTTGTAATGAGAACCTGAATTAATGTAAAGGAACTCAAGGAATATCAACCTTCTCAGTTGTCGAGATTTCTGGTCTCCAAATGGAGGCGTGGGTTCAAATCCCATTTCTGACAAAGAGCTTTTGTAATGAAAACCTGAATTAAGGTAAAGGCAATAAATTGTATATTATTTTTTGTATTCTTTCCTCCATGGACTGTGATATGAAAGTTACTTGCAAGTGTCAGAATGGCCGAGTTGTCCAAGGCGCCAGACTCAAGGAATATCAACCTTCTCAGTTCTCGAGAATTCTGGTCTCCGAATGGAGGCGTGGGTTCAAATCCCACTTCTGACAAAGAGCTTTTGTAGTGAGAACCTGAATGAATGTATATGCAATACATTGTATAATATTTTTGGATGTATTTAACCATGGACTGTGATATGAAAGTGACTTTCAATTGTCAGGATGGCCGAGTGGTCTAAGGCGCCAGACTCAAGGAATATCAACCTTCTCAGTTGTTGAGAATTCTGGTCTCCGAATGGAGGTGTGGGTTCAAATCCCACTTCTGACAAAGAGCTTTTGTAATGAGAACCTGAATTAATGTAAAGGAACTCAAGGAATATCAACCTTCTCAGTTGTTGATATTTCTGGTCTCCAAATGGAGGCGTGGGTTCAAATCCCACTTCTGACAAAGAGCTTTTGTAATGAGAACCTGAATTAATGTAAAGGCAATACATTGTATAATATTTTTGGATATATTTAACCATGGACTGTGATATGAAAGTGACTTGCAAGTGTCAGGATGGCCGAGTGGTCTAAGGCGCCAGACTCAAGGAATATCAACTTTCTCAGTTGTCGAGAATTCTGGTCTCCGAATGGAGGCGTGGGTTCAAATCCCACTTCTGACAAAGAGCTTTTTTAATGAGAACCTGAATTAAGGTAAAGGCAATAAATTGTATAATATTTTTGGATATATTTAACCATGGACTGTGATATGAAAGTGACTTTCAAGTGTCAGGATGGCCGAGTGGTCTAAGGCGCCAGACTCAAGGAATACCAACCTTCTCAGTTGTTGAGAATTCTGGTCTCCGAATGGAGGCGTGGGTTCAAATCCCACTTCTGACAAAGAGCTTTTGTAATGAGAACCTGAATTAAGGTAAAGGCAATAAATTGTATATTATTTTTTGTATTCTTTCCTCCATGGACTGTGATATGAAAGTTACTTGCAAGTGTCAGAATGGCCGAGTGGTCTAAGGCGCCAGACTCAAGGAATATCAACCTTCTCAGTTGTCGAGAATTCTGGTCTCCGAATGGAGGCGTGGGTTCAAATCCCACTTCTGACAAAGAGCTTTTGTAATGAGAACCTGAATTAAGGTAAAGGCAATAAATTGTATAATATTTTTGGATATACTGTGAGGAAATTAAGTATTTGAACACCCTGCTATTTTGCAAGTTCTCCCACTTAGAAATCATGGAGGGGTCTGAAATTGTCATCGTAGGTGCATGTCCACTGTGAGAGACATAATCTAAAAAAAAAAATCCAGAAATCACATTGTATGATTTTTTAACTATTTATTTGTATGATACAGCTGCAAATAAGTATTTGAACACCTGTCTATCAGCTAGAATTCTGACCCTCAAAGACCTGTTAGTCCGCCTTTAAAATGTCCACCTCCACTCCCTTTATTATCCTAAATTAGATGCACCTGTTTGAGGTCGTTAGCTGCATAAAGACACCTGTCCACCCCATACAATCAGTAAGAATCCAACTACTAACATGGCCAAGACCAAAGAGCTGTCCAAAGACACTAGAGACAAAATTGTACACCTCCACAAGGCTGGAAAGGGCTACGGGGAAATTGCCAAGCAGCTTGGTGAAAAAAGGTCCACTGTTGGAGCAATCATTAGAAAATGGAAGAAGCTAAACATGACTGTCAATCTCTCTCGGACTGGGGCTCCATGCAAGATCTCACCTCGTGGGGTCTCAATGATCCTAAGAAAGGTGAGAAATCAGCCCAGAACTACACGGGAGGAGCTGGTCAATGACCTGAAAAGAGCTGGGACCACCGTTTCCAAGGTTACTGTTGGTAATACACTAAGACGTCATGGTTTGAAATCATGCATGGCACGGAAGGTTCCCCTGCTTAAACCAGCACATGTCAAGGCCCGTCTTAAGTTTGCCAATGACCATTTGGATGATCCAGAGGAGTCATGGGAGAAAGTCATGTGGTCAGATGAGACCAAAATATAACTTTTTGGTCATAATTCCACTAAACGTGTTTGGAGGAAGAAGAATGATGAGTACCATCCCAAGAACACCATCCCTACTGTGAAGCATGGGGGTGGTAGCATCATGCTTTGGGGGTGTTTTTCTGCACATGGGACAGGGCGACTGCACTGTATTAAGGAGAGGATGACCGGGGCCATGTATTGCGAGATTTTGGGGAACAACCTCCTTCCCTCAGTTAGAGCATCGAAGATGGGTCGAGGCTGGGTCTTCCAACATGACAATGACCCAAGGCACACAGCCAGGATAACCAAGGAGTGGCTCTGTAAGAAGCATATCAAGGTTCTGGCGTGGCCTAGCCAGTCTCCAGACCTAAACCCAATAGAGAATCTTTGGAGGGAGCTCAAACTCCGTGTTTCTCAGCGACAGCCCAGAAACCTGACTGATCTAGAGAAGATCTGTGTGGAGGAGTGGGCCAAAATCCCTCCTGCAGTGTGTGCAAACCTGGTGAAAAACTACAGGAAACGTTTGACCTCTGTAATTGCAAACAAAGGCTACTGTACCAAATATTAACATTGATTTTCTCAGGTGTTCAAATACTTATTTGCAGCTGTATCATACAAATAAATAGTTAAAAAATCATACATTGTGATATCTGGATTTTTTTTTTTTAGATTATGTCTCTCACAGTGGACATGCACCTACGATGACAATTTCAGACCCCTCCATGATTTCTAAGTGGGAGAACTTGCAAAATAGCAGGGTGTTCAAATACTTATTTTCCTCACTGTATTTAACCATGGACTGTGATATGAAAATGACTTGCAAGTGTCAGGATGGCCGAGTGGTCTAAGGCGCCAGACTCAAGGAATACCAACCTTCTCAGTTGTTGAGAATTCTGGTCTCCGAATGGAGGCGTGGGTTCAAATCCCACTTCTGACAAAGAGCTTTTGTAATGAGAACCTGAATTAAGGTAAAGGCAATAAATTGTATATTATTTTTTGTGTTCTTTACTCCATGGACTGTGATATGAAAGTTAATTGCAAGTGTCAGAATGGCCGAGTGGTCTAAGGCGCCAGACTCAAGGAATATCAACCTTCTCAGTTGTTGAGAATTCTGGTCTCCGAATGGAGGCGTGGGTTCAAATCCCACTTCTGACAAAGAGCTTTTGTAATGAGAACCTGAATTAATGTAAAGGCAATACATTGTATAATATTTTTGGATATATTTAACCATGGACTGTGATATGAAAGTGACTTGCAAGTGTCAGGATGGCCGAGTGGTCTAAGGCGCCAGACTCAAGGAATATCAACCTTCTCAGTTGTCGAGAATTCTGGTCTCCGAATGGAGGCGTGGGTTCAAATCCCACTTCTGACAAAGAGCTTTTGTAATGAGAACCTGAATTAATGTAAAGGCAATACATTGTATAATATTTTTGGATATATTTAACCATGGACTGTGATATGAAAGTTACTCACAAGTGTCAGAATGGCCGAGTGGTCTAAGGCGCCAGACTCAAGGAATATCAACCTTCTCAGTTGTCGAGAATTCTGGTCTCCGAATGGAGGCGTGGGTTCAAATCCCACTTCTGACAAAGAGCTTTTGTAATGAGAACCTGAATTAATGTAAAGGAACTCAAGGAATATCAACCTTCTCAGTTGTCGAGATTTCTGGTCTCCAAATGGAGGCGTTGGTTCAAATCCCACTTCTGACAAAGAGCTTTTGTAATGAGAACCTGAATTAATGTAAAGGCAATACATTGTATAATATTTTTGGATATATTTAACCATGGACTGTGATATGAAAGTGACTTGCAAGTGTCAGGATGGCCGAGTGGTCTAAGGCGCCAGACTCAAGGAATATCAACCTTCTCAGTTGTCGAGAATTCTGGTCTCTGAATGGAGGCGTGGGTTCAAATCCCACTTCTGACAAAGAGCTTTTGTAATGAGAACCTGAATTAATGTAAAGGAACTCAAGGAATATCAACCTTCTCAGTTGTCGAGATTTCTGGTCTCCAAATGGAGGCGTTGGTTCAAATCCCACTTCTGACAAAGAGCTTTTGTAATGAGAACCTGAATTAATGTAAAGGCAATACATTGTATAATATTTTTGGATATATTTAACCATGGACTGTGATATGAAAGTGACTTGCAAGTGTCAGGATGGCCGAGTGGTCTAAGGCGCCAGACTCAAGGAATATCAACCTTCTCAGTTGTTGACAATTCTGGTCTCCGAATGGAGGCGTGGGTTCAAATCCCAATCCTGACAAAGAGCTTTTGTAATGAGAACCTGAATTAATGTAAATGCAACACTTTGTATAATATTTTTGGATGTATTTAACCATGGACTCTGATATGAAAGTGACTTTCAAGTGTCAGGATGGCCGAGTGGTCTAAGGCGCCAGACTCAAGGAATACCAACCTTCTCAGTTGTTGAGAATTCTGGTCTCCGAATGGAGGCGTGGGTTCAAATCCCACTTCTGACAAAGAGCTTTTGTAATGAGAACCTGAATTAAGGTAAAGGCAATAAATTGTATATTATTTTTTGTGTTCTTTACTCCATGGACTGTGATATGAAAGTTAATTGCAAGTGTCAGAATGGCCGAGTGGTCTAAGGCGCCAGACTCAAGGAATATCAACCTTCTCAGTTGTTGAGAATTCTGGTCTCCGAATGGAGGCGTGGGTTCAAATCCCACTTCTGACAAAGAGCTTTTGTAATGAGAACCTGAATTAATGTAAAGGCAATACATTGTATAATATTTTTGGATATATTTAACCATGGACTGTGATATGAAAGTGACTTGCAAGTGTCAGGATGGCCGAGTGGTCTAAGGCGCCAGACTCAAGGAATATCAACCTTCTCAGTTGTCGAGAATTCTGGTCTCCGAATGGAGGCGTGGGTTCAAATCCCACTTCTGACAAAGAGCTTTTGTAATGAGAACCTGAATTAATGTAAAGGCAATACATTGTATAATATTTTTGGATATATTTAACCATGGACTGTGATATGAAAGTGACTTGCAAGTGTCAGGATGGCCGAGTGGTCTAAGGCGCCAGACTCAAGGAATATCAACCTTCTCAGTTGTCGAGATTTCTGGTCTCCAAATGGAGGCGTGGGTTCAAATCCCACTTTTGACAAAGAGCTTTTGTAATGAGAACCTGAATTAAGGTAAAGGCAATAAATTGTATATTATTTTTTGTATTCTTTCCTCCATGGACTGTGATATGAAAGTTACTTGCAAGTGTCAGAATGGCCGAGTGGTCCAAGGCGCCAGACTCAAGAAATATCAACCTTCTCAGTTGTCAAGAATTCTGGTCTCCGAATGGAGGCATGGGTTCAAATCCCACTTCTGACAAAGAGCTTTTGTAGTGAGAACCTGAATGAATGTAAATGCAATACATTGTATAATATTTTTGGATGTATTTAACCATGGACTGTGATATGAAAGTGACTTTCAAGTGTCAGGTTGGCCGAGTGGTCTAAGGCGCCAGACTCAAGGAATATCAACCTTCTCAGTTGTTGAGAATTCTGGTCTCCGAATGGAGGCGTGGGTTCAAATCCCACTTCTGACAAAGAGCTTTTGTAATGAGAACCTGAATTAAGGTAAAGGCAATAAATTGTAGAATATTTTTGGATATATTTAACCATGGACTGTGATATGAAAGTGACTTGCACGTGTCAGGATGGCCGAGTGGTCTAAGGCGCCAGACTCAAGGAATATCAACCTTCTCAGTTGTCGAGAATTCTGGTCTCCGAATGGAGGCGTGGGTTCAAATCCCACTTCTGACAAAGAGCTTTTGTAATGAGAACCTGAATTAATGTAAAGGAACTCAAGGAATATCAACCTTCTCAGTTGTCGAGATTTCTGGTCTCCAAATGGAGGCGTGGGTTCAAATCCCATTTCTGACAAAGAGCTTTTGTAATGAAAACCTGAATTAAGGTAAAGGCAATAAATTGTATATTATTTTTTGTATTCTTTCCTCCATGGACTGTGATATGAAAGTTACTTGCAAGTGTCAGAATGGCCGAGTTGTCCAAGGCGCCAGACTCAAGGAATATCAACCTTCTCAGTTCTCGAGAATTCTGGTCTCCGAATGGAGGCGTGGGTTCAAATCCCACTTCTGACAAAGAGCTTTTGTAGTGAGAACCTGAATGAATGTATATGCAATACATTGTATAATATTTTTGGATGTATTTAACCATGGACTGTGATATGAAAGTGACTTTCAATTGTCAGGATGGCCGAGTGGTCTAAGGCGCCAGACTCAAGGAATATCAACCTTCTCAGTTGTTGAGAATTCTGGTCTCCGAATGGAGGTGTGGGTTCAAATCCCACTTCTGACAAAGAGCTTTTGTAATGAGAACCTGAATTAATGTAAAGGAACTCAAGGAATATCAACCTTCTCAGTTGTTGATATTTCTGGTCTCCAAATGGAGGCGTGGGTTCAAATCCCACTTCTGACAAAGAGCTTTTGTAATGAGAACCTGAATTAATGTAAAGGCAATACATTGTATAATATTTTTGGATATATTTAACCATGGACTGTGATATGAAAGTGACTTGCAAGTGTCAGGATGGCCGAGTGGTCTAAGGCGCCAGACTCAAGGAATATCAACTTTCTCAGTTGTCGAGAATTCTGGTCTCCGAATGGAGGCGTGGGTTCAAATCCCACTTCTGACAAAGAGCTTTTTTAATGAGAACCTGAATTAAGGTAAAGGCAATAAATTGTATAATATTTTTGGATATATTTAACCATGGACTGTGATATGAAAGTGACTTTCAAGTGTCAGGATGGCCGAGTGGTCTAAGGCGCCAGACTCAAGGAATACCAACCTTCTCAGTTGTTGAGAATTCTGGTCTCCGAATGGAGGCGTGGGTTCAAATCCCACTTCTGACAAAGAGCTTTTGTAATGAGAACCTGAATTAAGGTAAAGGCAATAAATTGTATATTATTTTTTGTATTCTTTCCTCCATGGACTGTGATATGAAAGTTACTTGCAAGTGTCAGAATGGCCGAGTGGTCTAAGGCGCCAGACTCAAGGAATATCAACCTTCTCAGTTGTCGAGAATTCTGGTCTCCGAATGGAGGCGTGGGTTCAAATCCCACTTCTGACAAAGAGCTTTTGTAATGAGAACCTGAATTAAGGTAAAGGCAATAAATTGTATAATATTTTTGGATATACTGTGAGGAAATTAAGTATTTGAACACCCTGCTATTTTGCAAGTTCTCCCACTTAGAAATCATGGAGGGGTCTGAAATTGTCATCGTAGGTGCATGTCCACTGTGAGAGACATAATCTAAAAAAAAAAATCCAGAAATCACATTGTATGATTTTTTAACTATTTATTTGTATGATACAGCTGCAAATAAGTATTTGAACACCTGTCTATCAGCTAGAATTCTGACCCTCAAAGACCTGTTAGTCCGCCTTTAAAATGTCCACCTCCACTCCCTTTATTATCCTAAATTAGATGCACCTGTTTGAGGTCGTTAGCTGCATAAAGACACCTGTCCACCCCATACAATCAGTAAGAATCCAACTACTAACATGGCCAAGACCAAAGAGCTGTCCAAAGACACTAGAGACAAAATTGTACACCTCCACAAGGCTGGAAAGGGCTACGGGGAAATTGCCAAGCAGCTTGGTGAAAAAAGGTCCACTGTTGGAGCAATCATTAGAAAATGGAAGAAGCTAAACATGACTGTCAATCTCTCTCGGACTGGGGCTCCATGCAAGATCTCACCTCGTGGGGTCTCAATGATCCTAAGAAAGGTGAGAAATCAGCCCAGAACTACACGGGAGGAGCTGGTCAATGACCTGAAAAGAGCTGGGACCACCGTTTCCAAGGTTACTGTTGGTAATACACTAAGACGTCATGGTTTGAAATCATGCATGGCACGGAAGGTTCCCCTGCTTAAACCAGCACATGTCAAGGCCCGTCTTAAGTTTGCCAATGACCATTTGGATGATCCAGAGGAGTCATGGGAGAAAGTCATGTGGTCAGATGAGACCAAAATATAACTTTTTGGTCATAATTCCACTAAACGTGTTTGGAGGAAGAAGAATGATGAGTACCATCCCAAGAACACCATCCCTACTGTGAAGCATGGGGGTGGTAGCATCATGCTTTGGGGGTGTTTTTCTGCACATGGGACAGGGCGACTGCACTGTATTAAGGAGAGGATGACCGGGGCCATGTATTGCGAGATTTTGGGGAACAACCTCCTTCCCTCAGTTAGAGCATCGAAGATGGGTCGAGGCTGGGTCTTCCAACATGACAATGACCCAAGGCACACAGCCAGGATAACCAAGGAGTGGCTCTGTAAGAAGCATATCAAGGTTCTGGCGTGGCCTAGCCAGTCTCCAGACCTAAACCCAATAGAGAATCTTTGGAGGGAGCTCAAACTCCGTGTTTCTCAGCGACAGCCCAGAAACCTGACTGATCTAGAGAAGATCTGTGTGGAGGAGTGGGCCAAAATCCCTCCTGCAGTGTGTGCAAACCTGGTGAAAAACTACAGGAAACGTTTGACCTCTGTAATTGCAAACAAAGGCTACTGTACCAAATATTAACATTGATTTTCTCAGGTGTTCAAATACTTATTTGCAGCTGTATCATACAAATAAATAGTTAAAAAATCATACATTGTGATATCTGGATTTTTTTTTTTTAGATTATGTCTCTCACAGTGGACATGCACCTACGATGACAATTTCAGACCCCTCCATGATTTCTAAGTGGGAGAACTTGCAAAATAGCAGGGTGTTCAAATACTTATTTTCCTCACTGTATTTAACCATGGACTGTGATATGAAAATGACTTGCAAGTGTCAGGATGGCCGAGTGGTCTAAGGCGCCAGACTCAAGGAATACCAACCTTCTCAGTTGTTGAGAATTCTGGTCTCCGAATGGAGGCGTGGGTTCAAATCCCACTTCTGACAAAGAGCTTTTGTAATGAGAACCTGAATTAAGGTAAAGGCAATAAATTGTATATTATTTTTTGTGTTCTTTACTCCATGGACTGTGATATGAAAGTTAATTGCAAGTGTCAGAATGGCCGAGTGGTCTAAGGCGCCAGACTCAAGGAATATCAACCTTCTCAGTTGTTGAGAATTCTGGTCTCCGAATGGAGGCGTGGGTTCAAATCCCACTTCTGACAAAGAGCTTTTGTAATGAGAACCTGAATTAATGTAAAGGCAATACATTGTATAATATTTTTGGATATATTTAACCATGGACTGTGATATGAAAGTGACTTGCAAGTGTCAGGATGGCCGAGTGGTCTAAGGCGCCAGACTCAAGGAATATCAACCTTCTCAGTTGTCGAGAATTCTGGTCTCCGAATGGAGGCGTGGGTTCAAATCCCACTTCTGACAAAGAGCTTTTGTAATGAGAACCTGAATTAATGTAAAGGCAATACATTGTATAATATTTTTGGATATATTTAACCATGGACTGTGATATGAAAGTTACTCACAAGTGTCAGAATGGCCGAGTGGTCTAAGGCGCCAGACTCAAGGAATATCAACCTTCTCAGTTGTCGAGAATTCTGGTCTCCGAATGGAGGCGTGGGTTCAAATCCCACTTCTGACAAAGAGCTTTTGTAATGAGAACCTGAATTAATGTAAAGGAACTCAAGGAATATCAACCTTCTCAGTTGTCGAGATTTCTGGTCTCCAAATGGAGGCGTTGGTTCAAATCCCACTTCTGACAAAGAGCTTTTGTAATGAGAACCTGAATTAATGTAAAGGCAATACATTGTATAATATTTTTGGATATATTTAACCATGGACTGTGATATGAAAGTGACTTGCAAGTGTCAGGATGGCCGAGTGGTCTAAGGCGCCAGACTCAAGGAATATCAACCTTCTCAGTTGTCGAGAATTCTGGTCTCTGAATGGAGGCGTGGGTTCAAATCCCACTTCTGACAAAGAGCTTTTGTAATGAGAACCTGAATTAATGTAAAGGAACTCAAGGAATATCAACCTTCTCAGTTGTCGAGATTTCTGGTCTCCAAATGGAGGCGTTGGTTCAAATCCCACTTCTGACAAAGAGCTTTTGTAATGAGAACCTGAATTAATGTAAAGGCAATACATTGTATAATATTTTTGGATATATTTAACCATGGACTGTGATATGAAAGTGACTTGCAAGTGTCAGGATGGCCGAGTGGTCTAAGGCGCCAGACTCAAGGAATATCAACCTTCTCAGTTGTTGACAATTCTGGTCTCCGAATGGAGGCGTGGGTTCAAATCCCAATCCTGACAAAGAGCTTTTGTAATGAGAACCTGAATTAATGTAAATGCAACACTTTGTATAATATTTTTGGATGTATTTAACCATGGACTCTGATATGAAAGTGACTTTCAAGTGTCAGGATGGCCGAGTGGTCTAAGGCGCCAGACTCAAGGAATACCAACCTTCTCAGTTGTTGAGAATTCTGGTCTCCGAATGGAGGCGTGGGTTCAAATCCCACTTCTGACAAAGAGCTTTTGTAATGAGAACCTGAATTAAGGTAAAGGCAATAAATTGTATATTATTTTTTGTGTTCTTTACTCCATGGACTGTGATATGAAAGTTAATTGCAAGTGTCAGAATGGCCGAGTGGTCTAAGGCGCCAGACTCAAGGAATATCAACCTTCTCAGTTGTTGAGAATTCTGGTCTCCGAATGGAGGCGTGGGTTCAAATCCCACTTCTGACAAAGAGCTTTTGTAATGAGAACCTGAATTAATGTAAAGGCAATACATTGTATAATATTTTTGGATATATTTAACCATGGACTGTGATATGAAAGTGACTTGCAAGTGTCAGGATGGCCGAGTGGTCTAAGGCGCCAGACTCAAGGAATATCAACCTTCTCAGTTGTCGAGAATTCTGGTCTCCGAATGGAGGCGTGGGTTCAAATCCCACTTCTGACAAAGAGCTTTTGTAATGAGAACCTGAATTAATGTAAAGGCAATACATTGTATAATATTTTTGGATATATTTAACCATGGACTGTGATATGAAAGTTACTCACAAGTGTCAGAATGGCCGAGTGGTCTAAGGCGCCAGACTCAAGGAATATCAACCTTCTCAGTTGTCGAGAATTCTGGTCTCCGAATGGAGGCGTGGGTTCAAATCCCACTTCTGACAAAGAGCTTTTGTAATGAGAACCTGAATTAATGTAAAGGAACTCAAGGAATATCAACCTTCTCAGTTGTCGAGATTTCTGGTCTCCAAATGGAGGCGTTGGTTCAAATCCCACTTCTGACAAAGAGCTTTTGTAATGAGAACCTGAATTAATGTAAAGGCAATACATTGTATAATATTTTTGGATATATTTAACCATGGACTGTGATATGAAAGTGACTTGCAAGTGTCAGGATGGCCGAGTGGTCTAAGGCGCCAGACTCAAGGAATATCAACCTTCTCAGTTGTCGAGAATTCTGGTCTCTGAATGGAGGCGTGGGTTCAAATCCCACTTCTGACAAAGAGCTTTTGTAATGAGAACCTGAATTAATGTAAAGGAACTCAAGGAATATCAACCTTCTCAGTTGTTGACAATTCTGGTCTCCGAATGGAGGCGTGGGTTCAAATCCCAATCCTGACAAAGAGCTTTTGTAATGAGAACCTGAATTAATGTAAATGCAACACTTTGTATAATATTTTTGGATGTATTTAACCATGGACTCTGATATGAAAGTGACTTTCAAGTGTCAGGATGGCCGAGTGGTCTAAGGCGCCAGACTCAAGGAATATCAACCTTCTCAGTTGTTGACAATTCTGGTCTCCGAATGGAGGCGTGGGTTCAAATCCCACTTCTGACAAACAGCTTTTGTAATGAGAACCTGAATTAATGTAAAGGCAATACATTGTATAATATTTTTTGTATTCTTTACTCCATGGACTGTGATATGAAAGTGACTTTCAAGTGTCAGGATGGCCGAGTGGTCTAAGGCGCCAGACTCAAGGAATATCAAACTTCTCAGTTGTCGAGAATTCTGGTCTCCGAATGGAGGCGTGGGTTCAAATCCCACTTCTGACAAAGAGCTTTTGTAATGAGAACCTGAATTAATGTAAAGGAACTCAAGGCATATCAACCTTCTCAGTTGTCGAGATTTCTGGTCTCCGAATGGAGGCGTGGGTTCAAATCCCACTTCTGACAAAGAGCTTTTGTAATGAGAACCTGAATTAATGTAAAGGCAATACATTGTATAATATTTTTGGATATATTTAACCATGGACTGTGATATAGAGGTTACTCGCAAGTGTCAGAATGGCCGAGTGGTCTAAGGCGCCAGACTCAAGGAATATCAAACTTCTCAGTTGTCGAGAATTCTGGTCTCCGAATGGAGGCGTGGGTTCAAATCCCACTTCTGACAAAGAGCTTTTGTAATGAGAACCTGAATTAATGTAAAGGAACTCAAGGCATATCAACCTTCTCAGTTGTCGAGATTTCTGGTCTCCGAATGGAGGCGTGGGTTCAAATCCCACTTCTGACAAAGAGCTTTTGTAATGAGAACCTGAATTAATGTAAAGGCAATACATTGTATAATATTTTTGGATATATTTAACCATGGACTGTGATATGAAAGTTACTCGCAAGTGTCAGAATGGCCGAGTGGTCTAAGGCGCCAGACTCAAGGAATATCAACCTTCTCAGTTGTCGAGAATTCTGGTCTCCGAATGGAGGCGTGGGTTCAAATCCCACTTCTGACAAAGAGCTTTTGTAATGAGAACCTGAATTAATGTAAAGGAACTCAAGGAATATCAACCTTCTCAGTTGTCGAGATTTCTGGTCTCCAAATGGAGGCGTTGGTTCAAATCCCACTTCTGACAAAGAGCTTTTGTAATGAGAACCTGAATTAATGTAAAGGCAATACATTGTATAATATTTTTGGATATATTTAACCATGGACTGTGATATGAAAGTGACTTGCAAGTGTCAGGATGGCCGAGTGGTCTAAGGCACCAGACTCAAGGAATATCAACCTTCTCAGTTGTCGAGAATTCTGGTCTCCGAATGGAGGCGTGGGTTCAAATCCCACTTCTGACAAAGAGCTTTTGTAATGAGAACCTGAATTAAGGTAAAGGCAATAAATTGTATAATATTTTTTGTATTCTTTCCTCCATGGACTGTGATATGAAAGTTACTTGCAAGTGTCAGGATGGCCGAGTGGTCTAAGGCGCCAGACTCAAGGAATATCAACCTTCTCAGTTGTTGAGAATTCTGGTCTCCGAATGGAGGCGTGGGTTCAAATCCCACTTCTGACAAAGAGCTTTTGTAATGAGAACCTAAATTAATGTAAATGCAATACATTGTATAATATTTTTGGATATATTTAACCATGGACTGTGATATGAAAGTGACTTGCAAGTGTCAGGATGGCCGAGTGGTCTAAGGCGCCAGACTCAAGGAATATCAACCTTCTCAGTTGTCGAGAATTCTGGTCTCCGAATGGAGGCGTGGGTTCAAATCCCACTTCTGACAAAGAGCTTTTGTAATGAGAACCTGAATTAAGGTAAAGGCAATAAATTGTATATTATTTTTTGTATTCTTTCCTCCATGGACTGTGATATGAAAGTTACTCGCAAGTGTCAGAATGGCCGAGTGGTCTAAGGCGCCAGACTCAAGGAATATCAACCTTCTCAGTTGTCGAGAATTCTGGTCTCCGAATGGAGGCGTGGGTTCAAATCCCACTTCTGACAAAGAGCTTTTGTAATGAGAACCTGAATTAATGTAAAGGAACTCAAGGAATATCAACCTTCTCAGTTGTCGAGATTTCTGGTCTCCAAATGGAGGCGTTGGTTCAAATCCCACTTCTGACAAAGAGCTTTTGTAATGAGAACCTGAATTAATGTAAAGGCAATACATTGTATAATATTTTTGGATATATTTAACCATGGACTGTGATATGAAAGTGACTTGCAAGTGTCAGGATGGCCGAGTGGTCTAAGGCGCCAGACTCAAGGAATATCAACCTTCTCAGTTGTCGAGAATTCTGGTCTCCGAATGGAGGCGTGGGTTCAAATCCCACTTCTGACAAAGAGCTTTTGTAATGAGAACCTGAATTAATGTAAAGGAACTCAAGGAATATCAACCTTCTCAGTTGTCGAGATTTCTGGTCTCCAAATGGAGGCGTTGGTTCAAATCCCACTTCTGACAAAGAGCTTTTGTAATGAGAACCTGAATTAATGTAAAGGCAATACATTGTATAATATTTTTGGATATATTTAACCATGGACTGTGATATGAAAGTGACTTGCAAGTGTCAGGATGGCCGAGTGGTCTAAGGCGCCAGACTCAAGGAATATCAACCTTCTCAGTTGTCGAGAATTCTGGTCTCCGAATGGAGGCGTGGGTTCAAATCCCACTTCTGACAAAGAGCTTTTGTAATGAGAACCTGAATTAATGTAAAGGAACTCAAGGAATATCAACCTTCTCAGTTGTTGATATTTCTGGTTTCCAAATGGAGACGTGGGTTCAAATCCCACTTCTGACAAAGAGCTTTTGTAATGAGAACCTGAATTAAGGTAAAGGCAATAAATTGTATAATATTTTTTGTATTCTTTCCTCCATGGACTGTGATATGAAAGTTACTTGCAAGTGTCAGGATGGCCGAGTGGTCTAAGGCGCCAGACTCAAGGAATATCAACCTTCTCAGTTGTTGAGAATTCTGGTCTCCGAATGGAGGCGTGGGTTCAAATCCCAATCCTGACAAAGAGCTTTTGTAATGAGAACCTGAATTAATGTAAATGCAACACTTTGTATAATATTTTTGGATGTATTTAACCATGGACTGTGATATGAAAGTGACTTTCAAGTGTCAGGATGGCCGAGTGGTCTAAGGCGCCAGACTCAAGGAATATCAACCTTCTCAGTTGTTGAGAATTCTGGTCTCCGAATGGAGGCGTGGGTTCAAATCCCACTTCTGACAAAGAGCTTTTGTAATGAGAACCTGAATTAATGTAAAGGCAATACATTGTATAATATTTTTTGTATTCTTTACTCCATGGACTGTGATATGAAAGTGACTTTCAAGTGTCAGGATGGCCGAGTGGTCTAAGGCGCCAGACTCAAGGAATATCAGCCTTCTCAGTTGTTGAGAATTCTGGTCTCCGAATGGAGGCGTGGGTTCAAATCCCACTTCTGACAAAGAGCTTTTGTAATGAGAACCTGAATTAAGGTAAAGGCAATAAATTGTATATTATTTTTTGTATTCTTTCCTCCATGGACTGTGATATGAAAGTTACTCGCAAGCGTCAGAATGGCCGAGTGGTCTAAGGCGCCAGACTCAAGGAATATCAACCTTCTCAGTTGTTGAGAATTCTGGTCTCCGAATGGAGGCGTGGGTTCAAATCCCACTTCTGACAAAGAGCTTTTGTAATGAGAACCTGAATTAATGTAAAGGAACTCAAGGAATATCAACCTTCTCAGTTGTTGATATTTCTGGTTTCCAAATGGAGACGTGGGTTCAAATCCCACTTCTGACAAAGAGCTTTTGTAATGAGAACCTGAATTAAGGTAAAGGCAATAAATTGTATATTATTTTTTGTATTCTTTCCTCCATGGACTGTGATATGAAAGTTACTCGCAAGTGTCAGAATGGCCGAGTGGTCTAAGGCGCCAGACTCAAGGAATATCAACCTTCTCAGTTGTTGAGAATTCTGGTCTCGGAATGGAGGCGTGGGTTCAAATCCCACTTCTGACAAAGAGCTTTTGTAATGAGAACCTGAATTAATGTAAAGGCAATACATTGTATAATATTTTTTGTATTCTTTACTCCATGGACTGTGATATGAAAGTGACTTTCAAGTGTCAGGATGGCTGAGTGGTCTAAGGCGCCAGACTCAAGGAATATCAACCTTCTCAGTTGTTGAGAATTCTGGTCTCCGAATGGAGGTGTGGGTTCAAATCCCACTTCTGACAAAGAGCTTTTGTAATGAGAACCTGAATTAATGTAAAGGAACTCAAGGAATATCAACCTTCTCAGTTGTTGATATTTCTGGTTTCCAAATGGAGACGTGGGTTCAAATCCCACTTCTGACAAAGAGCTTTTGTAATGAGAACCTGAATTAATGTAAAGGCAATAAATTGTATATTATTTTTTGTATTCTTTCCTCCATGGACTGTGATATGAAAGTGACTTGCAAGTGTCAGGATGGCCGAGTGGTCTAAGGCGCCAGACTCAAGGAATATCAACCTTCTCAGTTGTTGAGAATTCTGGTCTCCGAATGAAGGCGTGGGTTCAAATCCCACTTCTGACAAAGAGCTTTTGTAATGAGAACCTGAATTAATGTAAAGGAACTCAAGGAATATCAACCTTCTCAGTTGTCGAGAATTCTGGTCTCCGAATGAAGGCGTGGGTTCAAATCCCACTTCTGACAAAGAGCTTTTGTAATGAGAACCTGAATTAATGTAAAGGAACTCAAGGAATATCAACCTTCTCAGTTGTCGAGATTTCTGGTCTCCAAATGGAGGCGTTGGTTCAAATCCCACTTCTGACAAAGAGCTTTTGTAATGAGAACCTGAATTAATGTAAAGGCAATACATTGTATAATATTTTTGGATATATTTAACCATGGACTGTGATATGAAAGTGACTTGCAAGAGCTTTTGTAATGAGAACCTGAATTAAGGTAAAGGCAATAAATTGTATATTATTTTTTGTATTCTTTCCTCCATGGACTGTGATATGAAAGTTACTCGCAAGTGTCAGAATGGCCGAGTGGTCTAAGGCGCCAGACTCAAGGAATATCAACCTTCTCAGTTGTTGAGAATTCTGGTCTCCGAATGGAGGCGTGGGTTCAAATCCCACTTCTGACAAAGAGCTTTTGTAATGAGAACCTGAATTAATGTAAAGGCAATACATTGTATAATATTTTTGGATATATTTAACCATGGACTGTGATATGAAAGTGACTTGCAAGTGTCAGGATGGCCGAGTGGTCTAAGGCGCCAGACTCAAGGAATATCAACCTTCTCAGTTGTCGAGAATTCTGGTCTCCGAATGGAGGCGTGGGTTCAAATCCCACTTCTGACAAAGAGCTTTTGTAAGGAGAACCTGAATTAAGGTAAAGGCAATAAATTGTATATTATTTTTTGTATTCTTTCCTCCATGGACTGTGATATGAAAGTTACTCGCAAGTGTCAGAATGGCCGAGTGGTCTAAGGCGCCAGACTCAAGGAATATCAACCTTCTCAGTTGTCGAGAATTCTGGTCTCCGAATGGAGGCGTAGGTTCAAATCCCACTTCTGACAAAGAGCTTTTGTAATGAGAACCTGAATTAATGTAAAGGAACTCAAGGAATATCAACCTTCTCAGTTGTCGAGATTTCTGGTCTCCAAATGGAGACGTTGGTTCAAATCCCACTTCTGACAAAGAGCTTTTGTAATGAGAACCTGAATTAATGTAAAGGCAATACATTGTATAATATTTTTGGATATATTTAACCATGGACTGTGATATGAAAGTGACTTGCAAGTGTCAGGATGGCCGAGTGGTCTAAGGCGCCAGACTCAAGGAATATCAACCTTCTCAGTTGTCGAGAATTCTGGTCTCCGAATGGAGGCGTGGGTTCAAATCCCACTTCTGACAAAGAGCTTTTGTAATGAGAACCTGAATTAATGTAAAGGAACTCAAGGAATATCAACCTTCTCAGTTGTTGATATTTCTGGTTTCCAAATGGAGACGTGGGTTCAAATCCCACTTCTGACAAAGAGCTTTTGTAATGAGAACCTGAATTAAGGTAAAGGCAATAAATTGTATAATATTTTTTGTATTCTTTCCTCCATGGACTGTGATATGAAAGTTCCTTGCAAGTGTCAGGATGGCCGAGTGGTCTAAGGCGCCAGACTCAAGGAATATCAACCTTCTCAGTTGTTGAGAATTCTGGTCTCCGAATGGAGGCGTGGGTTCAAATCCCAATCCTGACAAAGAGCTTTTGTAATGAGAACCTGAATTAATGTAAATGCAACACTTTGTATAATATTTTTGGATGTATTTAACCATGGACTGTGATATGAAAGTGACTTTCAAGTGTCAGGATGGCCGAGTGGTCTAAGGCGCCAGACTCAAGGAATATCAACCTTCTCAGTTGTTGAGAATTCTGGTCTCCGAATGGAGGCGTGGGTTCAAATCCCACTTCTGACAAAGAGCTTTAGTAATGAGAACCTGAATTAATGTAAAGGCAATACATTGTATAATATTTTTTGTATTCTTTACTCCATGGACTGTGATATGAAAGTGACTTTCAAGTGTCAGGATGGCCGAGTGGTCTAAGGCGCCAGACTCAAGGAATATCAACCTTCTCAGTTGTTGAGAATTCTGGTCTCCGAATGGAGGCGTGGGTTCAAATCCCACTTCTGACAAAGAGCTTTTGTAATGAGAACCTGAATTAAGGTAAAGGCAATAAATTGTATATTATTTTTTGTATTCTTTCCTCCATGGACTGTGATATGAAAGTTACTCGCAAGTGTCAGAATGGCCGAGTGGTCTAAGGCGCCAGACTCAAGGAATATCAACCTTCTCAGTTGTTGAGAATTCTGGTCTCCGAATGGAGGCGTGGGTTCAAATCCCACTTCTGACAAAGAGCTTTTGTAATGAGAACCTGAATTAATGTAAAGGCAATAAATTGTATATTATTTTTTGTATTCTTTCCTCCATGGACTGTGATATGAAAGTGACTTGCAAGTGTCAGGATGGCCGAGTGGTCTAAGGCGCCAGACTCAAGGAATATCAACCTTCTCAGTTGTTGAGAATTCTGGTCTCCGAATGGAGGCGTGGGTTCAAATCCCACTTCTGACAAAGAGCTTTTGTAATGAGAACCTGAATTAATGTAAAGGCAATACATTGTATAATATTTTTTGTATTCTTTACTCCATGGACTGTGATATGAAAGTGACTTTCAAGTGTCAGGATGGCCGAGTGGTCTAAGGCGCCAGACTCAAGGAATATCAACCTTCTCAGTTGTTGAGAATTCTGGTCTCCGAATGGAGGCGTGGGTTCAAATCCCACTTCTGACAAAGAGCTTTTGTAATGAGAACCTGAATTAAGGTAAAGGCAATAAATTGTATATTATTTTTTGTATTCTTTCCTCCATGGACTGTGATATGAAAGTTACTCGCAAGTGTCAGAATGGCCGAGTGGTCTAAGGCGCCAGACTCAAGGAATATCAACCTTCTCAGTTGTTGAGAATTCTGGTCTCCGAATGGAGGCGTGGGTTCAAATCCCACTTCTGACAAAGAGCTTTTGTAATGAGAACCTGAATTAATGTAAAGGCAATAAATTGTATATTATTTTTTGTATTCTTTCCTCCATGGACTGTGATATGAAAGTGACTTGCAAGTGTCAGGATGGCCGAGTGGTCTAAGGCGCCAGACTCAAGGAATATCAACCTTCTCAGTTGTTGAGAATTCTGGTCTCCGAATGGAGGCGTGGGTTCAAATCCCACTTCTGACAAAGAGCTTTTGTAATGAGAACCTGAATTAAGGTAAAGGCAATATATTGTATATTATTTTTTGTATTCTTTCCTCCATGGACTGTGATATGAAAGTTACTCGCAAGTGTCAGAATGGCCGAGTGGTCTAAGGCGCCAGACTCAAGGAATATCAACCTTCTCAGTTGTTGAGAATTCTGGTCTCCGAATGGAGGCGTGGGTTCAAATCCCACTTCTGACAAAGAGCTTTTGTAATGAGAACCTGAATTAATGTAAAGGCAATAAATTGTATATTATTTTTTGTATTCTTTCCTCCATGGACTGTGATATGAAAGTGCCTTGCAAGTGTCAGGATGGCCGAGTGGTCTAAGGCGCCAGACTCAAGGAATATCAACCTTCTCAGTTGTCGAGAATTCTGGTCTCCGAATGGAGGCGTGGGTTCAAATCCCACTTCTGACAAAGAGCTTTTGTAATGAGAACCTGAATTAATGTAAAGGAACTCAAGGAATATCAACCTTCTCAGTTGTCGAGATTTCTGGTCTCCAAATGGAGGCGTTGGTTCAAATCCCACTTCTGACAAAGAGCTTTTGTAATGAGAACCTGAATTAATGTAAAGGCAATACATTGTATAATATTTTTGGATATATTTAACCATGGACTGTGATATGAAAGTGACTTGCAAGTGTCAGGATGGCCGAGTGGTCTAAGGCGCCAGACTCAAGGAATATCAATCTTCTCAGTTGTCGAGAATTCTGGTCTCCGAATGGAGACGTGGGTTCAAATCCCACTTCTGACAAAGAGCTTTTGTAATGAGAACCTGAATTAATGTAAAGGCAATACATTGTATAATATTTTTGGATATATTTAACCATGGACTGTGATATGTTGATATTTTTTTTTTTTTTTTTTTTTTTTTTTTTCTGGGCGCATGCGCACGCAGCGACCGGCAGTGAAAAGTTTGGCGTTCTCATGTCCTCGTGTTCCGTGTGTTTTTATGTCTTTTACTTTTAGTTTTTCGTTTTTTAAAGTTTATTTAATTACTTTATTCACGGGACCTATATACCTGTCGAGGGGCTTGCGCAAAAATGGATATATTTGATCTCATTGTCCTGTGGACTTTGTGGCGTGTTTGTGACTCTAATGACTTCGACGGGCAAAGTCGGTTGCACTACTCAAGAGAGGTGCTGCTACAGTTAAACGGTATGCGTCCAATGTGCGTGGTGGATTTTATACCACAGCTTCCGGACTTTATTTTGAGACGACAACCATACGAAAAACCGGAAAAACCGAGGGGAAGGAGAAGGAAGCGAGGAAAACGAGGTGGTGTAAAGTTACGCCTGAGGAAACAGCGTTTGTCCCGGATTCCTCTGCCCTCGGTGATTATGGGGAATGTTCAGTCCTTGAGAAATAAAACGGATGAACTACAGGGCTATGTCCGATTCCAGAAGGATTTTAAAAACTGTGGCATCCTGGCTTTTACTGAGACATGGCTCAATGAGCAGGATCCAGACACAGACCTGTGCATCGATGGATTTGGAACCCCGTTTCGTTTGGATCGTGATGCTGAGGTGACGGGGAAAAAACAAGGCGGCGGGGTATGTTTCTATGTTAACAAACAATATTGCAGTGCTGTGACTGTTCGAGAACGGATTTGCAATCCGAATGTCGAACTCTTAACAGTATCACTACGCCCGTTTTACTTGCCTCGTGAGTTCCCACAAATTTTTATGACTGTGGTGTATATCCATCCAAAGGCAGATGCCGTCTCTGCCGTTAGTACCATCTTTGAGGTGGTACAAAAACTACAGTCAATATCACCGGAAGCGCCGAGTTTGTTATTGGGTGATTTTAACCATGTGTCACTTAAAAAAGCACTTCCACATTACTATCAATACGTCACTTGTCCAACCAGACGGAACAAAACACTTGATCTGTGTTATGGAACAGTAAAGGATGCCTTCAAATCACTTCCATTACCTCCTTTGGGCTCAGCTGATCACAACTGTGTGTTTTTACTGCCCACCTATAAGACTGTCTTAAGGAGAGAGAAGGTGCAAACTAAGGATGTAAAGGTGTGGACTGAGGACTCCGTGCTCTGTTTACAAGAGTGTTATGATTGCACGGACTGGAATATGTTTAGAGAAAGCTGTGGTGACGACTTGGATGAACTTACTGATATAACCTGTTCCTATGTTTCTTTTTGTAGAGAGATGATAATCCCTAGTAAGACAGTCAAAATCTACCCAAATAACAAACCATGGGTGACCAAATCTGTTAAATCCAGTATAGAATATAAGAGACGGGTCTTTAAATCAGATGCATTTACTGATTTACATAAACAAGCAGCCACTAGGGGGTTGAAAGTAGAAATCTTAAAGGCAAAAAATAATTATAAAGTGCAATTAGAGAGTCAGATGGCTGATAATAAATTGGGTTCAGCCTGGTCCAGTATGAAAGCTATATTAGGTTATGGTAGTTCAAAGAACAATAATGATGTCATCTTGGATGGATACAATTCGAAATTTGAATTTGCAAATGCCTTGAATATGTTCTATAATCGTTTTGATACATCTGTTTTTAGTGAGGAACTCCAGGATTTGCGTCACAAACTGGAGGATAGCCAGCATTTTTGTATAGACCAAAAGGAGGTCGAAAGGGCCTTTTCTTCAGTTAAAGTAAATAAGAGTTATGGGCCTGATAATATCTGTGGCCGGGTACTCAAGTCTTGTGCAAAAGAGTTGAGTCCTGTATTTCAGTATATTTTTAATGAGTCCTTGAGAGTACAGCATGTTCCAAAGGTGTGGAAGGATGCAATGATTGTCCCAGTTCCGAAAGCTAGTTGTCCAAAGACATTAAATGATTTAAGACCAGTAGCTCTTACATCTATTTTAATGAAAATTTTTGAGAGATTTGTGAGATCTGAAATATTAAAGACGACTGAGTGTTTATTAGACCCAATGCAGTTTGCTTATAGATCAAAAAGAGGTGTAGAGGATGCAACGGTCACCTTGATACATCTGCTTTTGAAACATCTGGAGGGGAAGGGGTCTCATGCAAGGCTTCTATTTGTAGATTTTTCCTCTGCGTTTAATACAATACAACCTCACATTCTAGTAAGTAGACTTTTAGAACAGTTCAAACTGAGTAATAATTTAGTCGGATGGATTTTAGATTTTTTAACTGAGAGAACACAAAGAGTGAAAATAAATAACACAATTTCTGCACAGGTTACTTCCTCCACTGGTTCACCACAAGGATGTGTACTTTCTCCATTACTGTTTATTCTTTACACAAATATGTGCCAAAGTCATTTGGAAAATCGTGTTGTCTTGAAGTACGCAGACGATACTGTAATTGTCAGTTTGCTTCAAAATAATGAGAATAGTCATGGACCTATTATTAATGACTTTGTTGAGTGGTGTGAGGAGTCTCACCTTCATTTAAATATACTGAAGACCAAAGATATGGTTATTGATTTCAGAAAGAAGGTCTATATGCATGAAGTCACGTGCATTAATGGTGAAACAGTGGAGTGTGTGCAGTCTTACAAATATCTTGGGACAATCATTGATTCAAAGTTGAATTTTGAAGCCAACTGTGAAACGGTGTGTAAAAAGGGGCATCAACGTCTGTTCTTTTTAAGGAAACTGTGTAAATTTCAAATTGAGAAAACTCTGTTGAGTATGTTTTATCGTGCTTTTATAGAAACCGTACTTTCTTTTTCACTGGTATCTTGGTACGGGAACTTGACTTTAAAGAACCGGAACTCTATCAACCAGATCGTGAAATGGTCCAGTAGGTTGATTGGCGAACCATTACTGAACCCAGCCTCGCTGTATACCAGGCAGGTACAGCGCTTGGGTACTTCAATTCTGAGCGATCAGCTGCATCCGCTGCATTATGAGTTCCAGTGTCTGCCGTCCAATCGACGGTTCAGAGTACTGCGGTGTACAACCAAACGATACAAAAACAGCTTTGTTCCAGTAGCGATTAATTTTATGAATAGTACTAAGATGGAGTAAATTGTTTTAGTGTGATTTCAATGTCTTGTTTTTGTTTGTATGTTGTTTTATTGTTTATATGTTTGAGAAACTGCCTAAACTTGTTCTCTGGAACTTAATTTACCTACGGGTACAAATAAAGGAACTCTGAACTCTGATGAAAGTGACTTGCAAGAGCTTTTGTAATGAGAACCTGAATTAAGGTAAAGGCAATAAATTGTATATTATTTTTTGTATTCTTTCCTCCATGGACTGTGATATGAAAGTTACTCGCAAGTGTCAGAATGGCCGAGTGGTCTAAGGCGCCAGACTCAAGGAATATCAACCTTCTCAGTTGTTGAGAATTCTGGTCTCCGAATGGAGGCGTGGGTTCAAATCCCACTTCTGACAAAGAGCTTTTGTAATGAGAACCTGAATTAATGTAAAGGCAATACATTGTATAATATTTTTTGTATTCTTTACTCCATGGACTGTGATATGAAAGTGACTTTCAAGTGTCAGGATGGCTGAGTGGTCTAAGGCGCCAGACTCAAGGAATATCAACCTTCTCAGTTGTTGATATTTCTGGTCTCCAAATGGAGGCGTGGGTTCAAATCCCACTTCTGACAAAGAGCTTTTGTAATGAGAACCTGAATTAATGTAAAGGAACTCAAGGAATATCAACCTTCTCAGTTGTCGAGATTTCTGGTCTCCAAATGGAGGCGTTGGTTCAAATCCCACTTCTGACAAAGAGCTTTTGTAATGAGAACCTGAATTAATGTAAAGGCAATACATTGTATAATATTTTTGGATATATTTAACCATGGACTGTGATATGAAAGTGACTTGCAAGTGTCAGGATGGCCGAGTGGTCTAAGGCGCCAGACTCAAGGAATATCAACCTTCTCAGTTGTCGAGAATTCTGGTCTCTGAATGGAGGCGTGGGTTCAAATCCCACTTCTGACAAAGAGCTTTTGTAATGAGAACCTGAATTAATGTAAAGGAACTCAAGGAATATCAACCTTCTCAGTTGTTGACAATTCTGGTCTCCGAATGGAGGCGTGGGTTCAAATCCCAATCCTGACAAAGAGCTTTTGTAATGAGAACCTGAATTAATGTAAATGCAACACTTTGTATAATATTTTTGGATGTATTTAACCATGGACTCTGATATGAAAGTGACTTTCAAGTGTCAGGATGGCCGAGTGGTCTAAGGCGCCAGACTCAAGGAATACCAACCTTCTCAGTTGTTGAGAATTCTGGTCTCCGAATGGAGGCGTGGATTCAAATCCCACTTCTGACAAAGAGCTTTTGTAATGAGAACCTGAATTAAGGTAAAGGCAATAAATTGTATATTATTTTTTGTGTTCTTTACTCCATGGACTGTGATATGAAAGTTAATTGCAAGTGTCAGAATGGCCGAGTGGTCTAAGGCGCCAGACTCAAGGAATATCAACCTTCTCAGTTGTTGAGAATTCTGGTCTCCGAATGGAGGCGTGGGTTCAAATCCCACTTCTGACAAAGAGCTTTTGTAATGAGAACCTGAATTAATGTAAAGGCAATACATTGTATAATATTTTTGGATATATTTAACCATGGACTGTGATATGAAAGTGACTTGCAAGTGTCAGGATGGCCGAGTGGTCTAAGGCGCCAGACTCAAGGAATATCAACCTTCTCAGTTGTCGAGAATTCTGGTCTCCGAATGGAGGCGTGGGTTCAAATCCCACTTCTGACAAAGAGCTTTTGTAATGAGAACCTGAATTAATGTAAAGGCAATACATTGTATAATATTTTTGGATATATTTAACCATGGACTGTGATATGAAAGTTACTCACAAGTGTCAGAATGGCCGAGTGGTCTAAGGCGCCAGACTCAAGGAATATCAACCTTCTCAGTTGTCGAGAATTCTGGTCTCCGAATGGAGGCGTGGGTTCAAATCCCACTTCTGACAAAGAGCTTTTGTAATGAGAACCTGAATTAATGTAAAGGAACTCAAGGAATATCAACCTTCTCAGTTGTCGAGATTTCTGGTCTCCAAATGGAGGCGTTGGTTCAAATCCCACTTCTGACAAAGAGCTTTTGTAATGAGAACCTGAATTAATGTAAAGGCAATACATTGTATAATATTTTTGGATATATTTAACCATGGACTGTGATATGAAAGTGACTTGCAAGTGTCAGGATGGCCGAGTGGTCTAAGGCGCCAGACTCAAGGAATATCAACCTTCTCAGTTGTCGAGAATTCTGGTCTCTGAATGGAGGCGTGGGTTCAAATCCCACTTCTGACAAAGAGCTTTTGTAATGAGAACCTGAATTAATGTAAAGGAACTCAAGGAATATCAACCTTCTCAGTTGTTGACAATTCTGGTCTCCGAATGGAGGCGTGGGTTCAAATCCCAATCCTGACAAAGAGCTTTTGTAATGAGAACCTGAATTAATGTAAATGCAACACTTTGTATAATATTTTTGGATGTATTTAACCATGGACTCTGATATGAAAGTGACTTTCAAGTGTCAGGATGGCCGAGTGGTCTAAGGCGCCAGACTCAAGGAATATCAACCTTCTCAGTTGTTGAGAATTCTGGTCTCCGAATGGAGGCGTGGGTTCAAATCCCACTTCTGACAAAGAGCTTTTGTAATGAGAACCTGAATTAATGTAAAGGCAATACATTGTATAATATTTTTTGTATTCTTTACTCCATGGACTGTGATATGAAAGTGACTTTCAAGTGTCAGGATGGCCGAGTGGTCTAAGGCGCCAGACTCAAAGAATATCAACCTTCTCAGTTGTTGAGAATTCTGGTCTCTGAATGGAGGCGTGGGTTCAAATCCCACTTCTGACAAAGAGCTTTTGTAATGAGAACCTGAATTAATGTAAAGGCAATACATTGTATAATATTTTTGGATATATTTAACCATGGACTGTGATATAGAGGTTACTCGCAAGTGTCAGAATGGCCGAGTGGTCTAAGGCGCCAGACTCAAGGAATATCAAACTTCTCAGTTGTCGAGAATTCTGGTCTCCGAATGGAGGCGTGGGTTCAAATCCCACTTCTGACAAAGAGCTTTTGTAATGAGAACCTGAATTAATGTAAAGGAACTCAAGGCATATCAACCTTCTCAGTTGTCGAGATTTCTGGTCTCCGAATGGAGGCGTGGGTTCAAATCCCACTTCTGACAAAGAGCTTTTGTAATGAGAACCTGAATTAATGTAAAGGCAATACATTGTATAATATTTTTGGATATATTTAACCATGGACTGTGATATGAAAGTTACTCGCAAGTGTCAGAATGGCCGAGTGGTCTAAGGCGCCAGACTCAAGGAATATCAACCTTCTCAGTTGTCGAGAATTCTGGTCTCCGAATGGAGGCGTGGGTTCAAATCCCACTTCTGACAAAGAGCTTTTGTAATGAGAACCTGAATTAATGTAAAGGAACTCAAGGAATATCAACCTTCTCAGTTGTCGAGATTTCTGGTCTCCAAATGGAGGCGTTGGTTCAAATCCCACTTCTGACAAAGAGCTTTTGTAATGAGAACCTGAATTAATGTAAAGGCAATACATTGTATAATATTTTTGGATATATTTAACCATGGACTGTGATATGAAAGTGACTTGCAAGTGTCAGGATGGCCGAGTGGTCTAAGGCACCAGACTCAAGGAATATCAACCTTCTCAGTTGTCGAGAATTCTGGTCTCCGAATGGAGGCGTGGGTTCAAATCCCACTTCTGACAAAGAGCTTTTGTAATGAGAACCTGAATTAAGGTAAAGGCAATAAATTGTATAATATTTTTTGTATTCTTTCCTCCATGGACTGTGATATGAAAGTTACTTGCAAGTGTCAGGATGGCCGAGTGGTCTAAGGCGCCAGACTCAAGGAATATCAACCTTCTCAGTTGTTGAGAATTCTGGTCTCCGAATGGAGGCGTGGGTTCAAATCCCACTTCTGACAAAGAGCTTTTGTAATGAGAACCTAAATTAATGTAAATGCAATACATTGTATAATATTTTTGGATATATTTAACCATGGACTGTGATATGAAAGTGACTTGCAAGTGTCAGGATGGCCGAGTGGTCTAAGGCGCCAGACTCAAGGAATATCAACCTTCTCAGTTGTCGAGAATTCTGGTCTCCGAATGGAGGCGTGGGTTCAAATCCCACTTCTGACAAAGAGCTTTTGTAATGAGAACCTGAATTAAGGTAAAGGCAATAAATTGTATATTATTTTTTGTATTCTTTCCTCCATGGACTGTGATATGAAAGTTACTCGCAAGTGTCAGAATGGCCGAGTGGTCTAAGGCGCCAGACTCAAGGAATATCAACCTTCTCAGTTGTCGAGAATTCTGGTCTCCGAATGGAGGCGTGGGTTCAAATCCCACTTCTGACAAAGAGCTTTTGTAATGAGAACCTGAATTAATGTAAAGGAACTCAAGGAATATCAACCTTCTCAGTTGTCGAGATTTCTGGTCTCCAAATGGAGGCGTTGGTTCAAATCCCACTTCTGACAAAGAGCTTTTGTAATGAGAACCTGAATTAATGTAAAGGCAATACATTGTATAATATTTTTGGATATATTTAACCATGGACTGTGATATGAAAGTGACTTGCAAGTGTCAGGATGGCCGAGTGGTCTAAGGCGCCAGACTCAAGGAATATCAACCTTCTCAGTTGTCGAGAATTCTGGTCTCCGAATGGAGGCGTGGGTTCAAATCCCACTTCTGACAAAGAGCTTTTGTAATGAGAACCTGAATTAATGTAAAGGAACTCAAGGAATATCAACCTTCTCAGTTGTCGAGATTTCTGGTCTCCAAATGGAGGCGTTGGTTCAAATCCCACTTCTGACAAAGAGCTTTTGTAATGAGAACCTGAATTAATGTAAAGGCAATACATTGTATAATATTTTTGGATATATTTAACCATGGACTGTGATATGAAAGTGACTTGCAAGTGTCAGGATGGCCGAGTGGTCTAAGGCGCCAGACTCAAGGAATATCAACCTTCTCAGTTGTCGAGAATTCTGGTCTCCGAATGGAGGCGTGGGTTCAAATCCCACTTCTGACAAAGAGCTTTTGTAATGAGAACCTGAATTAATGTAAAGGAACTCAAGGAATATCAACCTTCTCAGTTGTTGATATTTCTGGTTTCCAAATGGAGACGTGGGTTCAAATCCCACTTCTGACAAAGAGCTTTTGTAATGAGAACCTGAATTAAGGTAAAGGCAATAAATTGTATAATATTTTTTGTATTCTTTCCTCCATGGACTGTGATATGAAAGTTACTTGCAAGTGTCAGGATGGCCGAGTGGTCTAAGGCGCCAGACTCAAGGAATATCAACCTTCTCAGTTGTTGAGAATTCTGGTCTCCGAATGGAGGCGTGGGTTCAAATCCCAATCCTGACAAAGAGCTTTTGTAATGAGAACCTGAATTAATGTAAATGCAACACTTTGTATAATATTTTTGGATGTATTTAACCATGGACTGTGATATGAAAGTGACTTTCAAGTGTCAGGATGGCCGAGTGGTCTAAGGCGCCAGACTCAAGGAATATCAACCTTCTCAGTTGTTGAGAATTCTGGTCTCCGAATGGAGGCGTGGGTTCAAATCCCACTTCTGACAAAGAGCTTTTGTAATGAGAACCTGAATTAATGTAAAGGCAATACATTGTATAATATTTTTTGTATTCTTTACTCCATGGACTGTGATATGAAAGTGACTTTCAAGTGTCAGGATGGCCGAGTGGTCTAAGGCGCCAGACTCAAGGAATATCAACCTTCTCAGTTGTTGAGAATTCTGGTCTCCGAATGGAGGCGTGGGTTCAAATCCCACTTCTGACAAAGAGCTTTTGTAATGAGAACCTGAATTAAGGTAAAGGCAATAAATTGTATATTATTTTTTGTATTCTTTCCTCCATGGACTGTGATATGAAAGTTACTCGCAAGTGTCAGAATGGCCGAGTGGTCTAAGGCGCCAGACTCAAGGAATATCAACCTTCTCAGTTGTTGAGAATTCTGGTCTCCGAATGGAGGCGTGGGTTCAAATCCCACTTCTGACAAAGAGCTTTTGTAATGAGAACCTGAATTAATGTAAAGGAACTCAAGGAATATCAACCTTCTCAGTTGTTGATATTTCTGGTTTCCAAATGGAGACGTGGGTTCAAATCCCACTTCTGACAAAGAGCTTTTGTAATGAGAACCTGAATTAAGGTAAAGGCAATAAATTGTATATTATTTTTTGTATTCTTTCCTCCATGGACTGTGATATGAAAGTTACTCGCAAGTGTCAGAATGGCCGAGTGGTCTAAGGCGCCAGACTCAAGGAATATCAACCTTCTCAGTTGTTGAGAATTCTGGTCTCGGAATGGAGGCGTGGGTTCAAATCCCACTTCTGACAAAGAGCTTTTGTAATGAGAACCTGAATTAATGTAAAGGCAATACATTGTATAATATTTTTTGTATTCTTTACTCCATGGACTGTGATATGAAAGTGACTTTCAAGTGTCAGGATGGCTGAGTGGTCTAAGGCGCCAGACTCAAGGAATATCAACCTTCTCAGTTGTTGAGAATTCTGGTCTCCGGATGGAGGTGTGGGTTCAAATCCCACTTCTGACAAAGAGCTTTTGTAATGAGAACCTGAATTAATGTAAAGGAACTCAAGGAATATCAACCTTCTCAGTTGTTGATATTTCTGGTTTCCAAATGGAGACGTGGGTTCAAATCCCACTTCTGACAAAGAGCTTTTGTAATGAGAACCTGAATTAATGTAAAGGCAATAAATTGTATATTATTTTTTGTATTCTTTCCTCCATGGACTGTGATATGAAAGTGACTTGCAAGTGTCAGGATGGCCGAGTGGTCTAAGGCGCCAGACTCAAGGAATATCAACCTTCTCAGTTGTTGAGAATTCTGGTCTCCGAATGAAGGCGTGGGTTCAAATCCCACTTCTGACAAAGAGCTTTTGTAATGAGAACCTGAATTAATGTAAAGGAACTCAAGGAATATCAACCTTCTCAGTTGTCGAGAATTCTGGTCTCCGAATGAAGGCGTGGGTTCAAATCCCACTTCTGACAAAGAGCTTTTGTAATGAGAACCTGAATTAATGTAAAGGAACTCAAGGAATATCAACCTTCTCAGTTGTCGAGATTTCTGGTCTCCAAATGGAGGCGTTGGTTCAAATCCCACTTCTGACAAAGAGCTTTTGTAATGAGAACCTGAATTAATGTAAAGGCAATACATTGTATAATATTTTTGGATATATTTAACCATGGACTGTGATATGAAAGTGACTTGCAAGAGCTTTTGTAATGAGAACCTGAATTAAGGTAAAGGCAATAAATTGTATATTATTTTTTGTATTCTTTCCTCCATGGACTGTGATATGAAAGTTACTCGCAAGTGTCAGAATGGCCGAGTGGTCTAAGGCGCCAGACTCAAGGAATATCAACCTTCTCAGTTGTTGAGAATTCTGGTCTCCGAATGGAGGCGTGGGTTCAAATCCCACTTTTGACAAAGAGCTTTTGTAATGAGAACCTGAATTAAGGTAAAGGCAATAAATTGTATAATATTTTTTGTATTCTTTCCTCCATGGACTGTGATATGAAAGTTACTTGCAAGTGTCAGGATGGCCGAGTGGTCTAAGGCGCCAGACTCAAGGAATATCAACCTTCTCAGTTGTTGAGAATTCTGGTCTCCGAATGGAGTCGTGGGTTCAAATCCCACTTCTGACAAAGAGCTTTTGTAATGAGAACCTGAATTAATGTAAAGGCAATACATTGTATAATATTTTTGGATATATTTAACCATGGACTGTGATATGAAAGTGACTTGCAAGTGTCAGGATGGCCGAGTGGTCTAAGGCGCCAGACTCAAGGAATATCAACCTTCTCAGTTGTCGAGAATTCTGGTCTCCGAATGGAGGCGTGGGTTCAAATCCCACTTCTGACAAAGAGCTTTTGTAATGAGAACCTGAATTAAGGTAAAGGCAATAAATTGTATATTATTTTTTGTATTCTTTCCTCCATGGACTGTGATATGAAAGTTACTCGCAAGTGTCAGAATGGCCGAGTGGTCTAAGGCGCCAGACTCAAGGAATATCAACCTTCTCAGTTGTCGAGAATTCTGGTCTCCGAATGGAGGCGTGGGTTCAAATCCCACTTCTGACAAAGAGCTTTTGTAATGAGAACCTGAATTAATGTAAAGGAACTCAAGGAATATCAACCTTCTCAGTTGTCGAGATTTCTGGTCTCCAAATGGAGACGTTGGTTCAAATCCCACTTCTGACAAAGAGCTTTTGTAATGAGAACCTGAATTAATGTAAAGGCAATACATTGTATAATATTTTTGGATATATTTAACCATGGACTGTGATATGAAAGTGACTTGCAAGTGTCAGGATGGCCGAGTGGTCTAAGGCGCCAGACTCAAGGAATATCAACCTTCTCAGTTGTCGAGAATTCTGGTCTCCGAATGGAGGCGTGGGTTCAAATCCCACTTCTGACAAAGAGCTTTTGTAATGAGAACCTGAATTAATGTAAAGGAACTCAAGGAATATCAACCTTCTCAGTTGTTGATATTTCTGGTTTCCAAATGGAGACGTGGGTTCAAATCCCACTTCTGACAAAGAGCTTTTGTAATGAGAACCTGAATTAATGTAAAGGCAATACATTGTATAATATTTTTGGATATATTTAACCATGGACTGTGATATGAAAGTGACTTGCAAGTGTCAGGATGGCCGAGTGGTCTAAGGCACCAGACTCAAGGAATATCAACCTTCTCAGTTGTCGAGAATTCTGGTCTCCGAATGGAGGCGTGGGTTCAAATCCAACTTCTGACAAAGAGCTTTTGTAATGAGAACCTGAATTAAGGTAAAGGCAATAAATTGTATAATATTTTTTGTATTCTTTCCTCCATGGACTGTGATATGAAAGTTACTTGCAAGTGTCAGGATGGCCGAGTGGTCTAAGGCGCCAGACTCAAGGAATATCAACCTTCTCAGTTGTTGAGAATTCTGGTCTCCGAATGGAGGCGTGGGTTCAAATCCCACTTCTGACAAAGAGCTTTTGTAATGAGAACCTAAATTAATGTAAATGCAATACATTGTATAATATTTTTGGATATATTTAACCATGGACTGTGATATGAAAGTGACTTGCAAGTGTCAGGATGGCCGAGTGGTCTAAGGCGCCAGACTCAAGGAATATCAACCTTCTCAGTTGTCGAGAATTCTGGTCTCCGAATGGAGGCGTGGGTTCAAATCCCACTTCTGACAAAGAGCTTTTGTAATGAGAACCTGAATTAAGGTAAAGGCAATAAATTGTATATTATTTTTTGTATTCTTTCCTCCATGGACTGTGATATGAAAGTTACTCGCAAGTGTCAGAATGGCCGAGTGGTCTAAGGCGCCAGACTCAAGGAATATCAACCTTCTCAGTTGTCGAGAATTCTGGTCTCCGAATGGAGGCGTGGGTTCAAATCCCACTTCTGACAAAGAGCTTTTGTAATGAGAACCTGAATTAATGTAAAGGAACTCAAGGAATATCAACCTTCTCAGTTGTCGAGATTTCTGGTCTCCAAATGGAGGCGTTGGTTCAAATCCCACTTCTGACAAAGAGCTTTTGTAATGAGAACCTGAATTAATGTAAAGGCAATACATTGTATAATATTTTTGGATATATTTAACCATGGACTGTGATATGAAAGTGACTTGCAAGTGTCAGGATGGCCGAGTGGTCTAAGGCGCCAGACTCAAGGAATATCAACCTTCTCAGTTGTCGAGAATTCTGGTCTCCGAATGGAGGCGTGGGTTCAAATCCCACTTCTGACAAAGAGCTTTTGTAATGAGAACCTGAATTAATGTAAAGGAACTCAAGGAATATCAACCTTCTCAGTTGTCGAGATTTCTGGTCTCCAAATGGAGGCGTTGGTTCAAATCCCACTTCTGACAAAGAGCTTTTGTAATGAGAACCTGAATTAATGTAAAGGCAATACATTGTATAATATTTTTGGATATATTTAACCATGGACTGTGATATGAAAGTGACTTGCAAGTGTCAGGATGGCCGAGTGGTCTAAGGCGCCAGACTCAAGGAATATCAACCTTCTCAGTTGTCGAGAATTCTGGTCTCCGAATGGAGGCGTGGGTTCAAATCCCACTTCTGACAAAGAGCTTTTGTAATGAGAACCTGAATTAATGTAAAGGAACTCAAGGAATATCAACCTTCTCAGTTGTTGATATTTCTGGTTTCCAAATGGAGACGTGGGTTCAAATCCCACTTCTGACAAAGAGCTTTTGTAATGAGAACCTGAATTAAGGTAAAGGCAATAAATTGTATAATATTTTTTGTATTCTTTCCTCCATGGACTGTGATATGAAAGTTACTTGCAAGTGTCAGGATGGCCGAGTGGTCTAAGGCGCCAGACTCAAGGAATATCAACCTTCTCAGTTGTTGAGAATTCTGGTCTCCGAATGGAGGCGTGGGTTCAAATCCCAATCCTGACAAAGAGCTTTTGTAATGAGAACCTGAATTAATGTAAATGCAACACTTTGTATAATATTTTTGGATGTATTTAACCATGGACTGTGATATGAAAGTGACTTTCAAGTGTCAGGATGGCCGAGTGGTCTAAGGCGCCAGACTCAAGGAATATCAACCTTCTCAGTTGTTGAGAATTCTGGTCTCCGAATGGAGGCGTGGGTTCAAATCCCACTTCTGACAAAGAGCTTTTGTAATGAGAACCTGAATTAATGTAAAGGAACTCAAGGAATATCAACCTTCTCAGTTGTCGAGATTTCTGGTCTCCAAATGGAGGCGTTGGTTCAAATCCCACTTCTGACAAAGAGCTTTTGTAATGAGAACCTGAATTAATGTAAAGGCAATACATTGTATAATATTTTTGGATATATTTAACCATGGACTGTGATATGAAAGTGACTTGCAAGTGTCAGGATGGCCGAGTGGTCTAAGGCGCCAGACTCAAGGAATATCAACCTTCTCAGTTGTTGACAATTCTGGTCTCCGAATGGAGGCGTGGGTTCAAATCCCAATCCTGACAAAGAGCTTTTGTAATGAGAACCTGAATTAATGTAAATGCAACACTTTGTATAATATTTTTGGATGTATTTAACCATGGACTCTGATATGAAAGTGACTTTCAAGTGTCAGGATGGCCGAGTGGTCTAAGGCGCCAGACTCAAGGAATACCAACCTTCTCAGTTGTTGAGAATTCTGGTCTCCGAATGGAGGCGTGGATTCAAATCCCACTTCTGACAAAGAGCTTTTGTAATGAGAACCTGAATTAAGGTAAAGGCAATAAATTGTATATTATTTTTTGTGTTCTTTACTCCATGGACTGTGATATGAAAGTTAATTGCAAGTGTCAGAATGGCCGAGTGGTCTAAGGCGCCAGACTCAAGGAATATCAACCTTCTCAGTTGTTGAGAATTCTGGTCTCCGAATGGAGGCGTGGGTTCAAATCCCACTTCTGACAAAGAGCTTTTGTAATGAGAACCTGAATTAATGTAAAGGCAATACATTGTATAATATTTTTGGATATATTTAACCATGGACTGTGATATGAAAGTGACTTGCAAGTGTCAGGATGGCCGAGTGGTCTAAGGCGCCAGACTCAAGGAATATCAACCTTCTCAGTTGTCGAGAATTCTGGTCTCCGAATGGAGGCGTGGGTTCAAATCCCACTTCTGACAAAGAGCTTTTGTAATGAGAACCTGAATTAATGTAAAGGCAATACATTGTATAATATTTTTGGATATATTTAACCATGGACTGTGATATGAAAGTTACTCACAAGTGTCAGAATGGCCGAGTGGTCTAAGGCGCCAGACTCAAGGAATATCAACCTTCTCAGTTGTCGAGAATTCTGGTCTCCGAATGGAGGCGTGGGTTCAAATCCCACTTCTGACAAAGAGCTTTTGTAATGAGAACCTGAATTAATGTAAAGGAACTCAAGGAATATCAACCTTCTCAGTTGTCGAGATTTCTGGTCTCCAAATGGAGGCGTTGGTTCAAATCCCACTTCTGACAAAGAGCTTTTGTAATGAGAACCTGAATTAATGTAAAGGCAATACATTGTATAATATTTTTGGATATATTTAACCATGGACTGTGATATGAAAGTGACTTGCAAGTGTCAGGATGGCCGAGTGGTCTAAGGCGCCAGACTCAAGGAATATCAACCTTCTCAGTTGTCGAGAATTCTGGTCTCCGAATGGAGGCGTGGGTTCAAATCCCACTTCTGACAAAGAGCTTTTGTAATGAGAACCTGAATTAATGTAAAGGAACTCAAGGAATATCAACCTTCTCAGTTGTTGATATTTCTGGTTTCCAAATGGAGACGTGGGTTCAAATCCCACTTCTGACAAAGAGCTTTTGTAATGAGAACCTGAATTAAGGTAAAGGCAATAAATTGTATAATATTTTTTGTATTCTTTCCTCCATGGACTGTGATATGAAAGTTACTTGCAAGTGTCAGGATGGCCGAGTGGTCTAAGGCGCCAGACTCAAGGAATATCAACCTTCTCAGTTGTTGAGAATTCTGGTCTCCGAATGGAGGCGTGGGTTCAAATCCCAATCCTGACAAAGAGCTTTTGTAATGAGAACCTGAATTAATGTAAATGCAACACTTTGTATAATATTTTTGGATGTATTTAACCATGGACTGTGATATGAAAGTGACTTTCAAGTGTCAGGATGGCCGAGTGGTCTAAGGCGCCAGACTCAAGGAATATCAACCTTCTCAGTTGTTGAGAATTCTGGTCTCCGAATGGAGGCGTGGGTTCAAATCCCACTTCTGACAAAGAGCTTTTGTAATGAGAACCTGAATTAATGTAAAGGAACTCAAGGAATATCAACCTTCTCAGTTGTCGAGATTTCTGGTCTCCAAATGGAGGCGTTGGTTCAAATCCCACTTCTGACAAAGAGCTTTTGTAATGAGAACCTGAATTAATGTAAAGGCAATACATTGTATAATATTTTTGGATATATTTAACCATGGACTGTGATATGAAAGTGACTTGCAAGTGTCAGGATGGCCGAGTGGTCTAAGGCGCCAGACTCAAGGAATATCAACCTTCTCAGTTGTTGACAATTCTGGTCTCCGAATGGAGGCGTGGGTTCAAATCCCAATCCTGACAAAGAGCTTTTGTAATGAGAACCTGAATTAATGTAAATGCAACACTTTGTATAATATTTTTGGATGTATTTAACCATGGACTCTGATATGAAAGTGACTTTCAAGTGTCAGGATGGCCGAGTGGTCTAAGGCGCCAGACTCAAGGAATACCAACCTTCTCAGTTGTTGAGAATTCTGGTCTCCGAATGGAGGCGTGGATTCAAATCCCACTTCTGACAAAGAGCTTTTGTAATGAGAACCTGAATTAAGGTAAAGGCAATAAATTGTATATTATTTTTTGTGTTCTTTACTCCATGGACTGTGATATGAAAGTTAATTGCAAGTGTCAGAATGGCCGAGTGGTCTAAGGCGCCAGACTCAAGGAATATCAACCTTCTCAGTTGTTGAGAATTCTGGTCTCCGAATGGAGGCGTGGGTTCAAATCCCACTTCTGACAAAGAGCTTTTGTAATGAGAACCTGAATTAATGTAAAGGCAATACATTGTATAATATTTTTGGATATATTTAACCATGGACTGTGATATGAAAGTGACTTGCAAGTGTCAGGATGGCCGAGTGGTCTAAGGCGCCAGACTCAAGGAATATCAACCTTCTCAGTTGTCGAGAATTCTGGTCTCCGAATGGAGGCGTGGGTTCAAATCCCACTTCTGACAAAGAGCTTTTGTAATGAGAACCTGAATTAATGTAAAGGCAATACATTGTATAATATTTTTGGATATATTTAACCATGGACTGTGATATGAAAGTTACTCACAAGTGTCAGAATGGCCGAGTGGTCTAAGGCGCCAGACTCAAGGAATATCAACCTTCTCAGTTGTCGAGAATTCTGGTCTCCGAATGGAGGCGTGGGTTCAAATCCCACTTCTGACAAAGAGCTTTTGTAATGAGAACCTGAATTAATGTAAAGGAACTCAAGGAATATCAACCTTCTCAGTTGTCGAGATTTCTGGTCTCCAAATGGAGGCGTTGGTTCAAATCCCACTTCTGACAAAGAGCTTTTGTAATGAGAACCTGAATTAATGTAAAGGCAATACATTGTATAATATTTTTGGATATATTTAACCATGGACTGTGATATGAAAGTGACTTGCAAGTGTCAGGATGGCCGAGTGGTCTAAGGCGCCAGACTCAAGGAATATCAACCTTCTCAGTTGTCGAGAATTCTGGTCTCTGAATGGAGGCGTGGGTTCAAATCCCACTTCTGACAAAGAGCTTTTGTAATGAGAACCTGAATTAATGTAAAGGAACTCAAGGAATATCAACCTTCTCAGTTGTTGACAATTCTGGTCTCCGAATGGAGGCGTGGGTTCAAATCCCAATCCTGACAAAGAGCTTTTGTAATGAGAACCTGAATTAATGTAAATGCAACACTTTGTATAATATTTTTGGATGTATTTAACCATGGACTCTGATATGAAAGTGACTTTCAAGTGTCAGGATGGCCGAGTGGTCTAAGGCGCCAGACTCAAGGAATATCAACCTTCTCAGTTGTTGAGAATTCTGGTCTCCGAATGGAGGCGTGGGTTCAAATCCCACTTCTGACAAAGAGCTTTTGTAATGAGAACCTGAATTAATGTAAAGGCAATACATTGTATAATATTTTTTGTATTCTTTACTCCATGGACTGTGATATGAAAGTGACTTTCAAGTGTCAGGATGGCCGAGTGGTCTAAGGCGCCAGACTCAAAGAATATCAACCTTCTCAGTTGTTGAGAATTCTGGTCTCTGAATGGAGGCGTGGGTTCAAATCCCACTTCTGACAAAGAGCTTTTGTAATGAGAACCTGAATTAATGTAAAGGCAATACATTGTATAATATTTTTGGATATATTTAACCATGGACTGTGATATAGAGGTTACTCGCAAGTGTCAGAATGGCCGAGTGGTCTAAGGCGCCAGACTCAAGGAATATCAAACTTCTCAGTTGTCGAGAATTCTGGTCTCCGAATGGAGGCGTGGGTTCAAATCCCACTTCTGACAAAGAGCTTTTGTAATGAGAACCTGAATTAATGTAAAGGAACTCAAGGCATATCAACCTTCTCAGTTGTCGAGATTTCTGGTCTCCGAATGGAGGCGTGGGTTCAAATCCCACTTCTGACAAAGAGCTTTTGTAATGAGAACCTGAATTAATGTAAAGGCAATACATTGTATAATATTTTTGGATATATTTAACCATGGACTGTGATATGAAAGTTACTCGCAAGTGTCAGAATGGCCGAGTGGTCTAAGGCGCCAGACTCAAGGAATATCAACCTTCTCAGTTGTCGAGAATTCTGGTCTCCGAATGGAGGCGTGGGTTCAAATCCCACTTCTGACAAAGAGCTTTTGTAATGAGAACCTGAATTAATGTAAAGGAACTCAAGGAATATCAACCTTCTCAGTTGTCGAGATTTCTGGTCTCCAAATGGAGGCGTTGGTTCAAATCCCACTTCTGACAAAGAGCTTTTGTAATGAGAACCTGAATTAATGTAAAGGCAATACATTGTATAATATTTTTGGATATATTTAACCATGGACTGTGATATGAAAGTGACTTGCAAGTGTCAGGATGGCCGAGTGGTCTAAGGCACCAGACTCAAGGAATATCAACCTTCTCAGTTGTCGAGAATTCTGGTCTCCGAATGGAGGCGTGGGTTCAAATCCCACTTCTGACAAAGAGCTTTTGTAATGAGAACCTGAATTAAGGTAAAGGCAATAAATTGTATAATATTTTTTGTATTCTTTCCTCCATGGACTGTGATATGAAAGTTACTTGCAAGTGTCAGGATGGCCGAGTGGTCTAAGGCGCCAGACTCAAGGAATATCAACCTTCTCAGTTGTCGAGAATTCTGGTCTCCGAATGGAGGCGTGGGTTCAAATCCCACTTCTGACAAAGAGCTTTTGTAATGAGAACCTGAATTAAGGTAAAGGCAATAAATTGTATATTATTTTTTGTATTCTTTCCTCCATGGACTGTGATATGAAAGTTACTCGCAAGTGTCAGAATGGCCGAGTGGTCTAAGGCGCCAGACTCAAGGAATATCAACCTTCTCAGTTGTCGAGAATTCTGGTCTCCGAATGGAGGCGTGGGTTCAAATCCCACTTCTGACAAAGAGCTTTTGTAATGAGAACCTGAATTAATGTAAAGGAACTCAAGGAATATCAACCTTCTCAGTTGTCGAGATTTCTGGTCTCCAAATGGAGGCGTTGGTTCAAATCCCACTTCTGACAAAGAGCTTTTGTAATGAGAACCTGAATTAATGTAAAGGCAATACATTGTATAATATTTTTGGATATATTTAACCATGGACTGTGATATGAAAGTGACTTGCAAGTGTCAGGATGGCCGAGTGGTCTAAGGCGCCAGACTCAAGGAATATCAACCTTCTCAGTTGTCGAGAATTCTGGTCTCCGAATGGAGGCGTGGGTTCAAATCCCACTTCTGACAAAGAGCTTTTGTAATGAGAACCTGAATTAATGTAAAGGAACTCAAGGAATATCAACCTTCTCAGTTGTCGAGATTTCTGGTCTCCAAATGGAGGCGTTGGTTCAAATCCCACTTCTGACAAAGAGCTTTTGTAATGAGAACCTGAATTAATGTAAAGGCAATACATTGTATAATATTTTTGGATATATTTAACCATGGACTGTGATATGAAAGTGACTTGCAAGTGTCAGGATGGCCGAGTGGTCTAAGGCGCCAGACTCAAGGAATATCAACCTTCTCAGTTGTCGAGAATTCTGGTCTCCGAATGGAGGCGTGGGTTCAAATCCCACTTCTGACAAAGAGCTTTTGTAATGAGAACCTGAATTAATGTAAAGGAACTCAAGGAATATCAACCTTCTCAGTTGTTGATATTTCTGGTTTCCAAATGGAGACGTGGGTTCAAATCCCACTTCTGACAAAGAGCTTTTGTAATGAGAACCTGAATTAAGGTAAAGGCAATAAATTGTATAATATTTTTTGTATTCTTTCCTCCATGGACTGTGATATGAAAGTTACTTGCAAGTGTCAGGATGGCCGAGTGGTCTAAGGCGCCAGACTCAAGGAATATCAACCTTCTCAGTTGTTGAGAATTCTGGTCTCCGAATGGAGGCGTGGGTTCAAATCCCAATCCTGACAAAGAGCTTTTGTAATGAGAACCTGAATTAATGTAAATGCAACACTTTGTATAATATTTTTGGATGTATTTAACCATGGACTGTGATATGAAAGTGACTTTCAAGTGTCAGGATGGCCGAGTGGTCTAAGGCGCCAGACTCAAGGAATATCAACCTTCTCAGTTGTTGAGAATTCTGGTCTCCGAATGGAGGCGTGGGTTCAAATCCCACTTCTGACAAAGAGCTTTTGTAATGAGAACCTGAATTAATGTAAATGCAACACTTTGTATAATATTTTTGGATGTATTTAACCATGGACTGTGATATGAAAGTGACTTTCAAGTGTCAGGATGGCCGAGTGGTCTAAGGCGCCAGACTCAAGGAATATCAACCTTCTCAGTTGTTGAGAATTCTGGTCTCCGAATGGAGGCGTGGGTTCAAATCCCAATCCTGACAAAGAGCTTTTGTAATGAGAACCTGAATTAATGTAAATGCAACACTTTGTATAATATTTTTGGATGTATTTAACCATGGACTGTGATATGAAAGTGACTTTCAAGTGTCAGGATGGCCGAGTGGTCTAAGGCGCCAGACTCAAGGAATATCAACCTTCTCAGTTGTTGAGAATTCTGGTCTCCGAATGGAGGCGTGGGTTCAAATCCCACTTCTGACAAAGAGCTTTTGTAATGAGAACCTGAATTAATGTAAAGGCAATACATTGTATAATATTTTTTGTATTCTTTACTCCATGGACTGTGATATGAAAGTGACTTTCAAGTGTCAGGATGGCCGAGTGGTCTAAGGCGCCAGACTCAAGGAATATCAACCTTCTCAGTTGTTGAGAATTCTGGTCTCCGAATGGAGGCGTGGGTTCAAATCCCACTTCTGACAAAGAGCTTTTGTAATGAGAACCTGAATTAAGGTAAAGGCAATAAATTGTATATTATTTTTTGTATTCTTTCCTCCATGGACTGTGATATGAAAGTTACTCGCAAGTGTCAGAATGGCCGAGTGGTCTAAGGCGCCAGACTCAAGGAATATCAACCTTCTCAGTTGTTGAGAATTCTGGTCTCCGAATGGAGGCGTGGGTTCAAATCCCACTTCTGACAAAGAGCTTTTGTAATGAGAACCTGAATTAATGTAAAGGCAATAAATTGTATATTATTTTTTGTATTCTTTCCTCCATGGACTGTGATATGAAAGTGACTTGCAAGTGTCAGGATGGCCGAGTGGTCTAAGGCGCCAGACTCAAGGAATATCAACCTTCTCAATTGTCGAGAATTCTGGTCTCCGAATGGAGGCGTGGGTTCAAATCCCACTTCTGACAAAGAGCTTTTGTAATGAGAACCTGAATTAATGTAAAGGAACTCAAGGAATATCAACCTTCTCAGTTGTCGAGATTTCTGGTCTCCAAATGGAGGCGTTGGTTCAAATCCCACTTCTGACAAAGAGCTTTTGTAATGAGAACCTGAATTAATGTAAAGGCAATACATTGTATAATATTTTTGGATATATTTAACCATGGACTGTGATATGAAAGTGACTTGCAAGAGCTTTTGTAATGAGAACCTGAATTAAGGTAAAGGCAATAAATTGTATATTATTTTTTGTATTCTTTCCTCCATGGACTGTGATATGAAAGTTACTCGCAAGTGTCAGAATGGCCGAGTGGTCTAAGGCGCCAGACTCAAGGAATATCAACCTTCTCAGTTGTTGAGAATTCTGGTCTCCGAATGGAGGCGTGGGTTCAAATCCCACTTCTGACAAAGAGCTTTTGTAATGAGAACCTGAATTAATGTAAAGGAACTCAAGGAATATCAACCTTCTCAGTTGTTGATATTTCTGGTTTCCAAATGGAGACGTGGGTTCAAATCCCACTTCTGACAAAGAGCTTTTGTAATGAGAACCTGAATTAAGGTAAAGGCAATAAATTGTATATTATTTTTTGTATTCTTTCCTCCATGGACTGTGATATGAAAGTTACTCGCAAGTGTCAGAATGGCCGAGTGGTCTAAGGCGCCAGACTCAAGGAATATCAACCTTCTCAGTTGTTGAGAATTCTGGTCTCGGAATGGAGGCGTGGGTTCAAATCCCACTTCTGACAAAGAGCTTTTGTAATGAGAACCTGAATTAATGTAAAGGCAATACATTGTATAATATTTTTTGTATTCTTTACTCCATGGACTGTGATATGAAAGTGACTTTCAAGTGTCAGGATGGCTGAGTGGTCTAAGGCGCCAGACTCAAGGAATATCAACCTTCTCAGTTGTTGAGAATTCTGGTCTCCGAATGGAGGTGTGGGTTCAAATCCCACTTCTGACAAAGAGCTTTTGTAATGAGAACCTGAATTAATGTAAAGGAACTCAAGGAATATCAACCTTCTCAGTTGTTGATATTTCTGGTTTCCAAATGGAGACGTGGGTTCAAATCCCACTTCTGACAAAGAGCTTTTGTAATGAGAACCTGAATTAATGTAAAGGCAATAAATTGTATATTATTTTTTGTATTCTTTCCTCCATGGACTGTGATATGAAAGTGACTTGCAAGTGTCAGGATGGCCGAGTGGTCTAAGGCGCCAGACTCAAGGAATATCAACCTTCTCAGTTGTTGAGAATTCTGGTCTCCGAATGAAGGCGTGGGTTCAAATCCCACTTCTGACAAAGAGCTTTTGTAATGAGAACCTGAATTAATGTAAAGGAACTCAAGGAATATCAACCTTCTCAGTTGTCGAGAATTCTGGTCTCCGAATGAAGGCGTGGGTTCAAATCCCACTTCTGACAAAGAGCTTTTGTAATGAGAACCTGAATTAATGTAAAGGAACTCAAGGAATATCAACCTTCTCAGTTGTCGAGATTTCTGGTCTCCAAATGGAGGCGTTGGTTCAAATCCCACTTCTGACAAAGAGCTTTTGTAATGAGAACCTGAATTAATGTAAAGGCAATACATTGTATAATATTTTTGGATATATTTAACCATGGACTGTGATATGAAAGTGACTTGCAAGAGCTTTTGTAATGAGAACCTGAATTAAGGTAAAGGCAATAAATTGTATATTATTTTTTGTATTCTTTCCTCCATGGACTGTGATATGAAAGTTACTCGCAAGTGTCAGAATGGCCGAGTGGTCTAAGGCGCCAGACTCAAGGAATATCAACCTTCTCAGTTGTTGAGAATTCTGGTCTCCGAATGGAGGCGTGGGTTCAAATCCCACTTTTGACAAAGAGCTTTTGTAATGAGAACCTGAATTAAGGTAAAGGCAATAAATTGTATAATATTTTTTGTATTCTTTCCTCCATGGACTGTGATATGAAAGTTACTTGCAAGTGTCAGGATGGCCGAGTGGTCTAAGGCGCCAGACTCAAGGAATATCAACCTTCTCAGTTGTTGAGAATTCTGGTCTCCGAATGGAGTCGTGGGTTCAAATCCCACTTCTGACAAAGAGCTTTTGTAATGAGAACCTGAATTAATGTAAAGGCAATACATTGTATAATATTTTTGGATATATTTAACCATGGACTGTGATATGAAAGTGACTTGCAAGTGTCAGGATGGCCGAGTGGTCTAAGGCGCCAGACTCAAGGAATATCAACCTTCTCAGTTGTCGAGAATTCTGGTCTCCGAATGGAGGCGTGGGTTCAAATCCCACTTCTGACAAAGAGCTTTTGTAATGAGAACCTGAATTAAGGTAAAGGCAATAAATTGTATATTATTTTTTGTATTCTTTCCTCCATGGACTGTGATATGAAAGTTACTCGCAAGTGTCAGAATGGCCGAGTGGTCTAAGGCGCCAGACTCAAGGAATATCAACCTTCTCAGTTGTCGAGAATTCTGGTCTCCGAATGGAGGCGTGGGTTCAAATCCCACTTCTGACAAAGAGCTTTTGTAATGAGAACCTGAATTAATGTAAAGGAACTCAAGGAATATCAACCTTCTCAGTTGTCGAGATTTCTGGTCTCCAAATGGAGACGTTGGTTCAAATCCCACTTCTGACAAAGAGCTTTTGTAATGAGAACCTGAATTAATGTAAAGGCAATACATTGTATAATATTTTTGGATATATTTAACCATGGACTGTGATATGAAAGTGACTTGCAAGTGTCAGGATGGCCGAGTGGTCTAAGGCGCCAGACTCAAGGAATATCAACCTTCTCAGTTGTCGAGAATTCTGGTCTCCGAATGGAGGCGTGGGTTCAAATCCCACTTCTGACAAAGAGCTTTTGTAATGAGAACCTGAATTAATGTAAAGGAACTCAAGGAATATCAACCTTCTCAGTTGTTGATATTTCTGGTTTCCAAATGGAGACGTGGGTTCAAATCCCACTTCTGACAAAGAGCTTTTGTAATGAGAACCTGAATTAAGGTAAAGGCAATAAATTGTATAATATTTTTTGTATTCTTTCCTCCATGGACTGTGATATGAAAGTTCCTTGCAAGTGTCAGGATGGCCGAGTGGTCTAAGGCGCCAGACTCAAGGAATATCAACCTTCTCAGTTGTTGAGAATTCTGGTCTCCGAATGGAGGCGTGGGTTCAAATCCCAATCCTGACAAAGAGCTTTTGTAATGAGAACCTGAATTAATGTAAATGCAACACTTTGTATAATATTTTTGGATGTATTTAACCATGGACTGTGATATGAAAGTGACTTTCAAGTGTCAGGATGGCCGAGTGGTCTAAGGCGCCAGACTCAAGGAATATCAACCTTCTCAGTTGTTGAGAATTCTGGTCTCCGAATGGAGGCGTGGGTTCAAATCCCACTTCTGACAAAGAGCTTTAGTAATGAGAACCTGAATTAATGTAAAGGCAATACATTGTATAATATTTTTTGTATTCTTTACTCCATGGACTGTGATATGAAAGTGAATTTCAAGTGTCAGGATGGCCGAGTGGTCTAAGGCGCCAGACTCAAGGAATATCAACCTTCTCAGTTGTTGAGAATTCTGGTCTCCGAATGGAGGCGTGGGTTCAAATCCCACTTCTGACAAAGAGCTTTTGTAATGAGAACCTGAATTAAGGTAAAGGCAATAAATTGTATATTATTTTTTGTATTCTTTCCTCCATGGACTGTGATATGAAAGTTACTCGCAAGTGTCAGAATGGCCGAGTGGTCTAAGGCGCCAGACTCAAGGAATATCAACCTTCTCAGTTGTTGAGAATTCTGGTCTCCGAATGGAGGCGTGGGTTCAAATCCCACTTCTGACAAAGAGCTTTTGTAATGAGAACCTGAATTAATGTAAAGGCAATAAATTGTATATTATTTTTTGTATTCTTTCCTCCATGGACTGTGATATGAAAGTGACTTGCAAGTGTCAGGATGGCCGAGTGGTCTAAGGCGCCAGACTCAAGGAATATCAACCTTCTCAGTTGTTGAGAATTCTGGTCTCCGAATGGAGGCGTGGGTTCAAATCCCACTTCTGACAAAGAGCTTTTGTAATGAGAACCTGAATTAATGTAAAGGCAATACATTGTATAATATTTTTTGTATTCTTTACTCCATGGACTGTGATATGAAAGTGACTTTCAAGTGTCAGGATGGCCGAGTGGTCTAAGGCGCCAGACTCAAGGAATATCAACCTTCTCAGTTGTTGAGAATTCTGGTCTCCGAATGGAGGCGTGGGTTCAAATCCCACTTCTGACAAAGAGCTTTTGTAATGAGAACCTGAATTAAGGTAAAGGCAATAAATTGTATATTATTTTTTGTATTCTTTCCTCCATGGACTGTGATATGAAAGCTACTCGCAAGTGTCAGAATGGCCGAGTGGTCTAAGGCGCCAGACTCAAGGAATATCAACCTTCTCAGTTGTTGAGAATTCTGGTCTCCGAATGGAGGCGTGGGTTCAAATCCCACTTCTGACAAAGAGCTTTTGTAATGAGAACCTGAATTAATGTAAAGGCAATAAATTGTATATTATTTTTTGTATTCTTTCCTCCATGGACTGTGATATGAAAGTGACTTGCAAGTGTCAGGATGGCCGAGTGGTCTAAGGCGCCAGACTCAAGGAATATCAACCTTCTCAGTTGTTGAGAATTCTGGTCTCCGAATGGAGGCGTGGGTTCAAATCCCACTTCTGACAAAGAGCTTTTGTAATGAGAACCTGAATTAAGGTAAAGGCAATATATTGTATATTATTTTTTGTATTCTTTCCTCCATGGACTGTGATATGAAAGTTACTCGCAAGTGTCAGAATGGCCGAGTGGTCTAAGGCGCCAGACTCAAGGAATATCAACCTTCTCAGTTGTTGAGAATTCTGGTCTCCGAATGGAGGCGTGGGTTCAAATCCCACTTCTGACAAAGAGCTTTTGTAATGAGAACCTGAATTAATGTAAAGGCAATAAATTGTATATTATTTTTTGTATTCTTTCCTCCATGGACTGTGATATGAAAGTGCCTTGCAAGTGTCAGGATGGCCGAGTGGTCTAAGGCGCCAGACTCAAGGAATATCAACCTTCTCAGTTGTCGAGAATTCTGGTCTCCGAATGGAGGCGTGGGTTCAAATCCCACTTCTGACAAAGAGCTTTTGTAATGAGAACCTGAATTAATGTAAAGGAACTCAAGGAATATCAACCTTCTCAGTTGTCGAGATTTCTGGTCTCCAAATGGAGGCGTTGGTTCAAATCCCACTTCTGACAAAGAGCTTTTGTAATGAGAACCTGAATTAATGTAAAGGCAATACATTGTATAATATTTTTGGATATATTTAACCATGGACTGTGATATGAAAGTGACTTGCAAGTGTCAGGATGGCCGAGTGGTCTAAGGCGCCAGACTCAAGGAATATCAACCTTCTCAGTTGTCGAGAATTCTGGTCTCCGAATGGAGGCGTGGGTTCAAATCCCACTTCTGACAAAGAGCTTTTGTAATGAGAACCTGAATTAATGTAAAGGAACTCAAGGAATATCAACCTTCTCAGTTGTTGATATTTCTGGTTTCCAAATGGAGACGTGGGTTCAAATCCCACTTCTGACAAAGAGCTTTTGTAATGAGAACCTGAATTAAGGTAAAGGCAATAAATTGTATAATATTTTTTGTATTCTTTCCTCCATGGACTGTGATATGAAAGTTACTTGCAAGTGTCAGGATGGCCGAGTGGTCTAAGGCGCCAGACTCAAGGAATATCAACCTTCTCAGTTGTTGAGAATTCTGGTCTCCGAATGGAGGCGTGGGTTCAAATCCCAATCCTGACAAAGAGCTTTTGTAATGAGAACCTGAATTAATGTAAATGCAACACTTTGTATAATATTTTTGGATGTATTTAACCATGGACTGTGATATGAAAGTGACTTTCAAGTGTCAGGATGGCCGAGTGGTCTAAGGCGCCAGACTCAAGGAATATCAACCTTCTCAGTTGTTGAGAATTCTGGTCTCCGAATGGAGGCGTGGGTTCAAATCCCACTTCTGACAAAGAGCTTTTGTAATGAGAACCTGAATTAATGTAAAGGCAATACATTGTATAATATTTTTTGTATTCTTTACTCCATGGACTGTGATATGAAAGTGACTTTCAAGTGTCAGGATGGCCGAGTGGTCTAAGGCGCCAGACTCAAGGAATATCAACCTTCTCAGTTGTTGAGAATTCTGGTCTCCGAATGGAGGCGTGGGTTCAAATCCCACTTCTGACAAAGAGCTTTTGTAATGAGAACCTGAATTAAGGTAAAGGCAATAAATTGTATATTATTTTTTGTATTCTTTCCTCCATGGACTGTGATATGAAAGTTACTCGCAAGTGTCAGAATGGCCGAGTGGTCTAAGGCGCCAGACTCAAGGAATATCAACCTTCTCAGTTGTTGAGAATTCTGGTCTCCGAATGGAGGCGTGGGTTCAAATCCCACTTCTGACAAAGAGCTTTTGTAATGAGAACCTGAATTAATGTAAAGGCAATAAATTGTATATTATTTTTTGTATTCTTTCCTCCATGGACTGTGATATGAAAGTGACTTGCAAGTGTCAGGATGGCCGAGTGGTCTAAGGCGCCAGACTCAAGGAATATCAACCTTCTCAATTGTCGAGAATTCTGGTCTCCGAATGGAGGCGTGGGTTCAAATCCCACTTCTGACAAAGAGCTTTTGTAATGAGAACCTGAATTAATGTAAAGGAACTCAAGGAATATCAACCTTCTCAGTTGTCGAGATTTCTGGTCTCCAAATGGAGGCGTTGGTTCAAATCCCACTTCTGACAAAGAGCTTTTGTAATGAGAACCTGAATTAATGTAAAGGCAATACATTGTATAATATTTTTGGATATATTTAACCATGGACTGTGATATGAAAGTGACTTGCAAGAGCTTTTGTAATGAGAACCTGAATTAAGGTAAAGGCAATAAATTGTATATTATTTTTTGTATTCTTTCCTCCATGGACTGTGATATGAAAGTTACTCGCAAGTGTCAGAATGGCCGAGTGGTCTAAGGCGCCAGACTCAAGGAATATCAACCTTCTCAGTTGTTGAGAATTCTGGTCTCCGAATGGAGGCGTGGGTTCAAATCCCACTTCTGACAAAGAGCTTTTGTAATGAGAACCTGAATTAATGTAAAGGAACTCAAGGAATATCAACCTTCTCAGTTGTTGATATTTCTGGTTTCCAAATGGAGACGTGGGTTCAAATCCCACTTCTGACAAAGAGCTTTTGTAATGAGAACCTGAATTAAGGTAAAGGCAATAAATTGTATATTATTTTTTGTATTCTTTCCTCCATGGACTGTGATATGAAAGTTACTCGCAAGTGTCAGAATGGCCGAGTGGTCTAAGGCGCCAGACTCAAGGAATATCAACCTTCTCAGTTGTTGAGAATTCTGGTCTCGGAATGGAGGCGTGGGTTCAAATCCCACTTCTGACAAAGAGCTTTTGTAATGAGAACCTGAATTAATGTAAAGGCAATACATTGTATAATATTTTTTGTATTCTTTACTCCATGGACTGTGATATGAAAGTGACTTTCAAGTGTCAGGATGGCTGAGTGGTCTAAGGCGCCAGACTCAAGGAATATCAACCTTCTCAGTTGTTGAGAATTCTGGTCTCCGAATGGAGGTGTGGGTTCAAATCCCACTTCTGACAAAGAGCTTTTGTAATGAGAACCTGAATTAATGTAAAGGAACTCAAGGAATATCAACCTTCTCAGTTGTTGATATTTCTGGTTTCCAAATGGAGACGTGGGTTCAAATCCCACTTCTGACAAAGAGCTTTTGTAATGAGAACCTGAATTAATGTAAAGGCAATAAATTGTATATTATTTTTTGTATTCTTTCCTCCATGGACTGTGATATGAAAGTGACTTGCAAGTGTCAGGATGGCCGAGTGGTCTAAGGCGCCAGACTCAAGGAATATCAACCTTCTCAGTTGTTGAGAATTCTGGTCTCCGAATGAAGGCGTGGGTTCAAATCCCACTTCTGACAAAGAGCTTTTGTAATGAGAACCTGAATTAATGTAAAGGAACTCAAGGAATATCAACCTTCTCAGTTGTCGAGAATTCTGGTCTCCGAATGAAGGCGTGGGTTCAAATCCCACTTCTGACAAAGAGCTTTTGTAATGAGAACCTGAATTAATGTAAAGGAACTCAAGGAATATCAACCTTCTCAGTTGTCGAGATTTCTGGTCTCCAAATGGAGGCGTTGGTTCAAATCCCACTTCTGACAAAGAGCTTTTGTAATGAGAACCTGAATTAATGTAAAGGCAATACATTGTATAATATTTTTGGATATATTTAACCATGGACTGTGATATGAAAGTGACTTGCAAGAGCTTTTGTAATGAGAACCTGAATTAAGGTAAAGGCAATAAATTGTATATTATTTTTTGTATTCTTTCCTCCATGGACTGTGATATGAAAGTTACTCGCAAGTGTCAGAATGGCCGAGTGGTCTAAGGCGCCAGACTCAAGGAATATCAACCTTCTCAGTTGTTGAGAATTCTGGTCTCCGAATGGAGGCGTGGGTTCAAATCCCACTTTTGACAAAGAGCTTTTGTAATGAGAACCTGAATTAAGGTAAAGGCAATAAATTGTATAATATTTTTTGTATTCTTTCCTCCATGGACTGTGATATGAAAGTTACTTGCAAGTGTCAGGATGGCCGAGTGGTCTAAGGCGCCAGACTCAAGGAATATCAACCTTCTCAGTTGTTGAGAATTCTGGTCTCCGAATGGAGTCGTGGGTTCAAATCCCACTTCTGACAAAGAGCTTTTGTAATGAGAACCTGAATTAATGTAAAGGCAATACATTGTATAATATTTTTGGATATATTTAACCATGGACTGTGATATGAAAGTGACTTGCAAGTGTCAGGATGGCCGAGTGGTCTAAGGCGCCAGACTCAAGGAATATCAACCTTCTCAGTTGTCGAGAATTCTGGTCTCCGAATGGAGGCGTGGGTTCAAATCCCACTTCTGACAAAGAGCTTTTGTAATGAGAACCTGAATTAAGGTAAAGGCAATAAATTGTATATTATTTTTTGTATTCTTTCCTCCATGGACTGTGATATGAAAGTTACTCGCAAGTGTCAGAATGGCCGAGTGGTCTAAGCCGCCAGACTCAAGGAATATCAACCTTCTCAGTTGTCGAGAATTCTGGTCTCCGAATGGAGGCGTGGGTTCAAATCCCACTTCTGACAAAGAGCTTTTGTAATGAGAACCTGAATTAATGTAAAGGAACTCAAGGAATATCAACCTTCTCAGTTGTCGAGATTTCTGGTCTCCAAATGGAGACGTTGGTTCAAATCCCACTTCTGACAAAGAGCTTTTGTAATGAGAACCTGAATTAATGTAAAGGCAATACATTGTATAATATTTTTGGATATATTTAACCATGGACTGTGATATGAAAGTGACTTGCAAGTGTCAGGATGGCCGAGTGGTCTAAGGCGCCAGACTCAAGGAATATCAACCTTCTCAGTTGTCGAGAATTCTGGTCTCCGAATGGAGGCGTGGGTTCAAATCCCACTTCTGACAAAGAGCTTTTGTAATGAGAACCTGAATTAATGTAAAGGAACTCAAGGAATATCAACCTTCTCAGTTGTTGATATTTCTGGTTTCCAAATGGAGACGTGGGTTCAAATCCCACTTCTGACAAAGAGCTTTTGTAATGAGAACCTGAATTAAGGTAAAGGCAATAAATTGTATAATATTTTTTGTATTCTTTCCTCCATGGACTGTGATATGAAAGTTCCTTGCAAGTGTCAGGATGGCCGAGTGGTCTAAGGCGCCAGACTCAAGGAATATCAACCTTCTCAGTTGTTGAGAATTCTGGTCTCCGAATGGAGGCGTGGGTTCAAATCCCAATCCTGACAAAGAGCTTTTGTAATGAGAACCTGAATTAATGTAAATGCAACACTTTGTATAATATTTTTGGATGTATTTAACCATGGACTGTGATATGAAAGTGACTTTCAAGTGTCAGGATGGCCGAGTGGTCTAAGGCGCCAGACTCAAGGAATATCAACCTTCTCAGTTGTTGAGAATTCTGGTCTCCGAATGGAGGCGTGGGTTCAAATCCCACTTCTGACAAAGAGCTTTAGTAATGAGAACCTGAATTAATGTAAAGGCAATACATTGTATAATATTTTTTGTATTCTTTACTCCATGGACTGTGATATGAAAGTGAATTTCAAGTGTCAGGATGGCCGAGTGGTCTAAGGCGCCAGACTCAAGGAATATCAACCTTCTCAGTTGTTGAGAATTCTGGTCTCCGAATGGAGGCGTGGGTTCAAATCCCACTTCTGACAAAGAGCTTTTGTAATGAGAACCTGAATTAAGGTAAAGGCAATAAATTGTATATTATTTTTTGTATTCTTTCCTCCATGGACTGTGATATGAAAGTTACTCGCAAGTGTCAGAATGGCCGAGTGGTCTAAGGCGCCAGACTCAAGGAATATCAACCTTCTCAGTTGTTGAGAATTCTGGTCTCCGAATGGAGGCGTGGGTTCAAATCCCACTTCTGACAAAGAGCTTTTGTAATGAGAACCTGAATTAATGTAAAGGCAATAAATTGTATATTATTTTTTGTATTCTTTCCTCCATGGACTGTGATATGAAAGTGACTTGCAAGTGTCAGGATGGCCGAGTGGTCTAAGGCGCCAGACTCAAGGAATATCAACCTTCTCAGTTGTTGAGAATTCTGGTCTCCGAATGGAGGCGTGGGTTCAAATCCCACTTCTGACAAAGAGCTTTTGTAATGAGAACCTGAATTAATGTAAAGGCAATACATTGTATAATATTTTTTGTATTCTTTACTCCATGGACTGTGATATGAAAGTGACTTTCAAGTGTCAGGATGGCCGAGTGGTCTAAGGCGCCAGACTCAAGGAATATCAACCTTCTCAGTTGTTGAGAATTCTGGTCTCCGAATGGAGGCGTGGGTTCAAATCCCACTTCTGACAAAGAGCTTTTGTAATGAGAACCTGAATTAAGGTAAAGGCAATAAATTGTATATTATTTTTTGTATTCTTTCCTCCATGGACTGTGATATGAAAGCTACTCGCAAGTGTCAGAATGGCCGAGTGGTCTAAGGCGCCAGACTCAAGGAATATCAACCTTCTCAGTTGTTGAGAATTCTGGTCTCCGAATGGAGGCGTGGGTTCAAATCCCACTTCTGACAAAGAGCTTTTGTAATGAGAACCTGAATTAATGTAAAGGCAATAAATTGTATATTATTTTTTGTATTCTTTCCTCCATGGACTGTGATATGAAAGTGACTTGCAAGTGTCAGGATGGCCGAGTGGTCTAAGGCGCCAGACTCAAGGAATATCAACCTTCTCAGTTGTTGAGAATTCTGGTCTCCGAATGGAGGCGTGGGTTCAAATCCCACTTCTGACAAAGAGCTTTTGTAATGAGAACCTGAATTAAGGTAAAGGCAATATATTGTATATTATTTTTTGTATTCTTTCCTCCATGGACTGTGATATGAAAGTTACTCGCAAGTGTCAGAATGGCCGAGTGGTCTAAGGCGCCAGACTCAAGGAATATCAACCTTCTCAGTTGTTGAGAATTCTGGTCTCCGAATGGAGGCGTGGGTTCAAATCCCACTTCTGACAAAGAGCTTTTGTAATGAGAACCTGAATTAATGTAAAGGCAATAAATTGTATATTATTTTTTGTATTCTTTCCTCCATGGACTGTGATATGAAAGTGCCTTGCAAGTGTCAGGATGGCCGAGTGGTCTAAGGCGCCAGACTCAAGGAATATCAACCTTCTCAGTTGTCGAGAATTCTGGTCTCCGAATGGAGGCGTGGGTTCAAATCCCACTTCTGACAAAGAGCTTTTGTAATGAGAACCTGAATTAATGTAAAGGAACTCAAGGAATATCAACCTTCTCAGTTGTCGAGATTTCTGGTCTCCAAATGGAGGCGTTGGTTCAAATCCCACTTCTGACAAAGAGCTTTTGTAATGAGAACCTGAATTAATGTAAAGGCAATACATTGTATAATATTTTTGGATATATTTAACCATGGACTGTGATATGAAAGTGACTTGCAAGTGTCAGGATGGCCGAGTGGTCTAAGGCGCCAGACTCAAGGAATATCAATCTTCTCAGTTGTCGAGAATTCTGGTCTCCGAATGGAGACGTGGGTTCAAATCCCACTTCTGACAAAGAGCTTTTGTAATGAGAACCTGAATTAATGTAAAGGCAATACATTGTATAATATTTTTGGATATATTTAACCATGGACTGTGATATGTTGATATTTTTTTTTTTTTCTGGGCGCATGCGCACGCAGCGACCGGCAGTGAAAAGTTTGGCGTTCTCATGTCCTCGTGTTCCGTGTGTTTTTATGTCTTTTACTTTTAGTTTTCGTTTTTTAAAGTTTATTTAATTACTTTATTCACGGGACCTATATACCTGTCGAGGGGCTTGCGCAAAAATGGATATATTTGATCTCATTGTCCTGTGGACTTTGTGGCGTGTTTGTGACTCTAATGACTTCGACGGGCAAAGTCGGTTGCACTACTCAAGAGAGGTGCTGCTACAGTTAAACGGTATGCGTCCAATGTGCGTGGTGGATTTTATACCACAGCTTCCGGACTTTATTTTGAGACGACAACCATACGAAAAACCGGAAAAACCGAGGGGAAGGAGAAGGAAGCGAGGAAAACGAGGTGGTGTAAAGTTACGCCTGAGGAAACAGCGTTTGTCCCGGATTCCTCTGCCCTCGGTGATTATGGGGAATGTTCAGTCCTTGAGAAATAAAACGGATGAACTACAGGGCTATGTCCGATTCCAGAAGGATTTTAAAAACTGTGGCATCCTGGCTTTTACTGAGACATGGCTCAATGAGCAGGATCCAGACACAGACCTGTGCATCGATGGATTTGGAACCCCGTTTCGTTTGGATCGTGATGCTGAGGTGACGGGGAAAAAACAAGGCGGCGGGGTATGTTTCTATGTTAACAAACAATATTGCAGTGCTGTGACTGTTCGAGAACGGATTTGCAATCCGAATGTCGAACTCTTAACAGTATCACTACGCCCGTTTTACTTGCCTCGTGAGTTCCCACAAATTTTTATGACTGTGGTGTATATCCATCCAAAGGCAGATGCCGTCTCTGCCGTTAGTACCATCTTTGAGGTGGTACAAAAACTACAGTCAATATCACCGGAAGCGCCGAGTTTGTTATTGGGTGATTTTAACCATGTGTCACTTAAAAAAGCACTTCCACATTACTATCAATACGTCACTTGTCCAACCAGACGGAACAAAACACTTGATCTGTGTTATGGAACAGTAAAGGATGCCTTCAAATCACTTCCATTACCTCCTTTGGGCTCAGCTGATCACAACTGTGTGTTTTTACTGCCCACCTATAAGACTGTCTTAAGGAGAGAGAAGGTGCAAACTAAGGATGTAAAGGTGTGGACTGAGGACTCCGTGCTCTGTTTACAAGAGTGTTATGATTGCACGGACTGGAATATGTTTAGAGAAAGCTGTGGTGACGACTTGGATGAACTTACTGATATAACCTGTTCCTATGTTTCTTTTTGTAGAGAGATGATAATCCCTAGTAAGACAGTCAAAATCTACCCAAATAACAAACCATGGGTGACCAAATCTGTTAAATCCAGTATAGAATATAAGAGACGGGTCTTTAAATCAGATGCATTTACTGATTTACATAAACAAGCAGCCACTAGGGGGTTGAAAGTAGAAATCTTAAAGGCAAAAAATAATTATAAAGTGCAATTAGAGAGTCAGATGGCTGATAATAAATTGGGTTCAGCCTGGTCCAGTATGAAAGCTATATTAGGTTATGGTAGTTCAAAGAACAATAATGATGTCATCTTGGATGGATACAATTCGAAATTTGAATTTGCAAATGCCTTGAATATGTTCTATAATCGTTTTGATACATCTGTTTTTAGTGAGGAACTCCAGGATTTGCGTCACAAACTGGAGGATAGCCAGCATTTTTGTATAGACCAAAAGGAGGTCGAAAGGGCCTTTTCTTCAGTTAAAGTAAATAAGAGTTATGGGCCTGATAATATCTGTGGCCGGGTACTCAAGTCTTGTGCAAAAGAGTTGAGTCCTGTATTTCAGTATATTTTTAATGAGTCCTTGAGAGTACAGCATGTTCCAAAGGTGTGGAAGGATGCAATGATTGTCCCAGTTCCGAAAGCTAGTTGTCCAAAGACATTAAATGATTTAAGACCAGTAGCTCTTACATCTATTTTAATGAAAATTTTTGAGAGATTTGTGAGATCTGAAATATTAAAGACGACTGAGTGTTTATTAGACCCAATGCAGTTTGCTTATAGATCAAAAAGAGGTGTAGAGGATGCAACGGTCACCTTGATACATCTGCTTTTGAAACATCTGGAGGGGAAGGGGTCTCATGCAAGGCTTCTATTTGTAGATTTTTCCTCTGCGTTTAATACAATACAACCTCACATTCTAGTAAGTAGACTTTTAGAACAGTTCAAACTGAGTAATAATTTAGTCGGATGGATTTTAGATTTTTTAACTGAGAGAACACAAAGAGTGAAAATAAATAACACAATTTCTGCACAGGTTACTTCCTCCACTGGTTCACCACAAGGATGTGTACTTTCTCCATTACTGTTTATTCTTTACACAAATATGTGCCAAAGTCATTTGGAAAATCGTGTTGTCTTGAAGTACGCAGACGATACTGTAATTGTCAGTTTGCTTCAAAATAATGAGAATAGTCATGGACCTATTATTAATGACTTTGTTGAGTGGTGTGAGGAGTCTCACCTTCATTTAAATATACTGAAGACCAAAGATATGGTTATTGATTTCAGAAAGAAGGTCTATATGCATGAAGTCACGTGCATTAATGGTGAAACAGTGGAGTGTGTGCAGTCTTACAAATATCTTGGGACAATCATTGATTCAAAGTTGAATTTTGAAGCCAACTGTGAAACGGTGTGTAAAAAGGGGCATCAACGTCTGTTCTTTTTAAGGAAACTGTGTAAATTTCAAATTGAGAAAACTCTGTTGAGTATGTTTTATCGTGCTTTTATAGAAACCGTACTTTCTTTTTCACTGGTATCTTGGTACGGGAACTTGACTTTAAAGAACCGGAACTCTATCAACCAGATCGTGAAATGGTCCAGTAGGTTGATTGGCGAACCATTACTGAACCCAGCCTCGCTGTATACCAGGCAGGTACAGCGCTTGGGTACTTCAATTCTGAGCGATCAGCTGCATCCGCTGCATTATGAGTTCCAGTGTCTGCCGTCCAATCGACGGTTCAGAGTACTGCGGTGTACAACCAAACGATACAAAAACAGCTTTGTTCCAGTAGCGATTAATTTTATGAATAGTACTAAGATGGAGTAAATTGTTTTAGTGTGATTTCAATGTCTTGTTTTTGTTTGTATGTTGTTTTATTGTTTATATGTTTGAGAAACTGCCTAAACTTGTTCTCTGGAACTTAATTTACCTACGGGTACAAATAAAGGAACTCTGAACTCTGATGAAAGTGACTTGCAAGAGCTTTTGTAATGAGAACCTGAATTAAGGTAAAGGCAATAAATTGTATATTATTTTTTGTATTCTTTCCTCCATGGGCTGTGATATGAAAGTTACTCGCAAGTGTCAGAATGGCCGAGTGGTCTAAGGCGCCAGACTCAAGGAATATCAACCTTCTCAGTTGTTGAGAATTCTGGTCTCCGAATGGAGGCGTGGGTTCAAATCCCACTTCTGACAAAGATCTTTTGTAATGAGAACCTGAATTAATGTAAAGGCAATACATTGTATAATATTTTTTGTATTCTTTACTCCATGGACTGTGATATGAAAGTGACTTTCAAGTGTCAGGATGGCTGAGTGGTCTAAGGCGCCAGACTCAAGGAATATCAACCTTCTCAGTTGTTGATATTTCTGGTCTCCAAATGGAGGCGTGGGTTCAAATCCCACTTCTGACAAAGAGCTTTTGTAATGAGAACCTGAATTAATGTAAAGGCAATACATTGTATAATATTTTTGGATATATTTAACCATGGACTGTGATATGAAAGTGACTTGCAAGTGTCAGGATGGCCGAGTGGTCTAAGGCGCCAGACTCAAGGGATATCAACCTTCTCAGTTGTTGAGAATTCTGGTCTCCGAATGGAGGCGTGGGTTCAAATCCCACTTCTGACAAAGAGCTTTTGTAATGAGAACCTGAATTAATGTAAAGGCAATACATTGTATAATATTTTTGGATATATTTAACCATGGACTGTGATATGAAAGTGACTTGCAAGTGTCAGGATGGCCGAGTGGTCTAAGGCGCCAGACTCAAGGGATATCAACCTTCTCAGTTGTTGAGAATTCTGGTCTCCGAATGGAGGCGTGGGTTCAAATCCCACTTCTGACAAAGAGCTTTTGTAATGAGAACCTGAATTAAGGTAAAGGCAATAAATTGTATATTATTTTTTGTATTCTTTCCTCCATGGACTGTGATATGAAAGTGGCTTGCAAGTGTCAGGATGGCCAAGTGGTCTAAGGCGCCAGACTCAAGGAATATCAACCTTCTCAGTTGTCGAGAATTCTGGTCTCCGAATGGAGGCGTGGGTTCAAATCCCACTTCTGACAAAGAGCTTTTGTAATGAGAACCTGAATTAATGTAAAGGAACTCAAGGAATATCAACCTTCTCAGTTGTCGAGATTTCTGGTCTCCAAATGGAGGCGTGGGTTCAAATCCCACTTCTGACAAAGATCTTTTGTAATGAGAACCTGAATTAATGTAAAGGCAATACATTGTATAATATTTTTTGATATATTTAACCATGGACTGTGATATGAAAGTGATTTGCAAGTGTCAGGATGGCCGAGTGGTCTAAGGCGCCAGACTCAAGGAATATCAACCTTCTCAGTTGTTGAGAATTCTGGTCTCCGAATGGAGGCGTGGGTTCAAATCCCACTTCTGACAAAGAGCTTTTGTAATGAGAACCTGAATTAATGTAAAGGCAATACATTTTATAATATTTTTGGATGTATTTAGCCATGGACTGTGATATGAAACTTACTTGCAAGTTTCAGGATGGCCGAGTGGTCTAAGGCCCCAGACTCAAGGAATATCAACCTTCTCAGTTGTCGAGAATTCTGGTCTCCGAACGGAGGCGTGCTTTCAAATCCCACTTCTGACAAAGAGCTTTGGTAATGAGAACCTGAATTAATGTAAAGGCAATATAGCTTATAATATTTTTGGATGTATTTAACCATGGACAGTGTTATGAAAGCAACTTGCAAGTAGCAGGATGGCCGAGTGGTCTAAGGCGCCAGAATCAAGGAATATCAACCCTTCTCAGTTGTTGAGAATTCTGGTCTCCAAATGGAGGCGTGTGTTCAAATCCCACTTCTGACAAAGAGCTTTTGTAATGAGAACCTGAATAAGTAAAGGCAATACATTTTATAATATTTTTGGATGTATTTAGCCATGGACTGTGATATGAAAGTGACTTGCAAGTGTCAGGATGGCCGAGTGGTCTAAAGGCCTATTTATACTTCTGCGTCGAACTGCCGCCGTAGCTACGTCGTAGGCTGTGTGTAGCGCGCGTACTCTACGGCGTACCCTGACGTGCACCTCTCCAATAATGTAACAACGCGTCAATTCTACGCGGACACAATCGCTGTGATTGGTCTGCCAGAACCCCTCCCTCGGGGTTTCACATGCTCCCTAGGTGCGCGTCAACGCGGACAACGACACAGAAGTATAAATTAAAACCAACACGTTGCCTACGGCGTATAGGCTCCGGCGTAGGTCCAACGCAGAAGTATAATGAGGCCTTAAGGCGCCATACTCAAGGTATATAAACCTTCTCAGTTGTTGAGAATTCTGGTCTCCGAATGGAGGTGTGGGTTCAAACCCCACTTCTGACAAAGGGCTTTTGTAATGAGAACCTGAATTAATGTAAAGGCATTATATCTTATATATTTTTTTGTATTCTTTACTCCATGGACTGTGATATGAAAGTTACTTGCAATTGTTTGGATGGCTGAGTGGTCTAAGGTGCCAGACTCAAAAAATATCAACCTTCTCAGTTGTTGAGAGTTCTGGTCTCCGAATGGAGGCGTGGGTTCAAATCCAACTTCTGATAAAAAGCTTTTGTAATGAGAGCCAGAATTAATGTAAAGGCAATACATTTTATATTATTTTTTGTATTCTTTACTCCATGGACTGTGATATGAAAGTAATTTGCAAGTAGCAGGATGGCCGAGTGGTCTAAGGTGCCAGACTCAAGGAATATCAACCTTCTCAGTTGTTGAGAATTCTGGTCTCCGAATGGAGGCGTGGGTTCAAATCCCACTTCTGACAAAGAGCTTTTGTAATGAGAACCTGAATTAATGTAAAGGCAATAAATCTTATATTATTTTTCTGTATTCTTTACTCCAATGGACTGTGATATGAAAGCTTCTTGCAATGCACAGCCATGGACAGTGATAGGACTGAGCTTCACAAAGTTGGTTGAGAGTGTAAGAATGGCTGAGTGTTCTAAGGTGTCAGACTCAAAGAATTTCAGCCTTTTGGTTGAATTCTGGTTTCTGAATGGAGGCATGGGTTTAAATCTTACTTCTGACTAAGACTGAGCATTCTAGAATAAATACTTGAAATAATGTCTTGGCAAAAAAATGCTTTCAATTACCTTTTATATTTTGCCTCATGGTGGCTCCTGTGTTAGCAGCACTGATCATAACTGATCATAATCTCAGGTGTGGTCATCGAGTGTGATCCTCGTTTACCTTGGCGCAGACGGATGATCCATTTGGTCAGGCAAATAAGCCGACAGAGAAGAAGATCCACATGAAGTTTGGTTTAATAGTGATGTTACATATGTATGACACCGAAGCTTCAAAGCATGTATCGAGTTTGCAGCGCAATTTCTTTTGAAGCTCCATGCCGGAGCGGGTATTGATTTCAGAGAAACATGTGATCAACGAAAACGAAGCCTGACTTTCTTTCCAGTCACGTGAATACTTTACTTTCCATGTTGGAATGTTTGAATCCAGACCACTAGTCTATGGATTTTGGGAAGTTTAAGTCCATTTACTATTTTTTATATATAAACATATAGCCTGTATTACATTGCCATATATTCTGTAAACTAGAAGAATTTTTTTTTTGTTGCACTCCAAGTAGACAAAAAATATTTTTTCTTCAGGTGCGTAGAGCCATGGGAATACTTGAAAATAAGTAAGAGGGTTGCTGGCCGCACACTGAATCCAGTAAAGACTGAAGAAATATAGCAAAACATTATTTATTTTAATAAGTTGCATCGTTATACTATATTCTGCCAAACAGTATAAAAACCATAAAATAATTAGAGCACCATTTACTTGCATAAAACAGCAATAAAAAACTCTGTTGGTATTATAATTAGTATTATTTTTAATTATTTTTACACTTAATTTATTGCCACATTTAAATATTTGAATTATATTTTCAGAAAACTAAACACATTTATATCAGCCTTTTATTTGTGCTTAATTGGATAAAACGGAGCTGCACCAGGTTTATGGCTGCTGTAAATTTGACCTGCCTCATGATGCCGCTTTTTTCGACACTCTTAATGCTTCAAATCTTTTCCCGAAATATGGAAATTATTGAAGGTGACTATGGTAACAAACAAGGCCAGCAAAACAAGGAAAACAGGAACTGAATAGAGGAAATGAACATAAACATAACATAAAAGAACATAAAACAATGGTAAAGGACACTTCAACTTAAAAGTCTAAAACACAAGACAGGGGAACAACACCAGGATCATGACAAATCCACTCGTCAACATTACTGTAGTAAAAGCTGCACAATGGCAAGTTTAAATTCAGCCATTTGTGTTTGAACCAGAAACTGATTCAGAAGAAGAGGAAGAGTGAATTATACAGGCTTGTCTACAAGTGGATGTATCAGAATGGTAGGCTAATGCGTTTTGTATATCGCTCTCCACGTCGGACACATGACGGTAATTGATATGATTAGCCTTCTGCTTGACTATGTGATAAAACAGCTAATAATGTGTTATTGTTACACAAACCATGTTCCCGTTCCATGTCTCAGAGTAAGACAGCTGCCCCGTAAAAATCAGCATCCTAGAAACACTTTGAACAACTTATAGCACGTCAGTGGAGAAAGGCATATAGTTATATTACATCATAACATTGTAATAATATACATCATATACATAATTCACATGCTATATTGCTAAAATTACCAGATTTTTCATATCAACAGAAAAATATACTGGGATAACTAACAGGTACCTGTGGGCTGTCAGTACTAACAGTATGTTGGAGGGTAGCGGTTACATGGGAGGAGATTGAAGAGCTGGCAGCTGAATCAGAATGATCTGATGAAAGAGACAAGTGTTTCATGGACTCGGGGAATAGTCATGAATAGATTTGGATATATCATTGTGGAATCTCTTTGTTTCAGCCACTGCTGCTGCATCCAGATTTCCTTAAGAATTTTTCCCTTAAACGCATACCTCAGGTCTCTAGTGACCCGGGACATCATTCACTACCCTCCTCCTCATTCAATTTTTAAAGTTAGACATCAACCTTTTTAGTATTTCTCAAGCAATTCATTATAAACCATATAACAAGAAAACAATAATAAAACAATAATAAAAATATAAAATAATATAAATATAAAATATAATTCCTCCTTTTCCCATTTATTTTTTGTAAAAATTGTATGGGGTCACTAATGACTTGAGGTGTGTAACAGTGTACGTATATATTTTTTACACAACAATAATTTAATCTTTGATGACCGAATAAGTGCAATTCACCTTTATTGTACATGGTGGCAAAGTCTGATACACAATGATGAAGTGACATTTCACTCATAGTTACCGCAGGCAGAAAATAAAAGAATAGGGAGTATCATCAGCAAAACTTGAAATGGCTTAGTGATTTACTGCAGATCAAGTACTGAACGCAATCAAATATTACTGTCACTGTCACTTGATGGTGTTTCTGGTGAAGAAGCTGTCAGCAATCAAAAGGTTGATGTTGAAAATGATAGTTTTGAGAATATGGTTGAGAGGGCGAATATGATCCAGATGCTGAATGTAATGAGCTCTGACGAGGACAGTGATGATGGTATAAAACATCTGCTTAAAGAGATCCATCCGTGTTAGATATAGATCTGGGTCTCTAAAGACCCTAATATTTAATAATGATTGGCGAAACATTCATGGATTTAAAGGTGCCATGTGTAAGAATTGAGGTAAAAATATCCAAAAAATGAGCTACACGCATCAAAAGAATGAGAAGAAATAAGGGTGATGATGTCATTAAAAAAATGACAAGTTATAGTGCTGCAGAGATATCAACCTGAATTAGCATGCTAAATTACTAGCCACAGCCTGACAGGTGTCATAATACCAGTTTCGGCCATAGGAGGCGGTATGCGGGCAACATAACCACCAGCCAAACTGCAATACACGAATAACTTGCACGGCTTGTGGGCGTACTTGAACCTGATGTCAATCGTGTGGAAAGTACAGCCCACTACTACATTTCAGTTCAGGGAAGAGAGCAGAAGAATGGCTGAAGCCCTTAGACTTCAGAGCGGCCAAAGCGTCAACAAGCTTCCCTGTACTTTTTGACAAGCGTCCTTGTAGTCGGGGAGCCAAAGTCTCAAAAGCTCAATAAAATGGGTTGAACCTGACATGGTCTGTCATACTTTTTATTTGTGATTTTTCTGTTAACTTTGACCCTAAGAACCAATAATTGGAGGGTCTGCTCTGCCGGAAATATCGCGAAAAAAAATTGTGGCCATTTTAGTGTATGCACCCTTTATTTTTTATCAGAAAAATCTGAAAAATGATTTTTTCCCTCAAATCCTCAGTGGGTTTGGTAGGCTGTCAATAAATGCATTCCAGATACAAAGAACACATTTGCTGACAACATCCACTGAAAAAATAACTCTTAAAACACATTTCTACATGATTTTGCATCAATTTAATGCAAAAAATTAGGCGTTTTCTCACTTTTTTCCAATATTTTCATCTTTACTTCATTGGCAATCAACTATTCCCCCAAGTTATGACATCAGTCAATATGTCATTCTTTTCACCAAACAGTATACTCATTCCACAGAAAAAATCATAAAAATCCAACCAAAATCAATGGATCTGTCATGATTTCACTAATAGTTGATCAGCAGGCTCAGAACCGCAATAGAATTGTAGGCTACTCTCAAAATTCCGAATGACATATAGTCCATGAGCCAAGGGGGTTGATCGGTATCATCGGGGGGAAAAATGCTATCATTGTTATTTGGCAAGGTATACACCCCTAGTATTAGAAAAATCACGATAGCAGTGCAGGGGTGGTAGCGAAATCACTTTTTTCAGCTCATGAAGTTACTAACCCCCTAAGATAAATTCCGTTTTTGAAATCTGGTGTATATCTGGTTTAGACTCATGCCAGGGATATTGTCAATATTCTATAATATGGTGCTTGGTAGGCTTTCATTTCATTAGACTTTTTAGGCTTTCATTTAAGCCCAGTACTGAATATGCCTGACAAACACAGAGGTCACATGACTTCTTTAAACCAGAAATAACACACATTTTTTCACAATTTCCGCCTAAACTGTATGCTTTATTTTATCCCTGTGGCATGAAAGAACACCACGGACACAAAAGTCAACAACTTCAATACTCAAGGCACTCTGATGACTCAGAAAATGTATAATATACCCATACTATTTATTTGTGAGAGCCTTAAATTAGACTTGTGCAGCCAGCATGAGTCTTCAAACTAGAATAGAGCCAATAGAATGGACAAATAGAATACCCTAGTCCAGGGCCAAATGTTGTAATAAAAACACTTGTAATTGGTGTAACAAAATGTTTCTATCATGTATTTTGGTATTCACCCACTTTCAGTTAGAATGTCAGAAAGTAGCTCATGCACTGAATGTTGATGTTGATGGTTTGATTGTTGGAATCAATCGCTGTAAAAATCTATTATTGTCTATCCATTCTAAAAGTGCATGTATCCATTATAAAAGTGCATCTGTCCATTATAAAAGTGCATGTATCCATTATAAAAGTCCATCTCTCCATCATAAAAGTCCATCTCTCCATTATAAAAGTGCATCTGTCCATTATAAAAGTGCATGTATCCATTATAAAAGTGCATCTGTCCATTATAAAAGTGCATGTATCCATTATAAAAGTGCATGTATCCATTATAAAAGTCCATCTCTCCATCATAAAAGTCCATCTCTCCATTATAAAAGTGCATGTATCCATTATAAAAGTCCATCTCTCCATCATAAAAGTCCATCTATCTGTTATAAAAGTCCATCTCTCCATTATAAAAGTCCATCTCTCCATTATAAAAGTCCATCTCTCCATTATAAAAGTGCATCTATCCATTATAAAAGTGCATGTATCCATTATAAAAGTGCATGTATCCATTATAAAAGTCCATCTCTCCATCATAAAAGTCCATCTCTCCATTATGAAAGTGCATCTGTCCATTATAAAAGTGCATGTATCCATTATAAAAGTGCATCTGTCCATTATAAAAGTGCATGTATCCATTATAAAAGTCCATCTCTCCATCATAAAAGTCCATCTCTCCATTATAAAAGTGCATCTGTCCATTATAAAAGTGCATGTATCCATTATAAAAGTCCATCTCTCCATCATAAAAGTCCATCTATCTATTATAAAAGTCCATCTCTCCATTATAAAAGTCCATCTCTCCATTATAAAAGTGCATCTATCCATTATAAAAGTGCATCTATCCATCATAAAAGTGCATCTATCATCATAAAAGTGCATCTCTTTATCATAAAAGTGCATGTCTTCATGTTCATTTTATGAAGTATACTTAAGTAATTTTCAAGTATATTTTTAAGTATACTTTATGTAGTAAGTATACTAATATCAATGTTGTACTTGTAGTAAAATTGTGTACTATTTCAATACTGCTTGGGACTAAATTGGCTCACTTTTCGTATTTTTAGTATTTGTAAGAGTAGTAAACTAAGTACACAATTAGGTTTCTCATTTGTAATGCATCTGTACTACAAGTGAACTTATAAGTAGTAGTTTACTGTTTAATACAAGTAGTACATTTTTTAGTTTATGAAAGTACACACTGATGTGTACTCTCAGTAAACTACTAGTTTCGTAGTTTATACTGCAAGTGTACTTGTAAGTTTTCTTTAAGTAAACATTTTCTTTGCACTTAACATGTAACATTATTATTTTTGCACTTGAAAAATACCTTTAACTGTACTTTAATTTTAACAACATGTTATTAGCTTCATGCATCCTTTTTTAATCTTAACACTTGAATGTCAGTAAGTTTCAGAATTAAGAATTGTAGTAAGTCTACAAAAGTAGAATTAGAGTAAATTGATATACACTACCAGTGGACTAGCCTACACAAAAATTCAGATATGCAGAATTAGAAAAATATCGGTTTTATATCAATTTTCTAATCAATATTTTCAAACAATGTAAGTTTCATAAGACTATGAACGTAAAGATACTTTACGTAAAAAAGTATATTTAATTGACTACTCAATCAAAAGAGTTAAGACAACTACAAGACAAATATACTTTGAATTCTTAATTATTCTTTTAAGCAGGGTTCACCAATCTCGGTCCTGGAGGGCCGCTGTTCTGCAGAGTTTAGCTCCAACCCCAATTAAACACACCTGAACCAGCTAATCAAGGTCTCACTAGGCATACTAGAAACTTTCAAACAGGTGTGTTGGAGCCGGTTGGAGCTAAACTCTGCAGGACAGCGGCCCTCCAGGACCGAGATTGGTGAACCCTGCTTTTAAGTATATCTGGATCAAAAGATTGAGTTCAAGTACAGGCCAAATATACCCGGGCCCGTATTCATAAAGAATCTTAATGCAAAGAGTCGCTCCTAGTGACAAAATTCTAAGAAAATTCTTAGAAATGTGGCCGTTTACTCTTAAAATTAAAGAAAAAATCCCAGTAAAGAAAAAAGTAATTCAGAAAGCATCTTAACCCTTAAAAGAGGTCTTAAGGTCAAAATTGTTAGGAGCATGGACGAGGACTTTTACGAGGCTGAAGAGTTTCTTCAGCAGAGGAGAACATGGCAGAAAGACGAAGGAGAAGAAATGTGTTGCAGACAATGGATGACAGTGAGTTACAGTAATAAGACGCTATAGATTAGATCATGCAGGGATCATGTTTGTGACTGATCTTAGAGACGCGCTAACATCTCCGACAGCGCAGAAATGCAATAGCGCCAGAAATGAAAGTAATCACTACATTACGATATTTGGCAACTGGGAAAATGCAACAATGCAGCAGTGTGTAATGTACACAGTCGCAAGTAATTTCAAAGTGAAGGCTTAGAATAGACCCTATACTTAAAATCACTATTTTTTCCTTCTTGGACTACCAGCCAATCACAGTCTTCAAAAGATTGTGTCATACATAGCAACGGGATCAGCCCCGCCTCCTCACTAAGATGAAAGTTTTTTGTCTTTTCCTTGCTCAGAGTTGCTCTCAGATCGGCCCCGAATCGCTCTTAAGCTAAGACTCCTACGTAAAAGTTTTTAAAGGAGAACTCCGGTCAATTTTAACATTGAGCTCATTTTTTGCTGTTAATACAGAGAACAACGACAAAAAACGGTATTGCCTACACCATGTTATCCTCTTTTTAAAATTTACACCCTGTTGACTTCAATGGGGCAAGTTTTAAACCTGCTTTTAGCCTCTTAACATCCTTGATGTGTCATTACAAGTGCACAGGTCATGTGAGTGATTCCTTCAGAGTGAACACAGTGAATCTGACTGCAGTAGATGTGAAAGATATGAATAAAAATGATAATAATTCAGCCAGATAATAATTCACATTGGCTGTGCACTTGTAATGACACATCAAGGATGTTAAGAGGCTTAAAGCAGGTTTAAAACTTTGAAGCTCCAAAGCCCCATTGAAGTCAACAGGGTGCAAATTTTAAAAAGAGGATAACACGATGTAGGCAACACAGATTTTTGTCGTTGTTCTCTGTATTGACAGCACTCCAAATTTACAAAATTGAGCTCAATGTTAAAATTGACCGGAGTTCTCCTTTAAGCTAAATTAAGAGTTTTCTGAGAGGATTCTTAGAATCTTTATGAATACGGGCCCTGGACTTTTCTCTCAGTATAAATCAAGTACACTGAAGTGTAATTTTAAGTATATTTCTGAGAAGTACATAAAATGTAGACTGAAAGTATACTTTCTTATTTTAAGTTTAAAAGAAGTATACTAGTGTGAAAAACACCAAGCTTACATTAGCTACTGCTACTATTCTGCTACTATTCCCCACCATTTCACAAGCACAAGAGAAAAAGTATTTTGTACTTACATTTAATACCCCTGGAACTCAATGGAAGTTGATTGAAGATGGTATAGTTGGTAGTGTTGTTATAACCAGTCAACTGAACCAACAATCTTTTCACAAAACTGACAAAACCTTGTCAAACTGTCAAAATCCATCAACATTCAGTGCATGAGCTACTTTCTGACATTCTAACTGAAAGTGGGTGAATACCAAAATACATGATAGAAACATTTTGTTACACCAATTACAAGTGTTTTTATTACAACATTTGGCCCTGGACTAGGGTATTCTATTTGTCCATTCTATTGGCTCTATTCTAGTTTGAAGACTCATGCTGGCTGCACAAGTCTAATTTAAGGCTCTCACAAATAAATAGTATGGGTATATTATACATTTTCTGAGTCATCAGAGTGCCTTGAGTATTGAAGTTGTTGACTTTTGTGTCCGTGGTGTTCTTTCATGCCACAGGGATAAAATAAAGCATACAGTTTAGGCGGAAATTGTGAAAAAATGTGTGTTATTTCTGGTTTAAAGAAGTCATGTGACCTCTGTGTTTGTCAGGCATATTCAGTACTGGGCTTAAATGAAAGCCTAAAAGGTCCCCTTTCCAGCGATACCAAGCACCATATTATAGAATATTGACAATATCCCTGGCATGAGTCTAAACCAGATATACACCAGATTTCAAAAACGGAATTTATCTTAGGGGGTTAGTAACTTCATGAGCTGAAAAAAGTGATTTTGCTACCACCCCTGCACTGCTATCGTGATTTTTCTAATACTAGGGGTGTATACCTTGCCAAATAACAATGATAGCATTTTTCCCCCCGATGATACCGATCAACCCCCTTGGCTCATGGACTATATGTCATTCGGAATTTTGAGAGTAGCCTACAATTCTATTGCGGTTCTGAGCCTGCTGATCAACTATTAGTGAAATCATCACAGATCCAATGATTTTGGTTGGATTTTTATGATTTTTTCTGTGGAATGAGTATACTGTTTGGTGAAAAGAATGACATATTGACTGATGTCATAACTTGGGGGAATAGTTGATTGCCAATGAAGTAAAGATGAAAATATTGGAAAAAAGTGAGAAAACGCCTAATTTTTTTGCATTAAATTGATGCAAAATCATGTAGAAATGTGTTTTAAGAGTTATTTTTTCAGTGGATGTTGTCAGCAAATGTGTTCTTTGTATCTGGAATGCATTTATTGACAGCCTACCAAACCCACTGAGGATTTGAGGGAAAAAATCATTTTTCAGATTTTTCTGATAAAAAATAAAGGGTGCATACACTAAAATGGCCACAATTTTTTTTCGCGATATTTCCGGCAGAGCAGACCCTCCAATTATTGGTTCTTAGGGTCAAAGTTAACAGAAAAAACACAAATAAAAAGTATGACAGACCATGTCAGGTTCAACCCATTTTTGAGACTTTGGCTCCCCGACTATTGACAGGGCGGCCAGAGCTTCTTTGGAGCTCAAGTCGGCGGCGGTGTGAACTAGCCGTAAGCTAGTAGAGATGATCGGTTCATGTGCGCTAGGGATCTGTCGTGTAACATTTACAAGCGCCAAAACGGTATTTATTGTTTGAATTGCGTAATAAAATTGACAGAATCTGAGAGCTGAGATTTTTTTTATATCATAACTAATCTGCTCTGTTTAGTCTGTCGGTCTCCGTGTCCTCTTTGCTTCGCGATTTTTCTGTGCGTGATTGATGTGTGGCGTGAGAGCGTGTGAAAAGTTGAAAAGTGTCAATTGCGTGTGTGTCACGGTGAATGCGTGAGAGTTGGCAGCTCTGCGCTAGCTTGGTCAGCATCAGCGAATGCTGTCTGTCAAATTAATGTAATTCAGACTAACAATAAAAATGTAATATGAACAAAACGAATATGAACATATTCACTGGTAAAGGTGAAGGGGAGTTCAAAATCACTTGACATCATCCAACGTTCCTCTGGAGTCAAAACGTCCTCTATTAGGAGTTGGCTCGGCTTCGGCTATGGCTCTAGGGTCTTTGTTAAGGTAGGGGCGGAGCATAGAGACTATGCCGTTTCTCGGTTGTTACTCTAGAGTAGACCAACTCACTTTCTGGAGGTATACTGCCCCCATCTGGTATGGAATGTGGAGTATGAATTGATTTTTTGGCGGACATTACACAAGGCACCTTTAAGGGTTTATGGTGTTCCCAGACCAAAACTATGGGAATTATTTTTGAGATGGATGAATGACAGAAACCATGGTCATCTTTGCCAAGTGCAACATGTTCCTGGGTCAGCATATTTTATTGATCCTCGAAATTTAATCCTAACCCCATCCCTACCAATAAGTTTTCCCTAAGATCAGAGGGAAATGATAGGTGAATAACACTGATGTAGAAGCACCTAACCCTGGTTATAAGCCTAAACTTGACATAAACTGTAAACTTGTCCCTCAAATCTGATTGGTTAACTGGAATGTTGTTCCAGGAACACGTTGCACTTGGTGAAACCATGATCACTCAGAAGGGTGACTATTGAGAAGTCCTTTGCGGGCTTGGAATTAGAAGTATTCTTGTTTTCTATGAGGTGTCTGGCAGTTGTCCAAGCTTTCACAAAGTATTTTTGTAATCCAAATCCAAATTACTCAGAAAATAAATAAACAGTTTTAATAAACGAAAGGTATCCACTTGGAGTATCTCGGGAGAAAAGAGCAACACCAACCACACACTATTAATTATGATAACCAACAGCAAACAGAACCAAACTGGGAGTATATATCAGAAGTGCAATTGCATTGCAAATATATCAGTATACTGGGACTTATCAGGAGGAATCAGTAACTAAGGGGACAGGGACTAAACTGAAAGGAAACACAGGCACATGAATCAAAACACAATAAAGCCAAACATGACCCTGACACTAGCATCCTTAACTGATGGCATTGGACATTTGTTTGTGTTAGTCCACTGAGATCCAATCAAGATGTAGCAAACCTTTCTCCACTATTGCAGTCAGAAAGGGGTCTGCCATAATACTGGGCCTTGAAATGCCCTAATAAATGCTTTTCACTGCACATCAATTTTGTTGTTGTTGTTAAACTTTTTTTTCTTTGTATTCAACAGATGTTTTTCTGCATAAGCTTGGGCTTTGTCCTTGCCTGGGCTCCCTACACCATTGTTTCCTTCCTGTTTATCTTCCACAAAGACGCTTGGTATATGGCACCAGAAGGATTCGTCTTTCCTGCGCTTTTTGCTAAAAGCTCCCATATCTACAACCCCTTTATTTACTTTTACTTCAACAAAGCTTTTCGACAGGAGCTACGAAGCCTTCTATTCTCTATGTTCCCTAGACTTGCCCACAACCGTGTTGGAGTGTACACAGGCAATGGTGTTCATCCCATGCAGATCCAACTACAGGAGCAGGTTGTGGACCATGTTGGAAGAGGTCCTATCCTACATAAAGACAAGAGTGAAAAAAACACAGGTCTATATAGTCACATTGTCTGCTGGGTCTCCAACATACAACTGACACAAACCAATGGTGAGCAGAGGGTTGATTGTCAGTTCTTACCAACCTCAACCTAAGATTTAAAGTGTTTCATTTCTCTGAACCTTTATATTTTGCAATACACAGCTTACTGTGCATTGAGTATCTGAGTTATCTTAAAAACGGTAATTTCAAGACCACGAAATTACGAAATTAACGAATTTAACGAATTTAACGAATTTAACGAAATTAATGAAATTAACGAAATTACCAGAAATTACCTTTATATGCTAATGAATGTGATTGTCAAAGTATAATCCTGCCACATGTATACATTACATACTGTATTTTATTGGTGTTTATGTATTGTTTGAACAAAGCGTAATGTTGTACTGGTATAATTGTTAATGTTGCAAAATCTGCTTTACGTATGGCATATGTAAGTAATATTGATATTTGTTGTCCTACATTAATTGCTTAATCTTACTCATTTTTTTCTTTTTTTTACATATATTGTTTTGTGTACTGCATTAATCAAGCTAAACCATTTAACCCTTTTTCCAAAGTTTTTGTAAGGAGAAAATATTTGATGACTATGTATGTAGCATTGTCGAATCACAGCAAGAAGGCCCCCAGTTTGAGTCCTGGCTGAGCCAGTTGGCCTTTCTGTATGTAGTTTGTGTGTTTTCCTTTTGTTGCATCCATTCAGGGTATTTCTCTGCATATGACCTGAGATGCTGGAATAGACTCCAGTGGCCCTACAGAGGACAAGCAGTTTGGACAAATGGATGAATATTTGCATTTTTAAGGGGCTACAAGCATAAATGCATCTTATGCATATTTATAGTTATTATTTTTATTCCAATAACTGTTTCAATTGCTTTCTGGAAAAGGTGTTGTATCTTCTGATGGTATATTAAAGTGTATATTTTTTTCATTATAGTGCTACCTATCGTTAGACAAGTAGGCAATCTCTATGTTAAAATCTAATAAAAAAAAAAAAACAAAGCCTGTGCATACACACATAGGTGTAAAGAGTATCTGAAAACCATACTTGAGTAAAAGTACAGATATAGTGAAAATGACTCCATTACAAGTTACAAGGTAGTTCATTTAGGGCATTTAAAAGGATAGTTCACCCAAAAATGAAAATTAGCCCATGATTTACTCACCCTGAAGCCATCCTAGGTGTATGACATTCTTCTTTCAGACGAATACAATCTGAGTTATATTAAAAAAGGCCCTGGCTCTTTCAAGCTTTATAATGGGAGTGAATAGGTTTTTGTTTTTGGAAGTCCATCAAAGCGCATCCATCCCTGATAAAAGTAATCTATGCGGCTCTGGGGGGTTAATTAAGGCCTTCTGAAGTGAAGCGATGCATTCTTGTAAGAAAAATATTCATATTTAAAACTAATTATCGACTAAAATAACTAGCTTCCGGCAGATGGCCGTACGCAAGTCGACTTACGCCAAAAGAGTAACACTTGACGATGTATGACGTAGTATAGGACTAGCGTAAGCTTTGACGCCTCTCGCGGTTAAAACAAACAGGGCTGGGCAACCGCGTTCGTCATTACGCTATGCGTCAAGTTCAAGGGTTACTCTTTCACCGTAAATCGATGCGTACGACCGTTTGGCTGAAGCTAGTTAATTTAGTAGATACATTTTTTTCTTACACGAATGCAACGCTTCACTTCAGAAGGCCTTTATTAACCCTCCAGAGCCACGTGGAGCACTTTAATCAGCGATGGATGCGCTTTGAAGAAGTTTACTAATATCTTTGATACTCAGTAAAAGTAGCAAAAAGGTACTTAAGTACAGTAACTATTACATTTACTCAAACACTGTACACCACTGCATACACATGTGCGTACTCATGGGTGGACATACTGTATCATTCTTCATAGAGGAAGCTCAACCCTCATTTATCTTAACATTCTCTTAGGTGCATTTTCATGCAAACTGTACATACAGTCATTGATAATGCATTTTTGACTGGAGAAGCTTATGTAATAGGTTATACATGTTTTCCTGTATGACATTATCAACATTTCTTACTCATTCTTCTTCAGAACTGGCTTTGACATCACATCATTACTCTCTCAGACAATTTTCTGTCAACAGGTTGAATGTTAGAGAAGAGCATTCGCTGTTTCTTGTTTCAGTTATAAATGATTATTATAAATGTTTGCATTAAGTCAGCTACAGAGTGTTAGATAAAAAAAATGTATATATATATATATATATATATATATATATAATAATTCAAAAGCTATTATAACTTGACATTTCTATGTCTCAACAATGTCTTTGGTGCACATCCTTTGAAGTGTTTAATTTCTGTGTTATAATTCTAGTGTCACCAAACAAAACTGAAAAAATGAAGATTGTTTTGCACATGCCTCTGTGGCTGTGTACCCAGAAAGTTCAGGTGGGGTTTGCTTGCTGGGTGAGTTTAGGACATTCTCGTTCTCTTGTTGGATTTTAAACAGCTAAACCGGTGTTGTTCTTGTGAGAGCCGATCATCATTAGCTTGTAAACAGGGGAGCAGCCGCTTTAATTGTGTCAGAGCAAACATGGCTGAAAAAGCCCAAAGAACAAGTGGCTGCCACAGCAGGCAGGTTTGGTCCAGGTCAAGCGGAACCACTCTCTCCTCCCATTTGTCCTCCATTGTTCTCATGCTCATTAGTTACTGCTGAAGATGCCAGTTAAGAGAAGCCAGCGTTCATTTCAAACTGGATCGCAAGCAGGGTGCTGAAAACTCTTCTCAAAGGCTCCAGTTTTGGAAAAGTATCTTCGGGATAAACAGTGTGAGACTCTGGAAGCGGGCGGTGCTGTTAAAAGGTTTCTCAGAATGAGAAGGAGAGGAAGTTATGATGGCACCACTGCCCCCATACAGCCAGTGAGTACCTCTGAGGGTGTTGATATCAAAGTTTTTGCTTACTTTTTAAAATACAAATACAAATTATTATGATTCTATTGTATGGGTCTATAAACAAAGTTTTATAGAATTAATAGATGTTTGTGCACTGTTCTATCTATCTATCTATCTATCTATCTATCTATCTATCTATCTATCTATCTATCTATCTATCTATCTATCTATGATTGTATCAGAAAGAGACTTTTCAGAAACTAGCTTCTTATTCTCAAGTTTCCAATTTACAATAATATGGAATTTTTGTATAAATTATACAAAGCATGTATGTTTTGTAGGGGTGTAACAATATATTGTGTCACAGTCACAATATATCACAATACAAAAATGTATCAATATGTTTCTTAGATAATGACAATATGTATTGTGTATAATTTGCCCAAAATTGTAAATTCTGTAATTCTGTAAAATTCAAGTTTACAGAATTTTAGTGCCAGTACTACATTAAGCTACTATATATAATGTTTAATATAATAATGCAATGGGGGTATATTTGTGGGTCCTGATAATGGCAAATGTCTTCTGTTAGCAGTAAAAAGTGGCCTACATTGTTTTAAATATATATAGTCAGTGACAGAGTGCAAGCATGTTCGTCTAAAATAATTTTCAGCTTCAGAATCATGAATATTTTTATTCTGGTGTCACTATTGTCCTGTGCATTGGGTTTCCAGCACCAAGTCCAAGCCTATTGATTTACACACACAATGTAATATCAAATTTAGCATTTTAATCAACAGTACATTTTTTGTTAACCTTTTACCACATGTCTTAGAGTATTGCAATAATATCGTATCATGAGTTCAGTATCGTGATATGTATCGAATTGTGACATGAGGGTATCGTTACATTCCTAATGTTTTGACATTTATATTAACTTTAAGTCTTTACAACTTTGAAACTATTATATATTTGTATTATGTTTCATACATGATGTGGACTCAAGTTATTCTGTAATTTATGACCAACTTCTAAAATAACCAATTACAAATAAGCATTTACTAGCATGTTAATAAATATTGTAATAGCATAATTGTGTCAGAAAATTATTTGATTGATTGATTGATTGATTGATTGATTGATTGATTGATTGATTGATTGATTCATTCATTCATTCATTCATTCATTCATTCATTCAATCATTCAGCACTTATTGGCATTCCAAACATTTTTGTTACCATAGTTTGATTCTATCAGAAAGTGATACAGTATATATATATATATATATATATATATATATATATATATATATATATATATATATATATATATATATATATATATATATATATATTAATAATTATGAATAATTCTATGTATTTTTTTTTAAATAGGTTCTTTAAATATTTATTAAATATTTATAGTTATATGATTGTTTATGAATTGGTTTGATTATTTGTATGATTAAATAGTCTGCTTACCTATTAAAAATAAGAAAGTGAACTCTTATGTTTCCTACAGTGATAAGTACTGGTTAAAGTGAAACACTGTGAGTGGAGTCTGACTTGCCATAACTTCACTGTTATACACTGAAGACTCGCATATAGTGAAGAATACAGTTTCAAATAGAGAAATGTTATGACATACAACTGAATAAAGTGATTTTTTTTTCTCCTTTTTGAAGCCAGAGTCCTTTGCCAATCTCAGACAGACTGATAAATTGGCTCCATGCTATACAAATGACACAGACTTGTTTTTCACTGGCTGCGTGAACAAGTGATCATTGTTTGGTGCCGCATAATTGCCCCAGAATGCAATAGTGCGGAAGAAGTTTCCAGAAAGGCTCTGTAATTATGCCATGTTGCATTAATATATACTAAATAACTGATGCATGCTGTGCTTGAATAGTGTTTGCCTCTAGTGGGACTCATGTTTAGATTCCTGAACCCTGATGATGTGAATATTAAAGCGCATACTAAAGGAAATCAATTGTTCACATATGAATGCATAATTAATTGCATATGCACAATGACAGTTTGTACAATCATTTTTGAAATGCATCTTCTTTATCCAACATGCCTGTTTTTGGCAAATTCTTGACAGCGCTGTTTGTATTTCATAATGAATTGGATATAAAAAATGTCAAACCAATTTGTTGGCTTTACAAAATGCATTTTGATAACAGTAAAATATGAAGTATAGCTCGTTCACTGTTAAAAACACTTAGGGCCCTATCTTGCACCCAGCACAATTGGCTTTGTACACCGACGCATGTATCATTCCTATTTTGCACCCGGGCACAGTGGACTTTTCCCTACACAGACGCACGTCGGTAAATTAGGAAATTAATTTGCGCTCCCGGGGGCGGTTCAGCGCAAAGAGGAGGCGTGTTCCGGCGCAAACGTTCCCTGGTGCTATTTTGCAGGTTTAGAAAACAGTTCCGCCACTGACCAGGAAAAACCTAGTCTAAAGTCAGTGGCGCGTTGCGCATGTTATTCGAGCCCGATCTCACGGGAAAACGTACAAATTTTACGAGGTGGCTTATTCGTACGAATTCATACGACCTGACTCGTACGAATTAGTACGTTTTTTGCAAAATCGTACATATTTTACGAATTGGCCAATTCGTATGAATTCATACGAATGACCTACCCCTGATCCCGCCCCTAAACCTACCCATCACGTGGGTTTAGACAAATCGTACAAATTCGTATGACTGAGGTCGTACGAATTAGTACGAATTAGCCAACTTTTTATTATTCGTACGAATTCGTACGAATTGGTCGTGAGATAGCGTTGGTTATTCATATGCTATTTTAAGGGCGCATGCTTGGCCACAACGCGCATACACTTTGCTTATCTCATCTACACACAGACGCAGCAGTTCTCATTTTTAGAAAACCATACATTATTACAAGGAAAAATATTAACACACGAGGGAAATCATTGTTGTGTCCATGAAGATGTGAAAAAAATAGGCATAAATCTAGCTTACACACTTACCCAAATTTTTATACGCCTGTTTAACTGAAGCTAATTTGGGTGGGTTTCTCCCATCCCCATACAATGTCACTTCTCTGTCTTTTACGGCCCTGACGAGAACGTCTGTCTCCTCGGCTGATCCGCTCCTGGCGTGCGTCTGCTCTTAAAGGGAATGTGAGATGTCGTTCTGATTGGTTTATTTCACGTTACGCCCAAACCACACCTATGAATAATGAAGCTACTTCAGACCAACCCATTTTAGATTTGCATAGGGCGCAAGAGTCATTTATCCCACCGGTATAATAGCAACAGCGCCCAAGACCCGCCCACAAAGTTACTTGCGTTTCAGATCGTTAAAATAGGGCCTTTAAACGCTTAAGTCACACTTGGTCCACACTTATGTATGAATCCCATTGGCCTATGTCAAACCAAGTATGTATACCAAATATTTGGACATTTTCTAGTTGTCAAACATTAGTAGAATATGTCCATAATGGCCCTGTTTACAGCTGGTATTAAGATGCATTTTGGTTGATCGGATCACAAGTAGACGACGCTAAATACAGGTGTAAACGGGGTCTAAAACGCTTTAAGCTTGTCCACTTTCGACCACTTCCAGAGGTAGTCGAAAACGCATTCGGCCAGATTGGTTTCATAGTGTAAACGCTCATGTGGTCAAATGCGTTCAAACAGCCACAAAAAAACGCCTGCTCTGCGCCTACTGACATAATCCGTAACATTAAGGGAAGTGCGGTAGCCTGATGGGATTTAAACTTTGTCAACTAAAGACACAAGTTTGGTTGGAGCCTAATGTTCTCTCACAATTCCTGATTTCTAACACACACTCAGCGTGGTCTTGCAGCTGTCAGAGCAGAAAGTAAAACTGCTGCTCTCAGAATGTTTTTCCGTCGTCTTCGCACGTGTTCATATGTAAATTGCTCAAGCTTATTTTGTCCATTAAATCGAAAGACCTGAAAAAAAAAAAAAAGACCCTCCCCTCCCCTGATAGATTGCGTTGGTCATTATGGAAATTATCCTGTGTTCTTTAATTTGCGTGTTGTCAGTAGATCACGCACAGAACTTTCCACTCCCATCAGCGCTTTTATGGAATTGCGCTCTCACGCTGATTTCCCCTCTTTAGTAAATCTGGCCCCTGGTGAGTAATGTTGCTGTTTGAGCATGAAAAAGCTCTGCAAAGTTACAAAGCACAAAGTCACTCCAAAGGAAGTTAATTCTCTATATCAGTGCACACTGGGTCTGAACTCCCTGATTGTAGTCTTGAGTTTTCTTCCGGTAACATACACATCACAATATTCCTCATTTAAATAATCCCACCCATGGCATACGCAAAAAAAGTTGTGTTAGTAGTTTGTTGTTACCATGTCCAAGATACGTTGTTTTATCCACCCCATTTCAAACGCGGTTATGGTAAGGGGTGTGATATTTCCCAAACACGCTCAAAGCGGTTGACCAATCACAACAGTCCAGCCGACCAATCAGAGCACATTGTGCTTTTCGTAAGGAGGGGCTTCATAGAGACAAGAACTAAACAGAGCGTTACTGACAGACTATAGAGAGGTGCTGCAACAATGTAAAATATGTGAAAAAATCATGGGTTTTTTTTACATTCAAGTATGAAAACCTATTGCAGTAGACCCAAAAAAACAAAAGACTTTGAAAAACAAAACAAAAACAAAAAAACGCATTAACTGTAATTACAAAATGGCTCCAACAAATAAAGTTCTAAGAAAACATCTAGACTCAATTGTTAGCAAATGCCACTGGTTTGATATTTTGTATGTCATCCAATGCCATTCAGGGATTTTGTGACCTAAGGGACCAAATGCTTTTTGGGTCCACTGTGAATCAGGATTTAGCCTGAATGTCATTGAAGAAGCCAAATCAGCGGAGATCGCTGACAAGTAGTGTGATTAAAAACAAAAGAAGACGAAAGAGGAGGTTTAATTTTGCATAAAGTGTAAATGACCCTTGCTCAGATTAATGAACTTTTACAAAGAAAGGGTGAAAAATGCAGCTCAGTCTGAGCCAAGTCCAGACCTAATAAGGGAACAGAATGTTCAGCCTCATTTTAGATGTTCAGTGGTTTACAAAACCTGTTTATTTGATAGGAAATAATGAGACCTGCTCTTGAAAGATGAGGGACTGTTTTCTCCAATAGAGGTCATTCATTCCTTTACCAATAGGAGGTGCACAAACAAAGCAGTTCTGTAAAGAGGTGTTATTGAAAAGAGAGATGCAGAATCAATAACTTCTAAGAAAAACCAATGTGCTGAATTGTCCTGTTGTGCATGTATATGGCCTGCAATGGGAGTATTTAAGTGTCCCTTAAATACTGCTCTGATGCAGTCTGCCTTTAAAAAACATTAACTTGCACATCTCTTAAAGGTCAGCATGTTTACCATCTCTTCTGGCCTAGGTTACTATGGGAACAGGAAAGCAGCTGGCCGTTTCCTGTCTTTAAATACATGATCCTGTTCGATCAAGCTGTCATGTAAAATGATGGGATGCTGACTGCTTTGACAAGTCATTCTCTTATTTAAGTCTAGATAAGGCATAAGCCATGGCATATTTTAGCTTGCAACGATTCTAATTAGGTCATTATTTTGTTTATTCCTATTATCACTGTAAAGCTGCTTTGAAACAATCTATATTGTTAAGCGGTATATAAATGAAAGTGACTTGACTTGACTTTAGCTGTAAACACATTCTGTGGACGAGGTTTGTCATCACATATTCTTCAGCAGTAAAATGTTTACATTTTTAAAGGTGCAAGATGATTTTTGCTAGCGTTTTCTTTTTTTTTTTTTTTTTTTTAATAAAGACTTAAGACTTAATGTTGACAGCAAATTGTCTGTGTCACACAACTGACTATAACTACTAATCATTACAATATGTTTATAGATTTAGTATACTTATTATACTCATTGTTGGGTGTAATTACTGTAATTTAATTACTTTTCCCCTGAAAAGGTAAAGTAAGGGATTACTTTAGTTTCAGTTACTTGCATTAAATACTGAATAGACTAGAACAATTCTATATAAAACAATAGGGGATTTAACATAAAAATTGAATGTATAATGTTTAAAAGTATGTCTTTAATGTAACCTCCATTTAAATACTTGGTCAGTTCAAGAATAATTCATGCAATTTTATATTATTTATTTGAAAGAGCTAAAATTATCCTTTCCTTGTATTGTTCAGCTGGTTGAGGTTGATATGGGATTTAGAGAGTAATTAGTAATAAGTAATACAATACTTTTTAGAGAGAGTATTTAATACAGTAATCTAATTACACTGTTGAAGATATAATTAGCAGCTATAAATTACTTTTTTAGAATAACTTACCCATCACTGTTTATATATTGAACTAGTGCCATATATAATTGCAGCAGCCATATCACCCTGTAGCCCAAGACTGGTTGCCCTCTGAAGCTAAGCAGGGCTGAGCCTGGTTAGTACCTGGATGGGAGTCCTCCTGGGAAAACCAGGTTGCTGCTGGAAGAGGTGTTAGTGAGGCCAGCAGGGGGTGCTCACCCTGTGGTCTGTGTGGGTCCTAATGCCCCAGTATAGTGACGGGGACACTATACAACCAAAAGAGCACCGTCCTTCAGATGAGACGTTAAAAACCGAGGTCCTGACTCTCTGTGGTCATTAAAAATCCCAGGATGTCCTTCGAAAAAGAGTAGGGGTGTAACCCCGGCATCCTGGCCAAATTTGCCCCTTGGTCTCTGTCCATCATGGCCTCCTAATCATCCCCATATACTGATTGGCTTCATCACTGTCTCCTCTCCACCAGTAAGCTGGTGTGTGGTGGGCGTTCTGGCGCAATATGGCTGCCGTCGCATCATCCAAGTGGATGCTGCACATTGGTGGTGGTTGAGGAGATTCCCCAATCTATGTAAAGCGCTTTGAGGTCTCAGAAAAAGCGCTATATAAATGTAATGAATTTCTTTCTTTTTTTTCTTTTTTTTTTAGTGCTCAAAGCACTGCACAAAGCATAAACATGCTAACAAAATTTGCTAAAAAAAAAAAAGGCTATAAAAAAAATATATATATATTTCAGTAAAGCGTTTTTTCTCTCGTATGTGGGGTTTCTTTAACCTTTATGTGTGCAGGACATTTTTGCAATTTTTGCCAAAGCATAAACATAAAACGTCCAAACAAGCAGTGCCAGCTGTAGTGATGAAATAAAACGCAATGACCCACAGCTCCCAAGGCACAATTCAGGGATGAATGCCAGGACAACAAGCACAGAGCGCAAACACACAATGGACACCATGATATGCTTGAATGAATGAACGAATTTATAGTGCTTCCATCCAAAACACAGCCATAGCTGAGAGAGAAAGAAAACCTAGACAAGAATAAACAACCATATGTGGCAATAGTTAATAAACAAACAAACGTAATTCATCAGGCTTCAAAAAATCCAGTATAAATAGGAAGAAGATGAAAGTAGTCTTTATGGAACGAATGGAAGTTGAATATGTGTATCATCTTTCTGCCTTTTTCATCTGCTCAGTACGATGCAAACACTTTTTTATCACACAGAAATATACCTGTTCTTGTTCCTATGGTTTGTAGCTGAAGAAATAGAATAAAAAATTAAAAAAGGAATAAAAAGAACAATGAATAAAACAATGTCTGCTTTATACAGCACCTGCGATGTCTGGCTCAGAGGAGACGTTCTGCACCAAACCTGGTGCTGGGAAAGACTTTAGGAATGTCTTGGAGCCCAATAAGGTATGTGACTGCAATTTATACAATCTATATATATATTGACATAATTTCCACTGAAACAGGAAGACAGGGCGCGACATATCGAACAGCTCCTCCCCCTTTTTAAAAATAGCCAATGGCATTTCATTTATATCACAGTTCGGCCATAGCCGTTAGGCTCGGGCAAAGCTGCATTTGACATCTTATGACAGCCACAGTCTATTAGATTCCCCTTTTAGATTTAATATGACACTGTTACTGAAGCAAAACTGTAATAGTAATCATGCTAAGGATGTGTAGTCTGAAAAGAGGTCATTTATTTTGGTGCATGGCACCAGTGTTATCTCTTCTACTCGTCAGTGCTGTTTCTAATCCCAATTTCCTCCATATCGCTTTAAAATACAGCATTCTGTGTAGAATTCAAATGAGTCTAGTACGGTTTGTGGTCTGGGCCGACTCGATCATATGATCCGTTCTATGCTATCGTGTCTCTGGACTGGTGTTGTGCCAAATTATGTGACCCTAGTAGACGCCAGGGTCTACCATCATTACAGCGTCTACTAGGGTCACATAATTCGGTACTACGCCGGAGCAGATTGTGTGCGGCTGCATTGGTTCACATGACACTAATGTGAAAACAGACTTCATTCGCCCCAATGGAAAGCATATTTACACAGTCTAAATCGTTCCATATCCCCAATATAGTAGGGATTCCATGTAGAAAATAGTAATTGTGTGAACAAGTGACCATTTCAGCCGCAGCTTCAGCTTCTATTTATAATGTTGGGGACGGGACTCTTCCGATTCTAGAGATCATTTGATTGGACAGAAAATCTAATGAGAAGCTAAATTGCAGAGTGATGTCATCAACATAATTTATCCATATTGGCGTAAGTTGGAAACTGTAGGTTTTATTGTTTTGGAGCACATTAGCTTATAGATACCCTTAAGGCATTTTGATTTCATGGGGACTTTAAACCCTCAGCTTGGTTCTCTCTGTTCGGTGCTGTCTTTGTTTTACAAAGCTGTAACGTTCATTGCGTTTGGATTATCTTTGTTTTTGTGATAAATAAAGTATTGCTGCAAATAGATTCCCTGATCTCCATCTTGTCTGAGCTGATGTGACAGTTACATGGATTAAATATTTGAACTAAGTAAGAAAACTGTTTGACCCACCGCAAAGAATAATTCATTGATATTTTACCAACAATTTTCACCCAAAGCAACCACACACTATTGGATTTTCCCAATCGTACTTTTATTTCCTTCATCTGTGGTCAATGTTGTTGCATTGGTGGTTTATAGTGAGACATTATCTGATCTTCAGGGAGGAAGCTCAATGTCTGGTGGCGGTGGATCAGTGTCCCTTTGTGCTGGGATTGACCAATGAGAACTCAGAGCTGATTCTGGATGCATGTGCTCAGCTGACCGAAGGACTGAAGACCAGGGAAAGACACCTGTTTCTCCTGAGTGACGCCCTTGTCATTGCCAAGCTCAAGTAAGAATTCTTCTGGTTAGCACACATACACAAACAATCACGTTTACTAATGTGCTTTACACACTAAAATGGTGTACTATATTTAGAGTTCCTTTTGTTTTTGACATGAAATGGGAATCACCCAACTAACAAAGATTGTGATGGGATTTCCCCACATACAAGTCTAATTTAGATGAGGTCAAAATTATTGGTTCCACTTTATTTTGATAGTCCACTTTAGACATTCTACTAACTATAAGTAACTTTATGTCAACTAACTCTCATTAGAGCATTAGTAGACCGTAGTAGACTGTCAGTAGACTGTTAAATTAGGGTTAGGTGTTAGGGTTCGGGTTAGTAGAATAAGTTGACGTAGTTGACAAGTTATAGTTAGTAGAATGTCTAAAGTGGACTATCAAAATAAAGTGTTACCAAATTATTATTATGGGCCCACTTTATATTGTCTTTAACTAGTACTACCATTAAAACTAACCATTGATTCAATGCACTTATTGTGTATTCTGAATATGATTATTTATTTATTTACCCTTTAGTCCACCTTTAAACCTAACCATACCACCAAACCTGTCCCTAACTTTACCCGTATCCCACCTCAATATTTATATTTATTTTAACTGTTTTATGCGAGTGCATAGAAGTTAAAGACACCTACTATAAAGATACCACTTATTTATTCTTATTATTCTTATTTTAAATCCTCTGTTTTATTGTATGTCTGCTTTGACCAAGAAAATGTCCCTAGTGATTTATGTACGATTCATAAATAAATTTTAATTTAAGATCCCTTATTGTTACATTATTTTCTTTACCACACTTTTAATACTTTGCATTGCTTAATGTGTTGACCCACATTAATATCTATACATTTATTAATTCATGATTATGATACAAAAGGTCTAGAAGGAACAGGTCTAGAGACTCACCTTAAGGAATATGGGGTTTTATTGTATTCCAAATATGTATAATGGTTGGAAAAATAAAAATATTGTACACATATTTAAAACTGCTTGGTGGAAGCAATTTGAACATCTCTGGCACATGTCTATAGCACTAGCTGGGCTGTGGCAAGCTCTTGTTTAGTTGTCATGTGTAAACTTGGTGACCTTTAAGTGTGTTTTTCCCCTAGACAGCCCAGTTTGATTAACACTCTCCTGCACACATAGTATCTCTGCTACTTCTGTATTGACTGAATCTTCCTGTATTGATTGTCTGACCTTGATGTGAGAGAATAGACTGGACTCTTGGATGATTTGGCCATTCTGTCATCACTTGTGTAAACACCCATTTGGGATCTCAGAAAGCCAATAATCTCAGCTGCAGTTAGTGAAGAAACAAATCAAATACTCCAATGAGTTTTAATGGTCAAAACACTAGAAGCTCCTTTAATCTGCAGAGAACCGTTACTATTACATAACGCAGGACTCATGGTGAGGCTTATGCAATACCCGTTGCTTAACAATCTATCAGAGGTGCTGGAGGAACAAAAATAACAAATGAAAAATGTGTTAAATCATAACTTTAGCAACACAGAAAATGCACAAATGGCTGAGTGAATTTGGTTTCTTAAGGCTTAGTGTGATAATATAAATGTTAGTTTTCAGGATTTTAGAGCTTTTTTAAACAGCGTCCTTTAGCCACACCTAATGAAATATAAATGCCACGGAAATTCAGCTACTTCCTTTTTTTTCTAAATGTGGCATCTAAAATAAATGCTGCCACTGCATTTGTTTCATTCACTATTTAAGTAATACTGTATATTAATATAGTGAAATGAAATATAATATTTATTTATAAATATGTTGAAGACTGGTTATGATACAGTCAAATTCGGTCTAATCTTATAGTCATCATCCTGATGATGATGATGATGATTAAGATAGGCCTTCATCAGGGCTAAAGGCCTCCTGTGTCACGGTTGCAGTGTGACTTCATCCAAATTACGAGAATGATGCGTGACACAGGATGAACAAATAGATCCTTTTAATAAACACCAGGAATAACAAAACACACTATACTGATGATACCGAGCAATGAACAGAAAGAAGTGAGGGCTTAAAGGAGAACTCCGGTCAATTTTAACATTGAGCTAATTTTTTTGTACATTTGGAGTGCTGTCAATACAGAGAACAACGACAAAAAACAGGATGTAAATATAGGTATGTGCGCTGGCTGAATAAACATCATTTTTTATATATTTCTTTCACATCTACTGCAGTCAGATTCACCCGCGTTCACTCAGAAGGAATCACTCACATGACCTGTGCACTTGTAATGACACATCAAGGATGTTAAGAGGCTAAAAGCAGGTTTAAAACTTGCCCCATTGAAGTCAACAGGGTGCAAATTTTAAAAAGAGGATAACACGGTGTAGGCAACACCGATTTTTGTCGTTGTTCTCTGTACTGACAGCACTCCAAATGTACAAAAAAATTAGCTCAATGTTAAAATTGACCGGAGTTCTCCTTTAAAGACCTGTTTCGTTTACATCACAACTCGGCCAGAGCGGCAAAGCCATACTGGACAGATAGTGTGTAATGTTGCAATTTGAGCATAAACAACATCTGCAAAGTTACAACGCTCAAAGTTCAAAGCAAAGGAAGATATTTGCTTTTAAATAAATCGTTTATTAAGGACTACAACAAACTAGGGCTGAACGATACATAGAATTTTCATCGTCATCGTGATATGAACTCGCGCGATGAACACATCGCAACAGACAGCCTGACACGATGAAAAAGGGAAAGCAGTTTATTACATGCGCCAAGCGCATGTAATAAACGTTTGACCTATCACATTTAGCCATGAAGACATGGTTGGCGCGTTCATGCTATTTGGCCAATCAGGTGAAGGCCCAGGAAGTGTCAGCTACACTCAGATTGATTTGTGAGGTGTCAATTTAGTTGCGACACTGTGCCGTTGGCAAATACGATGGCGGAGGAAGGAGAGAAGAGTGAGGAAAATGTGGTGGCTGATGAAGATCTTGTGGTGAAAAAGAACAGCACTTCAGCTATATGGAATTATTTTGGATTTAGGAGAGATGACGCGTTACAAACACAGGTACTGTGTAAAACATGCTGAACAGTGTTATCGCAAGTCATATCGTCATCGCAATATTAAACAATGTTATCGCACATCGCAGCTTTTCCTCATATCGTGCAGCCCTACAACAAACGGGCTGGTAGGGACTACACAAGCTTCCTCTCGGGTTAGTGACATCACAAACCCTAAAATTTATATAAACCCTGACCCCGGGAACACGCAGTCCATGTTGAGATGAGGAAGAGTTGTTGTAGTATAGAGCACATTTGTGAGTCTGCTCAAGCTGTCGCATCCGTCTTTTCACATTTATTGCAATACATACGTAACACAAATGCAATAGCATGTCACTCTGTAGGCATCTTACAACAGTTCCCACACAAGCAATTTATAGATTATCATGACAGAATGTGCTAATCAATTACTTGAAGATAATTAACTCCACATTAGCTACATAAATTCATCAACTAACCATTCATTAATGTCGTGTTGCATTCTACATGTTGTCACGTCTTCTTGAGTCTCTCCATCATTGTCCGACTCCAGTTTGAACATAAAAATGTCTGCGTGAGGTAATCGGAGCTGCTAACACACACACACACACACACACACACACACACACACACACACACACACACACACACACACACACACACACAAGCTCCTGAAGCTCCACCCTCTGTGCCGGGAGCAGCAGCTCATTTGCATTTAAAGGGACACACACAAAACGACATGTTTTTGCTCACCCTAAAGGGACAATTTTAACATGCTGTAAAAAATTTATCTGTGGGGTATTTTGAGCTAAAACTTCACACACACACACTGGGGACATCAAAGACTTATTTTACATCTTGTGAAAAGGGGCATTATACCACCCCTTTAAAATGTTATATCTTCTAAATGCGAACATTTATTCATTTACCTGACGCTTTTATCCAAAGCGACGTACAATTGCTATATATGTCAGAGGTCGCACGCCTCTGGAGCAACTAGAGGTTAAGTGTTTTGCTCAGGGACACATTGGTGTCTCACAGTGGATTCAAACCCGGGTCTCTCACACCAAAGGCATGTGTCTTATCCATTGCGCCACACCACCCCATTAAAGCTCTTTGTCAGAAGTGGGATTTGAACCCACGCCTCCATTCGGAGACCAGAATTCTCAACAACTGAGAACAGATCATCTATTATAACAACATATAACAACATCTATTATAGATAACAGTAAGGCTAATATATTCATACTAAAAAACTAAAAAACGTACATTTTTATTTCATGGGAACTTTAAATATACAGAAGGAATAATTAACGGAATAAGAAACAGGTGTGTAATCAGAAACCATGGCAAAAACTATGAATGAGGACTCTCTGAGGAATGAGGAAATTCTGACAGGGAAAACAATGCAAACTAGACTAAACAGAACATGAAAATGAAACTATGAACTAGACCAGTCATGTCATGAAACCCTGGAGAAAAAGGTACTTTTTTTCTTTCACAACAGTAAATAGCAACAAAAGCCACACTACAGTACTTTCCCAAACACTGTAAATTCTGTAATGTTCCTGGACTATGCAGTTATGAAGTGTAATGACAATTTGTGAATTAATAATCTGATTTAATAATTTGTAAAATGTTGCCAAGGATTTGTTTATTTATTTTTTATGAGATGAGTATCTCTGTCTCAAAATATATGTGATCAAGATAGAGGCTATGCTTATGAGTTTCAGTTTTGTTTTGAAGATGGTTGTTTGGGCCGAGGCAAAAAAGGCAGAAAGGCTGAACTACAAATTATTTTCCATGATTTTTAGTGAATAGATTTGTTGGTAGATTTGCAAAGTTGTCCTACGCAAAGTGCTTCAATTAAAACAAGGATTGAGTTAATCAATGTGAATTAGGCTAAAGCTTAAATGAAATCTGTTCACAATAAAAGGAGTGTGTCTCTTCAGAAGACTTGGATTAAACCACTTGATTGAATCACTTTCACAATCTTTTTGAAGCATCAAAGTTTTGGTTACATGGACTCTCAGGTTTCATTAACCATTAACGGCAGACAGACAATGAAGATGAGGGAGAGGTGGATCTAACTGCAACTTTTAAGTTTTATTCTCAAAACACAAAACAAAGATGATAATCCAGGCAAATAGGAGCAAATGTAACAGCTACACAACATAAAGATAATACCGACTCAAGGACTTAGGAAACTGAGGGCATATAAATACACAGGGAAACAAGATAATGAGCAACTCAACTAGAAACAGGTGATGAATGTAATCAGTAACAATGCTAGTACGTGAGATTAAAATAAGTGTGTCCCAAAGCATAGCATGTTGATAAGAGTATCCCAAAAGTCCCCAGATGGTCTATATTTCCAGTCGATTTTTGAAGTGTGTATCCGTGCACACTCTAATGGCTAATATTACCCACAACCCATTACGCTTTGGAGAAGGATTCGATTTAGAAACACGAATAAAAAGTGTGCACGAATAAAAACTACAAACCCACAGGATGTGCACGACTGACGGTTAAGTAGAGAGGTTTAGATAAAAGGATTTGAGGGACTAATGATCAACATTTAACCTGGTAAAAAAGAAATAAATAATGTTATCTGCAACTAAATACATTTTTGTACTGATCCGTTTGGTCATTAACTTTTAAATGGATCATAATGCAAACATTTGAGGAGAGTTCCCTGATCCAAAGACCCATGATTGACAGATCAACATGCTACTTCTGTTCTCTACAATAAGGTAGGAAATTAAATGAAAATAAATGTGGAGGATGTTAACTGTGACAAGATGATTGACAGGCCAATGTACGGTGACCAAATGCACGTAAATATGTGACACAGCTTCCGTTAAAGACACAATTTAATGATGTGATGGTATGTCCTAAAGCTTGCCTCTACTCTTCTGCTATGCCCTCAAAAGTATGTATTTTGTATATACATACTTTTAGGGAGTAGTATAAGTAGTATAGGCGAATTGGAACGCAGCATGGGGAAATGGGGAACAAAAGAAACAGGAACAGAACACATGAAAAAAAGGTGATACAAACTAAAAGTCCATAAAACAGAATGAAAACCTAACAATAGCTCCACAACGGTTCAAGTCCAGACCGAACTTCCTGACCTAAAAATGTATATATATACAGTGAGGAAAATAAGTATTTGAACACCCTGCTATTTTGCAAGTTCTCCCACTTAGAAATCATGGAGGGGTCTGAAATTGTCATCGTAGGTGCATGTCCACTGTGAGAGACATAGCCTAATCTATCAAAAAAAATCCAGAAATCACAATATATGATTTTTTAACTATTTATTTGTATGATACAGCTGCAAATAAGTATTTGAACACCTGTCTATCAGCTAGAATTCTGACCCTCAAAGACCTGTTAGTCTGCCTTTAAAATGTCCACCTCTACTCCATTTATTATCCTAAATTAGATGCACCTGTTTGAGGTCGTTAGCTGCATAAAGACACCTGTCCACCCCATACAATCAGTAAGAATCCAACTACTAACATGGCCAAGACCAAAGAGCTGTCCAAAGACACTAGAGACAAAATTGTACACCTCCACAAGGCTGGAAAGGGCTATGGGGAAATTGCCAAGCAGCTTGGTGAAAAAAGGTCCACTGTTGGAGCAATCATTAGAAAATGGAAGAAGCTAAACATGACTGTCAATCTCCCTCGGACTGGGGCTCCATGCAAGATCTCACCTCGTGGGGTCTCAATGATCCTAAGAAAGGTGAGAAATCAGCCCAGAACTACACGGGAGGAGCTGGTCAATGACCTGAAAAGAGCTGGGACCACCGTTTCCAAGGTTACTGTTGGTAATACACTAAGACGTCATGGTTTGAAATCATGCATGGCACGGAAGGTTCCCCTGCTTAAACCAGCACGTCAAGGCCCGTCTTAAGTTTGCCAATGACCGTTTGGATGATCCAGAGGAGTCATGGGAGAAAGTCATGTGGTCTTTTTTGGGGAACAACCTCATTCCCTCAGTTAGAGCATTGAAGATGGGTCGAGGCTGGGTCTTCCAACATTACAATGACCCGAAGCACACAGCCAGGATAACCAAGGAGTGGCTCTGTAAGAAGCATAGGTTCTGGCGTGGCCTAGCCAGTCTCCAGACCTAAACCCAATAGAGAATCTTTGGAGGGAGCTCAAACTCCGTGTTTCTCAGCGACAGCCCAGAAACCTGACTGATCTAGAGAAGATCTGTGTGGAGGAGTGGGCCAAAATCCGTCCTGCAGTGTGTGCAAACCTGGTGAAAAACTACAGGAAACGTTTGACCTCTGTAATTGCAAACAAAGGCTATTGTACCAAATATTAACATTGATTTTCTCAGGTGTTCAAATACTTATTTGCAGCTGTATCATACAAATAAATAGTTAAAAAATCATACATTGTGATTTCTGGATTTTTTTTTTAGATTATGTCTCTCACAGTGGACATGCACCTACGATGACAATTTCAGACCCCTCCATGATTTCTAAGTGGGAGAACTTGCAAAATAGCAGGGTGTTCAAATACTTATTTTCCTCACTGTATATATATTTCTGTGTTTACAGGTCAAATGCAAGTTACAGACTGAAATACAGAATTGATTTAAAGGACCTGTGGGTGTGCAGCTTTGAAAATGAAGACGAGGAGGCAGAAGACGAAGAGACAGGTGTTGATCTAAGGATTTCCATCGTATTGGCTTGGTCTGTCTCTCTGTGCCTGGTGTCCTTCCGGTGAGTTTTTTATTTTTTTGAATTATTATTATTATTTTTTATTGGAAATAAATGTGGTTTGGGACTAAGCTCTGCAAGAAAGATCTCCAGGAGCAAGACTGAACACTCATGAGAACATGTTCACACGACCAAAGAGCAATACATGTGGGTAGTCTGTGGGCATGTGACGCTGAAACTAGGCTGCTAACCAAACCAATACGCAGTCAGGATGCTAATGCTAGTGTATGATGACAAGTGCAGGGCAATTTGAGCAGGTGTATGAGGATGTTGCAGTCATTGTGAGATGATGAGTGGGTGTTTTTCAAAGCTTCATTTGAAAGTGGGGTAATGTATGTAGGTGTTCTCACAGGTGTTAGGAGTTGGTTGCACCACTCAGCAATAAGTCTACTTGAACAAGTAGAAACCCTTAATGTAATAGAATAGGCAACCAGAAAATGTCTTCTTATTGAGGAAGATGTAGAGAGTATGTAATAAGTAATACTGCATTTACTTGTGGTGTTCAGCATGAACATGTGGTTTTCGACACGAGACATTAAATGGAAGTCAGTGAGTATCTGCCATCAGTATCAAAGGGCAGTTAGTATAACAGGAATAGTGAAGTTCAGTTGAGGTTTAGTCACATGTTTTCAAAACCAATAGAGGTTATTCCAAAAATAAGCCTACCGCAACACTTAATGGAAATCAAGGCAATGAGAGGGAAGAGAGTGAAGAACTTTAGTATATTTCAAATCATTCATTTTTTAATAATCTTTGGTTACACTTTATTTTAAGGTGACGTAGTTAAATTGTACTTATTCAAATAAGAACCGAGTAACTACAGTATGTACTTAATATAGAGTTAGCATAATTTGCTACTGTAGTAAGGGCATAGTAATGTGTAACTACGTCATCTTAAAGTAAAGTGTTACCTATTATGTTGTCATGCTTTAAAGAAGTATACTTATTTTCAGTGTGTTGACTAGCATACTAAAGGACATGTAAGGTACTTCATTTTAACTGTATTGTATTATTGGATATTAAAGTTAATTATTTTAAATGTTCTAAATTGCAACTTCATCTTTACAAATGTGTAATTACAAATATATGTAAATACATGAAACACAAGTTTCAATAGGAATAACATTATATTTACTTTAGTATAAATGCTTGTCAGGTAACACTTTATTTTGATTGTCTTTTGCCTTCTTATTCTCTTAACTATAAGTAACTTTGCAACTACATGTGAACTAACTCTCATTAGAGTATTAGTAAACTGTCTGCTTAATATCTGCTATCTCTTTATTGTGATGCTCCCCAACAGACATTCTGCTGACTATAAGTTACTTTGCAACAACATGTCAGCTTATTCTAACCCTAACACTACCAGTCTACTAATACTCTACTAACACTAGTGAGAGTGAGTAGACATGTAGGTGCAACGGTCCTTATAGTAATGGACCATCAAAATAAATTGAAACCGCTTGTCAGCATATTCAGTAACCATATTTTAAAGAAGTAATTATTAAATTACAAACTAAGAAGTCCTATTTAACAAAAACACTCAAAAGTTCAACTAACTGCATTTAATATAAATGTTGACTATAATACATTTTCATTTAACTGCAGTTAACATGCAACTAAGGGCCAGATTTACTAAAGGTTTGCGCTGGAGCAAACCCTCTTTTGGAGTTAAAAAATACTGTCGGGATTTACTAAAGACACGCATTGAAAAATTTGCGCTGAAAAGGCACATTTATTTTTGTGTCTGATATTATTGCATATGCATTTATAGGAGCTTTCTTTTCAGACGCAAAATTCATGGGAGGAGAGTATATACATAAATCCTGCAATGTGATTTACTGAGGTTTGTAGTTGACAGTTTACTAGTATTTGCACCCATGGTGGACTGTATATCTGAAGTTCACCAAAAAAAATACAATTCTGTCATCATTTACTCACCCTAATGTTGTTCCAAACCTGTATGAGTTTCTTTCTTCTGTTGAACACAAAGGAAGATATTTTGAAGAATGTTGGTTATCAAACAGTTCCTGGTCCCCATGGACTAGTATATATATATATATTTTTTTTTTTTCATACAATGGAAGTCAATGGGGCCCATCAACTTTTTAGCTTCACACATTCTTCAAAATATCTTCCTTTGTGTTCAGCAGAAGAAATACATTTATTGAATGTTTGTATAAAATCAATATCACATTTGCAGTCGAGCTCATATTTATGAAAACAGCTCTCTTGCTCTCTTGCTCTTGTGATATTGCTTGATATTGCCATTGGCGGACATTTCCGTCATTTATGAGACGCTTCCCGCTATTGATGGAAATTTCCGGCTTTCCGTGTTTTTACTGTTATACGGTAGGGGCCGCTATGACACATCTTCTAAAAGAGTACAGAATCTTCAGATTAAAAGACATAGGAAGAAGAAGCAGAAACAAGCGATAGCATTATGTAAGCAGATGTAGGCTATATGTAAAACATTAAATAGCATACAGCATACAAAAACACATTTTTCTCAGCTTTTTGCTCAAAATGACTCTGTTCTTTCTTTTGATAGCATCTTCAGATATACAACAAAATATTATTGGGGCCATGAAAATTTTGTGAAAAATAATAAAAAATACTGGTGGTGGCTGGCAACTTTTTAAAAAATGCTGGAGGGAAAGAGTTAATTATGTCATGTGTTACAGTATTAAAATCATGATACTTCATACTTTTGGGGCATTTGTATTAATTATGGTGACATTTTTAACACAATCCCTCATTAATGTCTGACCATGCACCACAGTAACAAAATAAATCAAATTAGAAATGTTATTCATTGCATTTGAAGCAGGACGTCCAATCACATTAATTCCAAGTTCTGCCATAAAACTCTACAGTGCTTGTCAGAATTATTTGCCCCCTTGGTAAATATGATCAAAGATGGCTGTAAAAAATAAATGGGCATTGTTAATCCTTTTGATATTTTATTAAAATAAAATGCAAAAATCTAACCTTTCATTGAAGTAAAAGAGGCGGGGAAATCACATTATGAAATAAATGTTTTCTCCAAAACATGTTGGGAATAATTACCTACCAAGGGTGCAAATAATTCTGACCAGCACTGTAGATGGCACAGGCTGATGGATCCTTAACTCAGTGTGGTAGCGATCACATGATTATCTACATAACTCAGCTGATCGGTTGCTGTTGCATCAGTGTGTATTGGCAGTAGCAAGTCTCGGTACTTGCTCTGCTGCAGCAGCAACGTGGCAGATCTATTCTGCCCAGACCAAATACATTAACATTGCCATATCCATTACCATGCCAATCTCTCAGACAGTTGTCATGACAGAAATTATGTTAACAAATAAATCAGACAATGCACTGGCAATTTAGTGAGATCCCCGCAGTTGTATTTTTGACTGCATGGCCTTGAAACAAAATCCCAAATCCTCTTGGTCTGAGACAAAGCCAAGATCAAGTACAAACGCGGTTGAGACCGAGACAAGACAGAGTCTTGGGTACTAACACTTCTGAGAAATCACACTGGGGTCTGTGACAGTTCACCTGTGAAAAAAAAAAGAAAAAAAAAAAATTGGTCAAGGAACATCAGTAGCTAAATCTTGCATAACTTTGCAAATCTTGCAAAATGGCTAAACTGCATGTAACATTTTTAAATACTATATGTTACTGTGAATAACAAAATGTTAGGGTTATAAAACACATACACAGTGGATAATTCAGATAGCTTTGAATGTGTATCTCACATTTATGCACCTATAACCATGTCTAAAACAAGTTGTGAGAAAGGCAGAACTTCAAAATAAGATGTTAGTCATCTTTCCTGCAGAAAGCATCTATACTTCACACTATTCCAAAAATATAAATGATTACACACATTTCACACTCTTCCTACCTACAGGTTTTATAAGGCCTAATCTAACTTTCGAAAATGAACTGCGAGTCGTACAGACAAACTTTCCACTTGTCGCCTAGCCACACTGAAATGAGGAAGTGGTAGCTGTCGCTGTGATGCTGCTTCCTGTCCTCATGACTCGCTGAGACTTTCCTGCCCTTTCTGTTGTAAAGAGGTCGAGCGTGTGTGGCCTCTTCACATTCACAACATAATCACGCGCTCTACACTCTCTGTGGATTACTAACTCACACCATGCTGTTCTCTCACTTGCAGTCTGCCTGAGCTAAAGGATCACTGGTTGGAAACTCTACACAGGTGAGGTGTCATTTTGTACATATCATAAATGCAAAAGGGGAACATACTAAATTCTGAAATTCAAGGTTAACTCAATTTGTTATGCTAAAAAGTGGATTTAGACTTTTGAACCCCATCGTCAATGCAAATCTCTCCAGTTACGGACGCAGAAGTCTATTAGTATATTTACCGGTGGTGAACTTCTTGCTGTTAAGTAGACAGATAATGTTGCAATTTCAAATGCCATTGCAGGAAAACTGCAGAGGCAAGATCGAGTGCAGGCAGCACTTCCCCACCGCCCAGCGTCCTCATGAAGGTGCTGAGTGGAAATACCACGGTACGCGTTCTTCTGTCACTGATTCATAAACATTAGTGATCAGATTTCCAAGGGTCAAACTGCATAAATGCTTGGAATGGGATATTTTTCTTCTATGCCTTTTATCTCAGATGATGTAAGTCCTCAGCCTTGGTCTGTGTATGGAAATACCTTTGGTCTTGCCGTACAGATAATCAACTGACATTTATTTAGCTGTTTTTCTCTGTCTTACAGAATAAAACCCTTAGTGGAGTTGGGATGGAATCTGGCATAGAGTTGCCTTTTGATGTAAGCACTCAATTTTTCTTGTATTCACCAATTCACAGTAGATTTTTACCTTTGGCAAACACGTTCTTTCTAAGCGAGTTACTTCCAATGACACTTGAAAATGACTACAGCAACAAAAATAAGGATGCTAAAAATGAATGAAAAGTAGTTTTGTTGTAGTTTTGACAGTTGCATGTGTGTAATTTGAAGTCACACCCTAATACTCCTTCATGTGCTAATGACAAATATGTGCCTGTTCCCAGGGCAACGGCAAAATCTCCACCCTCCCAAAGCAGTTTCATAACCAGGAGGCACATTCACAGCAGCCTATTGGTGAGTTTGAACTAGTCAAAATGGCTGTTCGAAACCACATGTTTGGTTAGGTGCCCGCCAGAAACCAAAAAAAAAACAGTGAAACTGTAATTTGAAACACAAAAGTGTGTGTGAAAATAAAAGTGCAAGAAAACAAAGGTGTGAAAAACACAGTTTGAAGACATCACTGCTTTACTCTAGTAGTAAACATCTTAGATAAACTGTTGTTCAATTTGAAGTAATGCTTATATTGTATTTTTCTTGACCTGAACAGAGAATGGAGGCAAAAGGAACTTTTTCACATTTAAGCTGAAGAGAAGCTCTCCAAACCCAAGCGTTCCTGCTCATCCTGAGTCCAATGCCAAGAACTTGCTGTTTGGACGACATATACAACATGACACCACACTTCCAAAACCAATTACTGTACGTCAGTGTATTATATTGATGTATTATTATCTTATGATTTGTTGTCTAAGAACAAGTAAATAGCAATCTGTCTTCAAAAACATCACCACAGATGCAATTGGTAGAACACGTGATGTTTATTTTGACAGGCATCGTCTAATTTCTTGCTAACCTTATCCAGACCTCAATCAAAAACTTTCGAGATAATTCTGATTGGAGACAAAAATATGGCAAAAAGAACAGCCGTTTAAGAAGTATTTATAGAATCAATCAAACCCCTTGCCAAAAAGACAGAGGAAACTGATGGTATGCAAAAAACTGATGGCCTTGGGTCATAGAAAAATCATTTCAAGTCATAACATTTTGATGACAGATTATGAAGACATTCATTTTTTGTTTGTTTTCTTTGGAATAACATGCACTGATGAAACATACATGCACCAGAAAGAAAAGTAAATATGGCACATTTTTGACTCCAGGATCAATTTCATGTTGACTTCAGCCTTTAAAGTCGGTAGAAGATTTTATATTCCTCAAGCTTCTCATGTTCTTGGCCCTCCAACAGGAAACACTCATGTTGCTGTTCAGGAAGGGTCCATTTACTGAGGGTGTTTTCAGAGTCCCATGCAGCACCAAAAACCTGAATGCCCTCAGAGATCAGCTGAACTCTGGGGCCGAGGTAGACATGGAAGCACTGCCTGTAACACTCTTGGTTGGATTGTTGAAGGTGAATAATACACTGTTTGCGTTAGGCCCAGGCTTTGTCTGTGTGTGTCTCTTATCAACATCCCTTCTATTTCTGAGGTGTCTGTTAAGCAATAAGTCATTTCTTTAATTTTAATGTACTGACAGATTTACCTGAGGGAACTCCCTGGAGGCCTTCTTGTATTTGAGCACTATGAAAGCTGGATGAGTGCTCTGGAGAAAGAGAGGGCAGAGGATGCTCAAAGTGAGCTGAGAAGGTGAGTAGGACTCTCTCTTGTGACCTAGCTGTAAACTCACTGTAGTTTCAGGGTGGATGGTAGTGAGAAACTGTGAGCAGATGTGTGGGCTGTTAAAAAAAAGTCCCTGGCACAGATGTGATGATAGAAACGGGACTTTTCTGTGGGCTTTACTCTTCAGAGATCTGAAAATAGGGAAATTGGAAGCTAAAGTCTGGCCACAAAATGTCAGAAAGGTGGTTCTGTTTTTGTCCTTCTCCCCTCATCAAAATTAAAATGGGAGGAGTGGTTAATAGAAAAAGGACCTAACTGTTTTCTTCTCTGTTGTTCTCTGCTCTCAGAATGGCCGAGAAGTTGCCCAAAGCAAACAGTCTTCTCCTGCAGCACCTGCTGTGCCTGTTTCACCACATAAGTCGGCATTCTGAAACCAACAAAATGGATGCCAAGAACCTGGCAGTGTGCATTGCTCCAACCTTGCTGCATCGTGACAGTCAGCCCCTAGACAGGGATGATGTAGAAAAGGTCAGACACTTGGCTGGAGTTTTTTTTTTTTCCCTTCCTTTTTTTTTTTTTTTTTAAATGACACTTCTAAATAATCTATTATATCATGAAATAGTTTCTTGGAGTCTGCCTTGGTGTTGAGCCTATAGCTTTAAACATAGAACTTAGCTTAGCCTGGATCGTGTCTGAGCAAGAATATATGTCAAAAGTCTCCTCAATGTTTTCTTCTTTTTATTTTATTTTTATGATCCACCTCTGCAGTCTCGATTTGACTAATCTGTTGATTTAAGATCAAAACTTGGCACTGTCATATGCATAGTGTGGTTTAGATGCATAAGAAACCACAGCACCAAAAGCACTGTGACACTGAGTTGCACACAAAACTTAACACATTATATTAAAGACACATCATTCTTTTTATTTTGTTTTTTTAGGTCACAAGACTTATCCAGTTCCTAATTGAAAATTGCTCTGAGGTATTTGGACATACTATCCTGATGCTTTTTGGGGATTTCGAGGAACAGGACTCCATGGACAAGTCAGGTAAATACATCTTAACTATTTAAATAAGAACTGAAATATAATACTTTAAGATCTATGCACCATTGATAAGCCCTTTCTGATTTGATATGAGGCCATTTTATCCCATATTGCAATATAACATATTATAAATCATATCATATTCAAACTCAATACATAATATCCAACCCAATTTATGATTTTGAGGCTGACCACAACCTCAAGTCTCAACAGAATGTTCACCAAACTATGCATGGATTTAATTTGCATTTAGACATAGGCCTTAAAGCTGATGTTTCTGATGAATTGCATTACATCAGTCCCTATTAGAAAATCCAGCTTAAGCTAGTAGCTGTGTTTTGGAACATGGTAGCTAGATTTTAGCTGATCTAAACTGGTCCAAGCTGGCCAGCTTTTGCAAGTTAATCAGCTACTATGTTCCAAATATTAGCTTGACCATCTAGAGCTGGTAATGTTGGGCTGGCTGGTATGCTCGAACGAACAGAGAATTGTTTTGATGGTATGACAGAGCCACACAGACCATTGACATTGATTTATTCTCAACAGATTCAGCCTCCTTGATGTCCCCCAATATATCCTTCGATGTCCACCAGCATGACTCAGCGTATGACAGCACAGATCCTGATGTTGATTGTGATTGCATGGAAGTTGAGAGCCAGACTCAAGAGGACAACATGATGCCACGTGGGAGCCCAGGCCTAAGCAAGATAGGACGCTCTGACATTCAGTCTTGTTCCTCTGACGCTATATTTGATGCTTTCACAAACTCTTTCAATCGCCGGTGCTCTGAGCCCTCCATTTTTCCTTCTACCTCCATAACGGGTTTAAGAGAACTTGCCCGCAGCCATGATGATTTTTCAACAGAGAAGGAAGACTTTGACAGCCAACCACTCAAGAAGCAGAACTCAGATGACTCCTTCTTGCATCCCCACCGCTGTGAGAACAGAAGAACATCTAAGACTGGTTCCTGCCCATCGTTTTGTTCCTCAGATAGTAGCTCCTCAACTCTCTCAGAGCAATCAATAACCACCTCACCACTGCCATCCCCAGCAAGCCCTCGCAAAATCCAGTCTACTAGGCATTCATCCTTTATGAGTAAGTCTAGACATAACCAAGGAGACGTTGAAGTGAACCGTCGATCCCTCTCAATGAGGGCCAAAAGCCTTGGAAACTTTACATTTAACAGAGGCAGTCTGAAAAAAGGGGACTCTCAGAAGGAAGTTGCCTTCCCTTGTGAAACGCTCCAAGAGGACTCACAAAATGAGACAGAGAACATAGATGAGCTTGTCCGGCGTCGACGGCCTCTCTCCGCCATCGAAGTCTTCCAACAGGTGGATAGTCGTATGCCATGCAGCCCCCCATCCTATGAGCAGGCGCTGCAGACCGGAGCACAACCGGCCCCTCCACAGTACAGGGCCATGACAGTCCAACGTGCCAGAGAGCTGGACAGGAAATCTCGCCCCATTTCTATGAGCGACTACCTATTGGACATTTACAAAGTTAACGAACCCACAGAATGCACAGAAACATTCACAGAAAGTGTTCAATCTGTAGAACCACAGCCGGTGTCGTTCCGGCAGAGGGCAATGTCCGAGTCGGTATCCCAGACAAGGAACGACAAAGTGTCCCGCAGGTGTAGTCAGCCTGTATTTGAGGAGTTCTCCTATGCTAAGGAATCTTATGTGTGAGTGTTTCTTTCTTAATTGTAAAACTGAACTCCTGCTGAAGATTTAAAGGTGAAGTGTGTGATTTGTGTGCCACTGGTTTCACCTTGTTTTCAAACAGGCTTCCCAAACACTCCTCCCATCGGTCAGATAGCCCTGCCCCAAACTCACATCATTGGTTGATCCACTGTTGCCATGTTGGCCTGGTCAGGATAATCAACCAAGTAGAGCAATGTTTTGATAGTGCCACAATGTAAACACTTTTCAGGTAAATAAACCCATAAAATGGCTTCCTTATAGCTGACTCTAAAGTTAAGTTTGGATAGGAGAACATTTTTTTAACATAGAAAAATTGCACACTTCAGCTTTAAAATAACCTGCAACTGTTAAGCTCAACTGTTTGACTTAGTGACACATAGTGTTACAGTGATTTTATATGCTAATATTGAATCATTTTAAACTCTTGCCAGTATGAAGCTATGTAAATAGACATTTGCAACAATTAAATTGTATAATATAATAAATAGTGTATGTTGGTAAAATAATAATTTTTATGTAGTCCCAATGTAAAGCTGTAAAATACAAGATTTCTGTAATATTGCTACTTTTTATTTCACTACAATAAATAATCATAGAGGCCACATCGTTTGAACTCATCCCTGACCGTCTCGAAAAGCTGTTGAGTCTTAGGGTTATTTCACCTTATGAACACTGGGTTTTTGGGTAACATTATTTGCTTACCTTCATGTTGTTCCAAATGAATTAAATACTGGTTGCTCTTTTCCTCGCAATTATGATGAAAGGTAATTCATGAGCTTCATGAAAGGAGCAAGTCTTTTTTTTTTTTTTTTTTTTGTCTGTTTGTTTGTCATTTTGCAGATTCATTGTATTAAAAAGAGTTGCCTGGATAAAAAGTCTAAAATTCATCTTTAGTGTTCCACAAGAATAAAATCATGCTGTTTGTGTTTGGAATGACATGAGATTGAGTAAATGATGACAGAATTTTCATTTTTAGGTGAACATTTTTTTTGGGGGATCTTTGTTCCTTTGGGATACCAACAAAAAAACATAAAAAGAGGTTATGAGGAACTTACAGAAACCATGCTTTCATGCCAATGGCATTTTGAATGGCACTGTTCCCCATCGTTGTCAAAGGGTTGCATAACATAGAGAACAAAATGTCATTGAGAACAGCGTGTTCTGCGTTGGAGAGGAAGTCGGCGATCATGTGGACTGATTTGGTTTTTCGCTGAATTTGGTTTGTCGTCTCACATATCTATAGATGTGCCCCTGTTTCCTCCTCTGGCAGCCTTACTAAGAAACAGGCTGCAGTGTGTCAAATGTCACTCAGCATGGTTTCTATAGCACACGCTAATATTTGGTCTGTATATGGGTAGTGCTGGCAAGTCTTCTAAAGATTCTTATCAAGATTCAGAACATGCTGCACAACCTGCATGTTCTTTAGCATCAAGCTTTTAAGCAGCTTTTAAAGCATCATGCTCTATACAGTCAGTTTTAGCAATCAGCAAGCGAAGTAAACTTTTGTGACATATTAATAAAGGTCACCAGACAAAGTGGAAATACCAGGCAGGTTAAGACTTTGTGTTTTCAAAAATTCACTATAAACTTGGCAAGGAACAAATGTTACATAATGAAACTGAATAGTAGCATGTGTTCATGGACAGAGGTCTCTTAGTTACATAACACAGTGATTCTTCCTCTGTTGCCATTGCTGTGTCCATTATACAGTGATGAATGGGCACTTTATATAATTAATGTTTTAATGCTTAAAGTTAAATTAACAACCAATTAGTGACAATTCGTATTCAGTGACAAGTATTGGATTACCAACAAATCTAAATAGGGAACAATGTTATTGAATTTCTCAAACAAAGCACACAAAACCAATGCCATAGTCTATACAGAGAAATGTTAACAGCAATTACGTTGACTAAAATAAGATGCTCTAAAAATAAAATAAGTGACAAGAGCAGTAAGCTCAAAGATTGCACACATTGTATTAATGAGTTAAACCAAGATTATGCATAATATAAAGTAGCCTATAATGACTGTAATGGAGGGAGAACCGTGAGTCATGTCATGTTATATTGTAGTAACAACAAAAAGATAGGTAGAAATATAATACATGATATAATAATATTTTGGTGTGCAACCAACAGGAACCCGAATACAGTGAGATCTGCTGAAGTAACCCAGCAAACACAGAACGTTGGCACAACGTACCCAACCTTCTAACAACGCTTTAACAACATGGCCAAAAGGTTGCTATAACTACGTTGTGTGGTGAAGGTTGTTACAGCGTTGTCACAATGTTGACATTAAACGACCTTTCAGGGCCATTGCTTAAGGTTGTGCCTAGGGTGCCTGGACAACCACCGGACGACATATGTAGGCCTACTCGTCACTGCCCTGAAGCTCGGATCAGCCGCCCGTTGGGCCGTCTCATTCTTCATCGAGCAAGGATACGTGAGTATTGCATTTCATTTACCTCAGCTAAATAAGATACGCAATTATTCAAACACAACCTACAACTTCCTTGTCTAATGTGACATTTATTTGTTCTGTCTAACTGAAGGGACAATAACATTAGCTGATAATTCATGGAGTTTGTGATCTTGTGTAAATTACAGTGTATGTTAACGTGTATGCTAACGTTAGATATATTTCTTTTAGTATGCAGACATCCTTACCATTAGGAAAAGTGTTTTCCTTTTTTGGAAAAGCACAGAAAAAAAAAAATGTGTGTAACTGCTGGCACACCTGTTTATTTTTTCCTTTGATTTGTCTGCTATTTAGTCTCATTCATTTCTTTGCTAGATTTTCTCATGTCTACTCATGCTAGTTAACGACACGTCACCCCCTAGTCCTGTCATGTGAAGCTCCGATTTGCTTTGTTCTCTGCCAAGTTTACCTGTGCCTGCAGTGCCACCCTCTCTGGTCCCAGATTGTCTACCTGGTTTCGGACTTATGCCTGCCTACTGGTTTCTGGGCTTGCATCACTCCTCTGGAAAAGTTTCCTGCAGTTACCGACCTTTATCGCCCGGCTTTCGACTATACACTCCCCTGTCTCCCATGTACAGAACCCGGTTTTGTTCATTCAATTTTCTGATCTGCCTTTGCTTTTTATGTTTTATTTATTATACTTAAAATAAATTTGTATATTCGTATATTTAGTTTTTTTCTTCTTTTTTTTCACAAATGTTTGGAAGTGCAATTTGATTACCATATGCAGTTTTAATAAAATTTTGATGATAACCTTCTATTTCATTTTTACTCTTCAAAGTGTACACTTGTAGGTCTGACTAATAAAAAATTAACCACAAAACATAGCATGCTAAATGGGGATATCTATATCTAGCATAAATAAATAAATTGCCAGGACGTCGTCTCGCAGTTGCTGAATGTCGCGCAGCAACGTTGCTACAGCCCTGTTGTGTCTTACAATTCTACGTTGTTACAATGCTTTTGTAATAAATTATTATTATTTATTAAGTGTATCATCACCTTAAGGTTTTTGAGATATTTTAGAAGGCACAAAATATATTATGTTGTACTTAAAGGCCCACTGAAGTGCCTTGGAATGCGCAGCTTTGTATGATGCGTTGACGTAATTTTGAGACAGGAAGCTAATGCAGGACATATTGAATGGCTCCTCCCCCTTTTCAAACAGCCAATAGCGGATAGATTACCTCACAGACTGCAAGTCGTACTTGACAGCATAGATATCATATAATAAAGGCTAGATGTCTCGTCCGTGCTGCTGGCCAATGGAGGTCGGCGTCCGCACACGGCAGCCATCTTACCACAGGGTGCTCGCTCACTCGTAACATGGTGCATGTACTTTTAAATAACCATAACTTGCTACATTTTCAACCGATTTTCAAACGGTTTGGTTTGTTTTAAACGTCAGAGATGTAGTTATGACACTACATACATATGAATAATTATAACAATGGACTTCTACATAAAAGAATTATAGCCACGTTAATAACGTTTGTAAGAAACCAAACCGTTTGTAAATCTGTCAAGATTTCAGCGAGATAAGAGGATTTGTGTGCGTGCTGATCACTCACCTTAATTCACAGCTTCCCTGTGGTAAGATGGCCGCCGGTGATGCCGGAAGTGACTCCGCCGTAAGACATCTAGCCTTTATTATGATATCTATGCTTGACAGCACCATGGAAGCGAATCCGAGCACTGATGATATGTTGGATTCAATAGTAGAGGTGTGAATAAATTCTAGCCATTTCATTCTTAACCAACGTACAGTTAACGGAATAAAATTTGAGCAACCGAACACACATCTCCAACCCATTTTGATCCGTGATGTGTCAACGGTCGCTTTGGCCAGGTGGTATTTATTTATAGCATAGAGCTTTAAACCACGGAGCTTTAGATTCTAGAGAGCATTTGATTGGACAGAAGATGTGATGAAAAGCTGAAGTCCGCGGTGATGTCATAAAAATCCGTGATCCATTTTAACGGAAGTGAGTGCGAATAATTTAATAATCTAAATGCGAATTTTGTCATTGTTTTGGAACACAACAGCTTATTCATAAACTTAAGGCTAACATATTAATACTAGAAGCTAAAAAAAAAAAAAATCAATGTCTGATTGTATTTTTTCAGACTATCTTGAAGTTCACATATTCAGATCCAGTGTTGGGGAAAGTTCAATGTGTTACAATATTGTGTAACTCCCTAAAAAAAGTAATTGCATTACTTAGTTACTTTTTAAGGAAAGTAGGCTAATGCATTACATTAACTTTATTACTTTTTTCTCACCTAGGCGTGGCTTGCTTTTACTTGCTTGTGCTTGAAGAGTTATTTTTAGCAAACGTAAAGGCCTTTTCACACCAAAAGTGAAATGAACGGAAATGTAAATTCACACCTGTACAGTAGAGCACATACATGTAGCTCAAACAAACCTCTGGACTATTCTGGACTGCAGAAGAATAGGATGCACGAGAAGAAAGTTCAACAGTCTTAATTCACATACACAAATGTGATGTTTATATAAAGTCATTTCTGCTTATTGGTATGGTTGAATTGGATCATCGAAGGTCAGCAGCAAAGACATTGGTTAATAAAGTGAGATTGGACACACAAAGTATATTTGTGTTATTTAATATATTTAAGTAGTGATTTTTACTCTTGCTATACATTTACTGTATCTTTTTTGTGCAAGTGAGATGAGTAAATGCCTGCTCACAATTACTGTAGAACTACAATAACCATCATGTTTACACACACACACAAAAAAAGAAATAAATATGGCAACATTTTCATTTGGCAACATGATACAGTACCTCGTTCTTTATGTGACTATATCACTGACAGAGACCCCTCCCCCACTCTTACTTCTATTTAGGAGAACCTTTAGTGGTGAGATGAAATGTTCTGTGCATAGCCCCTGGTATTTTGTCTTAAAATGTAAAAGTAATGTGTTACTTTACTAGTTAATAAAAAAATAAAAAATAAAAAAAAAAACGAATCATATTACGTAACTCGCGTTACTTGCACTGTGTTACCCCAACACTGTTCAAAACAATATGTACTGCTTCTCTATTATTACCTTGGTTTCTCCCAAGGTCTTGTATGCTCACTGGAGATTTTGGCTAAAACCAAAGTGCTTTGTGATATTTAATAATGTTAGAAATGCATTTGTTGAAGTGAACAGAGCATTTGAGTATTAACACAAACATACACAAAGTTCACATGCATAAAACGCATGGCAATCAGTCCCCTTTGTTTTGTTATTACGAAAATCAGTTATTAAATTAAGTTCTAAAGAAATTATACATCCATGGAAAAAATGCAAAAGATGAATGCACACTGCATTGCAGTGACTAACATGTTTGCCATGGTTTAATCATGACCACGGTGTTGTTTACAATGAGAGCTAATTGCTGGTGTATATTTGCGGTGACAAGGTGACTTCTGTTAACATCACTCTTGTTTTTTCAGACTAGGAACCAAAACCACTTCCTTGAGTCACAAATTAAAATTTCTTAATTCAAAAACCATTAGCCTACTACAAGAAGAAAAGAAAAATGTCAGTGATTTAGGAAGCATACTAATAATGCTAAACAAAGTGAGTTAAAATTACCCAAGAAAAAACTTTTTTTATATTTCAAAAGATGATACTGAAAAAAAAGAAGGTTTTAATGTGTCAGGCATGCCCAAAGTAAGTGAAAGTATCCCAGAAATCACAGTGTGAACCACAGTGTGAACCTCTTATCTAAGATGGATGGGACAAACTGATCAACATCAAAAAAGACAATAGTTTTTGCCAACATCGAGTAGATCTACATATATTCTGTGTAGTGCATGCATTCACTGATTATGTTCACGATATAGCAACTGTAAATTAAACCAGGGGCCGTATTCACAAAACATTCAATCTAACCACTAAAAGTTCTCCTATATAGCAGTAAAACTTCTTAGTTTCGTCTTTAAACCTACTGACAAAGCTGCTGAGACCAACTTTTACTAAGGAATAGAGATAAGTCTGAAGCTCAGAGAAAGGGCGGGGTTGACCTCGTTGCTATGGATGATGTCAACACGCTTGCTAACTATGACATGACCACAGTGATTGGCTGATGGGGGAGGGGTCTCTGTCAGTGATTTAATCATAGAAATACTGTAGAACGAGGTATCATGTTGCCATAATCAAATTATTATTTTAAAATAAAAATGTTGCCATATTTAAATAAAGCTTTTTAAAAGGTAGGCTAAGTGTCACTAATTAAATTAAAGTATATGTTCAGTTAATTGTCGTTCTCTTACATGTCTGCATCTCGAGAGATTGCAGAATTCAAACGACAAATATGTTTTATAAACAAAGTTCAGGAGGAGTAGGCCTATGTTCAAATTATCTATCCAATCAGAAGGAAAAAGCGTAACTTGCCATCCAGATAACTTTATAACTTTATATCTGGATATAAATAACTTTATAACACAATACTTGCTTGCTGGGCTGTTAATAAATGTATGCTTTGTTACATCATTTTGCAGAGTCTTTCAGGTAGAACTGCCATATAGTGGCCAAAGTGATGTCCGGCATAGGAAAATGTACATCTTCACCCTTTATTCAAATAGTAGCCTATTAAAAATGTGTTAACGATTATGTAAGCATATTGTGTAGTTGTGCTTGGAGTCAATTGTTTTATTTGTGATAACTCAATGAAACATGCCGAAATGTACAGACATAATTTTTGCCCAGGCTGTCATGCAAAGAAATTATGAACACATGAAAAAACAAGAGAGGACCAATGAAATATTAATAACTGACTACAATTTTTACTCTGAGTGGCTTTATACATACAGCCCCAGCAGGTCAGCTTGAGTGTTGTTGCTTCATCTGCTCAGTTTTGTTCTCAGCAGTAAAATCATGCAGTTTATCTGTCTCCCCCTATTGGTTATTATGACGTTGTACACATTATCAGATCTGAATTATTAAACGGGTATTTAGATTTATTATTTTTTTTTCTGGCAAAGTGTATTAGAAATTATTACACTAACAGTTTGATAAGCATTTATTGTTTTTTGCGTATTTATTTTATATTAGGCTATTTATTTTATTTATACACGTGGCAGAAACATTAGAAACACACACACATCTAATGGAAATAATAGCACCAAACTCGCACACAACTTCTTTGTAATTCTTTAGTGTTAAAAAAAAAAATAAGTTGATGTGATTATTTCATTATGCTGAGGTGATTTAAGACAAAAACACAAGGGTACAGTTTCAGTTATGTATGTCAATAAAGAGTTTATTGTTTTACAGTGTTATGGCAAGATTTTGAATAAATGTTTACTCTTTATACAAATGCGCTATCAGGCCTAAATAAATGTGACTTGACTTGATGTGTCATGTTACTTGCAATTTGCTTAAACGCGTATGATATATGGGTTACCGTCATAGCGTCATTGATATATATATATATACAGTACCAGTCAAAAGTTTGGAAACACTACTATTTTTAATGCTTTTGCAAGAAGTCTCTTATGCTCATCAAGCCTGCAGTAAAAAAAAAAAAAAAAAAAAAAAAAAAAAAAAAAAAACAGTAATAATTATGAAATATTATTACAATTTAAAATAATGGTTCTCTTTTTTAATATACTTTAAAATGTAATTTATTTTTGTGATGCAAAGCTGAATTTTCATCAGCAAGTACTCCAGTCTTTGGTGTCTTATGATCCTTCAGAAATCATTCTAATATGATAATTTGATACTCAGTTATTATCAATGATGGAAACAGTTGTGCTGTTTAATATATTTTTTTGGAATACTTTTTTCAGGATTCATTGATGAGTAAAACGTTAACAGCATTTATTCATAAAAACAGCATTTATTCAAAATAAAAACATTTCTAACAATATAAATCGTTACCATCACCTTTTATCAATTTAACGCATTCTTGTTGAATTAAAGTACTAATTTCTTAAAAAAAATAGTTATTGTTCCCAAACTTTTGAACGGTAGTGTATATTGTTACAAAAGATTTCTATTCTAAATAAATACAGTTCTTTTTAACTTTTTATTCATCAAATAATCCTGAAAAAAATATCTCAGGTTATAAAAAAATATTAAGCAGCACAACTGTTTCCAACATTGATCATAAATCAGCATATTAGAATGATTTCTGAAGGATCATAAGACACCAAAGACTGGAGTACTTGCTGATGAAAATTCAGCTTTGCATCACAAAAATAAATTACATTTTAAAGTATATTAATATATATATCAATAGAACGCATTAAGCTCTCTTATAAGAAGCAGATAGAGTTTATTTGTATATATATATATAACAATAATAACAATAAAAAAAATAAAAAAGATTAACCGAGCCGGAAGTAAATAAAGCGGACCGCTGTTGTTGGATTCGGTTGCTATGGTAACCGTTACAACAACTGTGGCTGCAACAGATGCCAGTCCAACTCTCAACAACTAAAAGTTGATGATTTCAGCCTCCAGACACGCTTTTGATATTACAATTAAAAGGAAAAATGGCAGCTAATTTACAGGCACAACACGAGACGCAGAGCGGAGTTTACACGTTTTCCAGCCGTCCGCGTGCGGTTCCCAACCGTCCCAAATACAGAGCCGATCCGCTGCTGTGAGTGACACACACACACACACACACACACACACATACATCCATCCCACTTCACATATTTTGACCATTTAACAGTCTAAATGTCATTGATAGACTGATATTTTTAAGATGTTCCTAGATGTTTTGATGCTATAACTTAAGAATAATCTTTTCCCCCCCAACTATGTGGGTCCTGTGAACATCACATCAGGTAACGTTAACGTTAACGTTAGCTGCTAAACATAGCCTAAGCTTTTTTTCTGGCACTTTGTTTTATGACATCTCTCTCTCTCTCTCTCTCTCTCTCTCTCTCTCTCTCTCTCTCTCTCTCTCTCTTTTAAGTAACAAAAACTGTACTAATAATAATAATAATAATAATTTAAAAAATGTAATCGGTTACCTAATGTAGGCTAACCTCTGTTCTCTCTAGAAGAGGGAACGAGTATTGCGTAAGTTGCTTACGCTACGGGTAAAGTAATCTTTTCTCGAGATAGGAAGCCAAAAAATTATCCCTAATTTTTAGAATCTTGTCAACGCAGTGCAGCAGCACGCGGGCTAGAGCAGGCTACCTAGCGTGCTCATTGGCTGCCCTGCGGCAACTGCAGCAGCCTACCACTGAGCCTGGCGTGACGTCACGCCCAAGCGCCCTCACGCGTCACAGCCTGTCAGAAGGGACGTGGTTTAGCGCATAAAAGGAAGGCTCGGAGGCTGCTCCCCTGGTTTTCGTCAACTGAAGCGAATGAGCTTGTGGCGCGAGCACGGCGGGTTACGCAATACTCGTTCCCTCTTCTAGAGAGAACAGAGGTTACATTAGGTAACCGATTACGTTCTCTTACGAGAGGTTCTCTCGTATTGCGCAAGTTGCTTACGCAACGGGAACCCCCTTGTCAACGCCGTGCGCGCCCAGCATCCACTGAATGAGTCCCAGGGAAAGCCCGGGGAACACGATGAGTGGGAGCCAGGTGGCCAACAGAGTGGCTAGCGCATGTACATAAGCACACAGTAGGGACAAATGTCATGAATGGAAATCCCGCTGGACCAAGCCCACGACGAGGCCATGTCTCTAGTGGAGTGAGCTCTGATGCCCAAGGGGCACTGCAGGTTTTTAGACGCGTAAGCAGCCACAATAGCGTCCACTATCCATCTGGACAGACTGTTTCGAGGCGGCGAGACCCTTGGTGCGCCCACCAAACGAAACGAAAAGCTGCTCCGAACGCCTGACAGTGGCGGAGCGCGTGATGTAATTTCTCAGTGCTCTGACAGGGCATAGGAGGTTATTATCGACCTCGCTGCCGGATGCCGGCAAGGCTGAGAGAGAAATGACCTGCGCTCTGAAGGGAGTGCCCATCACTTTGGGGACGTAACCGTGCCTCGGTTTGAGAATGACTTTTGAGTCATTAGGTCCGAACTCGAGGCACGCGGCGTTAACTGATAACGCGTGTAGGTCACCCACACGTTTGACTGACGACAGAGCTATCAGAAAAACAGTTTTGAGCGTGAGGTATTTCAAATCCACAGTTTCTATAGGTTCAAAGGGATGCGCTTTCAAGGCCTCCAGGACCAGGGAAAGATCCCAAATAGGAACCGACGGGGGCTGCGGGGGATTCATCCTCCTGGCTCCTCTGAGGAAGCGGATGATGAACTCGTTCCTTCCTAATGCGCGGCCATGCATCAAGTCGGCGAACGCTGAAATGGCCGCAACATACACTTTGAGCGTGGAGGGGGACCTGCCCATGTCCAGCAGCTCTTGAAGGAAGCAAAGCACCCGCGAGACCCCACTCGTTTGTGGGTCTAAATTTTTGACGGTGCACCACTTATTAAACACAGACCATTTAGACGCGTAGAGCCGTCTCGTAGAGGGAGCTCTAGACTGTGTGATCGTGTTCACAACCCCTTTTGGCAGGTCAACGGGTATTCGTTGAGTATCCATGCATGCAGAGACCAGCGCTCTGGATGAGGATGCCAGATCGAGCCGCGGGCTTGAGAGAGGAGGTCTCTTCTCACCGGTATCGGCCATGGGGCTGTGTCTGCCAGCCGCATTAACTCCGGGAACCACGTTTGATTCTCCCAGTGCGGGGCTATGTGGAGCACAGAGTGGCGCGTTTCCCTGATTCTCCCGATGACCTGTGGCAACAGTGAGACCGGGGGGAAAGCGTACAGCGGGCCGCTGGGCCAGGCTTGGGCCAGCGCATCCTCGTTCTTTGAAAAGAACCTTGGGCAGTGAACGTTGTCTTTTGACGCAAAGAGGTCAACTTTCGCTTTGCCGAAAAGGCGCCACAGTAACTGGACTGTCTGGGGATGCAAAGACCATTCCCAAGGGGGAACATTGTCTCTGGACAGTCTGTCTGGATCGTCGTTCAGGTGACCGGGCACATGCGCGGCTCTCAGCGCTTAGCCCAAACGAGGAGGCGTTCCGCCAGGGCGCAGAGAATTTTGGATCTGACACCGCCCTGACGGTTCACGTAGGACACCACTGACGTATTGTCCGCGCGGACTAGTACATGGTGATCCTGCAGGTATGGGAGGAAGTGCTTCAGCGCATTCTCGACCGCCAGCATCTCTAGACAGTTTATGTGAAGGCGATTCTCCTGGTCTGACCAAAGGCCATAGACCGGTCTGCCCTCGAAGAGAGACCCCCAACCTCGGTTGGAAGCGTCTGTCGAACTTTTCGGTGCGAGACAACTCCCATTGTCACTCCCGTGTGGTACCATTCGGCCGCCAGCCAGGGCTGCAGGGCTGAAACACAGCCATGATTCACACTGATTCGCGAGCCGCCGGCAGTCCAGGCTCGGTGAGGCACTTGCGCTTTCAGCCAGCGTTGTAGCGGGCGCATGCGCAGTAAGCCCAGCTGGAGCACAGCTGCAGCTGAGGCCATATGGCCCAGCATTTTCTGAAATGTTCTCAGCAGAACCCGACTGCCCGCCTGGAAAGACGCGGCGAGATGTCGAATGCGGCGCGCGCGCTGCGTTGACAACCTGGCCGTCATAGCCACCGAATCCAGTTCTATTCCCAGAAAAGAAATTGACTGATGGGGCAGTAATGAGCTCTTGGTCCAGTTGACCGAGAGACCCAGGCTTTCCAGATGACTGAGGAGCACTGTTCTGTGAGACATCAGCTCTGTCTCTGACTGCGCTAGTATCAGCCAGTCGTCCAGATAGTTCAATATCCGCATCTCCTGTCTTCTCAGGGGAGCAAGGGCCGTGTCCATGCACTTTGTGAATGTACGGGGTGCTAAAGACAGGCCGAACGGCAGGACGGTGTATTGATATACCTGACCATCGAAGGCGAATCTCAAGAATGGCCTGTGAAGGGGTATAATCTGGATCTGAAAATATGCGTCCTTCAGATCGAGAGAAATAAACCAGTCCCTCGGGCGAATTTGCGCGAGGATTTGTCTGGTTGTGATCATTTTGAACGGTCGTCTCATGAGAGCTTTGTTCAAATATCTCAGATCTAAAATAGGTCTTAGAGCTCCGTCCTTCTTGGGTACAAGGAAATAACGGCTGTAAAAGCCTGTCTCGCTCAGAGAAGGATGCACCTGTTCTATAGCCCCCTTGCACAGCAGCTTTGCTATTTCTGCCTGAAGTAGGTGCGCTACTTCTGTATTCACTCTCGTCTCGGTCCGTGCTCGAAAGCGCGGGGGACGGCGAGCGAATTGTAGCGAATAGCCCCGCTTTATAGTATTCAGCACCCATTCTGACACGCCCGGGATCGCTTCCCATGCTTTTGCACGCATAGCTAAGGGTCGAATGGTCTCTGGGTTCAGATCGCCACGCTGCGCAGGATGGGGAACCTGTATCAGAGGGGATGGGGCGGAGGCTCGCTGACAGCGGTGACTGGCTGGGCAGCACACAAGGTGTGGGCACGGGATCGTGGGCACATTTCCTACACTTAACACTCGAGCGGCGCATGCCCGCTTTATGAGAGTGCGCTCTGTGGGAGATACCGGGGAGATCGTGCTTGTGTGTAGGGGTGAACACAGGAATGTGGGCACATTTTCTATACTCATAACACCATCGGCGTGAGCCGGATAACCAGACATTACACTCTTTCTGAGATTTCTCTGGGTCGCCGTAAAAACGGCGTTTGTGTGCAGGCGAGCGAGTTGTGCAACTGACTCGTTGGCTGCGGTGTACACTGCTGCAGTAGCCTTTTCTAAGGGGACTGACAGAGCTGGGCGCTTTGATGGCGGTCCGGCCGCGGCGGGACTCAACCATCTTTTCCTCCCTGCGGCTGCTAGGAGGACTTTGCGGGCTCGGGCTTCAGCGCTATCTTGGGCCAGGGTCCCCGGGGGGGAGGCGGTCTGTGACGGCTGGTCGAGCGCGATCTAGGGCGGCCGCCCTGTCGTCGCTGCGAAGACGGAGGCTGAGAAGAGCACTGTGACGAGCTGCGTGCAGGAGGCTGATTCTGAGAGCGGCCTGCAGCTGAGCTTGAGCGGTGGGGCAGGAAGAGATTCATAGCCTGCGATGCCTTCTGTACCTCCGAAAAGTGATCCACAATCCTGCTTACCGCTGGGCCGAAGAGGCCGGTGGGGGAGAGCGGGGCGTTGAGGAACACGGAGCGCTCAGATTCACTCATATCCGCGAGCGTCAACCAAAGATGTCTTTCGTTGACAGTGAGCGCGGCCATGGATCTCCCGATGGCTTGTGCCGCGGACTTTGTAGCGCGAAGCGAGAGGTCCGTCGCGCTGCGCAGGTCCGTCACAACAGTTTGATCCGGGCCTTTCTCGTCCATTTCGCGGAGGAGATCGGCTTGAAGGATCTGGAGAACAGCCATAGAATGCAGGGCGGAAGCAGCCTGGCCGGCGGCAGCGAAGGCGCGGCCGACGAGTGCTGACGTGGTCCTGCAGGCCTTGGATGGGAGGGCAGACTTTGAGCGCCATCTGGCGGTTGGCGGGCAAGGGTGCGCTACGACCGCTTCCTCTACCGGGGGAATTTGTGTATATCCCTTCTCGGCGGCCCCGTCTACTTGAGAGAGGGTCGAGGAGACTGGAGAGCGGAGTCTAGCGGAGAAGGGGGCACTCCAAGACTTCGAGAGCTCGGTGTGGAGCTCAGGCAGGAAGGGTGCTGACCTAGAGGCAGGCGCTTGGCGGCGGCTAGGCAGAAAACACCTGTCGAGTCTGTTAGGCGCGGGCGCCTTCAGTGGGGACCACTCGAGGCCCAGTTGGCCGACCGCCTTAGTGAGGAGGCGGAGAAGTTCCGCGTCGACATTGGCGCGGGACCGGCTAGACTCCTGTGTCGAAGAGGAGGTGGAGCGGTGCTGGCGGAGAGAAAGCGAGAGCGTCGAACGAGGCGAGTCGAGCCCGCAGGGTCGACATCGGCAGTTCTTCGCAGAATTCGCAGCCCCCCGAAGAGAGAGCGAGGGCTGCGTGGTCTCGTCCCAGGCAGAGAGCGCAGATCACATGGTGGTCCCTGTCGCTGAGCGGGGCTCGGGAAGAGCCGCAGGAAATGCGAGGCATTTTGAAACAAATGCCTTGCGCTCTTTTAGAGTTGTGTTTTGCGGAGCGAGCACACAAGTGAAGCACAGCAAAAAAGGATACTGTCGCCGGATAGCGAAGCAGGCACGGATGGCTGAAGGCGGCGAAGACGACCGGCTTCCTCAGACTCTATCCTCGGCTTGCTGGTCGCTTGTTTCGACGGCGGCTTCTCTCAGAGTGCAGCGATGCGGAGAGCTTAGCTGAAGAGACGAAAATCAGGGGAGCAGCCTCCGAGCCTTCCTTTTATGCGCTAAACCACGCCCCTTCTGACGGACTGTGACGCGTGAAGCGCCCTCACTGGGCGTGACGTCACGCCAGGCTCAGTGGTAGGCTGCTGCAGTTGCCGTAGGGCAGCCAATGAGCATGCTTGGTAGCCTGCTCTAGGTCTGCGTGCTGCTGCACTGTGTTGACAAGATTATAAAAATTAAGGATAATTTTTTGGCTTCATATCTCGAGAAAAGATGACTTTACCCGTAGCGTAAGCAACTTACGCAATACGAGAGAATCTCTCGTAAGAGAACTATGATTAACGTTACCATGGTAAGCTTTTTGTTCTGGGCTAAGGTGATATCAAAGGTTTGGGGGCGTGGCTAAGGAATAAATAAAAAAGAAAATTATTTCTCAAAAGGATAAAAACATGCAAAATTCAGAACATATGTATATATTTGTTTATATATATACTTTTTCTTTATTGTATAATGCAGAAATGAAGACCAGAGCAGTTATGGAAACATCATGCATGACCGACGTGTTGTCAGAGGAAATACATATGCTCAACATATCCTACCCATTGTGAGTATTAATGCATAGAGGTTAGAAATCTCTCTTATAAGAAGCAGATAGAGTTTATTTGTATTTGTGTAGTCGGACAGCATAATGTAAAAATACCAGAGTACAAAACAGTGCAAAAAGCTCATTACTTTTATGAACCATTTTATTTTAGCACAATGTGTGTGTGTATGGTACTGTGATAAGAGCACAGTTGATGAATGAATAGAATACAAAAGAATTTAAATGTGTTTATCAGACATCTCAGCCCGATCCAGTGGAGTTCCTGAGACAGCAGGAGGCCAGAAGAAGAGCGATGTCCAGAAAACGGCTGAAGGAGCAGTTTGGCCCCAAAACACCAGAACCACTGGAGGGCAGAAAGAACGTAGATTTGCAGACAGGTAGTGAATGATTTTGCACAATAAACGCTGGGCTTAATGTCGGAGCCCAATGTTGAGCTCTGGTGCTCATGAGAAACCCGGGTTCGAGTCTGGCCCAGGTCATGTTCCCATCTTTTTTCCCCTACTACTTTGTCTATTAATACAATCTGATTAAAAAGCTACCCTAAAATAACCTATGCCTACTTTCATTGTGTTATAAGTGTAAATCTCAGAATGGAAATGCATCTTCACATACATGTAAGCCCAGAAATCAAGTGATGAAATCTCTCACTGATGTGTTTTTTAGAGATGTATCTCGAAGAGCTGAGCGATCGTGTAGAGGACGTCAGCGTGGAATGCCAAACAGACATGTTCCTGGACAAACCAGCCACTCCCCTCTTCGTCCCAGCCAAAACCGGACGCGACGCAGCCACACAGATAGAAGAGGGAGAGGTGCAGGATAGATTTTTGGATGCTTTTTTCTTCCATCCGCTCGTTAAGTCTAACGGCTAATCAAACGGCTGTTTGATAATCAAGGGATTCATTAGTTGCACCAGGTGTGCTAGAGCTAGAACACATGAAACATCTGAACTGGCTAGGTTTGTTGAGTGTCACGTTTGACTGCATGTTAGAAATTTGGCTAAGTCAAAAGAATGCATAGCATAAGGGTGTTCTACTAAGTATTAAAGATGCTTACCATTATTTTGGGTTGAATAATTTTGAGACTGCAGAAGTCATTAAAAGTTGCATTTTCAGTTGAATTTAGGGAAACCACTTGTTGAGCTATTTCAATTACTTTTGATTGATTTGTTTCTTGCAAACAGCCGAAAGTCTCTAAATTTTAGCAATAAACCTGATTTTCAATGGGATTTGAATAATTTTGATTACAACTGTAATTGGCGCAAGATGTCATCAGTTATATCTGGGATTTTTTGGCTTCTTTTTTCTATAGTGGAAGGAAGTGGAGACACGTTGTCCATCTTTTTTTACAGTCTATGGCCTAGAGACTAGTGTACACTGTGACTCATGAGTTTATAAAAGGAAATGGTATTCCTTATATCACAATTTAACAAGCAGATTATCTGTCTGTGTTCTTACTCCCTCTTTTTTTTTTTTTTTTTTACCCAAAAACCCTGCTCATCACAGTTAAATTGCTGTTGCATTCAGTAAACTAAATCAATGCATTATATAATTAAATTAATACAATCTGTAAATGTGTCATGCAGTAGACTAATTCTAAATGAAGGTTTGAAGGAAAACGTTGCGTTTAACATCTCTAAATCTGCCGATCATTTCCCAGTGGTAAGACTTGCATCTGTTCTTCTTGTCTGCAGCTGTTTGATTTTGACATGGAGGTTCAGCCCGTGCTGCAGGTGTTGGTGGGGAAGACGATAGAGCAGGCATTGCTGGAAGTGCTGGAGGAGGAGGAGCTGGCTAACCTGAGGGCCCAGCAGCAGACATTCAAGGAGATCCGTAACGCTGAGCTGGTGGAGGTGCAGAGGCTAGAGGAGAGGGAACGGCGCCTCCGTGTGGAGAAGGTGGGTATCACTACAAACCATACGCCACATGATGCTTAGCCAAAAAACACCAAGGTTGTGGTTTAATTAAGTCAGAGGTAAAGACTATGGCAACGGAGAAACAGGAGATATTGTCTGGAAATAACGGCACAATTTAGTGGCTGGTTGTTAAAAGTTCAGTAGATAGGTGCATTGTGGCCTGAACTAGACTTTATTTCTCTCCAGTTGAGTGTGAAGTATTTGTTCCAGCAAAGTGCATTAGGGGGTGGCTGACAAATTACAAATAGAGAAAAAAAAAACTATAGAGATAACTATAACAATAACTGTCTGAACTATCGTTCTGTTTATTCTAAAATGAGAGCTTATGTTGTCTACCACTTTAAATGCTTAAGCTCTTTAAAGCAGGATGGATTCTCATTGGCTGTCAAAAATCAATCTGAAAGTAATTCCAACCACAACTTTTTTATGTGCCATTATTGTTATATTTGTGGTGTGGACTCTGCTCTTCTTTATATTTAGAATGATTGTTGTTGTTATTATGGTGGTTATTGTCCTTCGTGTGAATGGTGTAACACATATGCCACTAAAATAATGCAATAAACATTAACTTAACAGCATAAAATGTCACACAAAACACCCTACATTTACCGACAACACAAATTAGAAGAAACAACATTTTTTATTTATAAAAAAATATATCTGATGTGTCACACTAGGACTTCTGGGAATGTCCTTTTACTGTTTTCAACTGTAAATTATATGGAATTTTTTTGGTAATGCATAGTTTTTACTTTCAAAAACCAAATTTATATATATATATATATTGTGTGACAAATATATATTTAAAGTATATATTTAAAACTTGCAGGCTTGATGAGCAGAAGAAACTTCTTTCAAAAACATTAAAAATAGTAATGTTTCCAAACTTTTGACCTGTACTGTATATATATATATACTGTATCTATGGAAAATAATCTAATCTAAGCAGCAATGTACTGTTTACTGCACCAAAACTAAATTCTAGTAAAATGCATTTCTCTTGACGTTGTGGCAGTAATCAAAGAGGGTTAAAGTATATTTTCTGAGTAGTACTGCTTTGTATGTATTTTCAATGTATTTTAATGCGCTGCAGGAGAACCGGATAAAGCAGCAGAAGGCAGCGCTGGAAAAAGAGAAGGAGACAGCAGATAAAATTGCTGCGAGAGCATTTGCTCAACAGTATTTGTCTGACTTGTTGCCCTCAGTCTATTCCAATCTGAGGGATTGTGGGTACTTCTATGACCCTGTGCAGAGAGGCAAGTGCAAAAACAAAGAAACTGAATTCATCTCTGTATTAGTTCATCTCTAGATCTTTAATGAATAATACATGAATTGCCATTATACTGTCTATGAAAGTTCATTATCTCTGCTCCAGATATCGAGACCGAATTCCTCCCTTGGCTGATGGAAGAAGTGAGCAATACTTTAGAACAGAGATATGTAGCAAGAACAGTGCTTGACAGTGAGTGATTTTTGTATTTAATTTTTTACCTTTTTCATGATTTTCTGGTGACTGATACATAACACTGACTTTGGGATTAATCAATCAAGTCTGTTGTTGTCTTGTTGAGATCATCCATTAGGCAGTGATAACAGTAATTTGGGCATAATTTGGATTTCTTGTTCTTCCACAGTGCTCATTCAAGATGTCACTAACCAAAGATTTGAGGCCTTTCAGATGAAAGAATAAACGATTTCCATTAGAGGTAAACAGGATGAAACATTTAATCACTCTAACACATTTGTAAAATTAAAATCGGATTATGTAATGTCAGTTTAATTAATACTTGAAGTGAAGTGTTAACCTTATAGTCTATTCTCATTTCAGGTCATACCAGGAAATCAGAAAGATGCTGGGAAATATTAAAGGGTTCACGCAGTCTTTATAAAAATCTAATAAATGTGCATGTCATTATAAAT